>NC_143024.1:9040000-9357500 GCF_057628025.1 Oncorhynchus mykiss
ACCCTGGTGCTTGGCCTTGTGCCAGCTTGTGATTGGCTGACAAGCCTCGGAGTCGTCAGACAAAGAGAAAGTTGTTCAGGCAAATCAGTGTTCTCCTCTCGCTGTTGCTCTTTCACTCGCTCTCTCACCCCCCTCTCTTTCTCTCTCACACACACACACACACACACACACACACACACACACACAATCCAGGTGAGGGCTATGAGAGGATCCTCTTGGTTGTGTGTGTGTGCGTCCGTGCGTGTGTGTGAGAGAGCGAGAGAACAGAACAATGAGCATCTCTCAGACAATGCAGCTACTTTCTCTTCCTGGTGTGTTCTGACAGAGAATTCTCATGCTGACTGTTCTGTGCTGACTGACTGACAGCACGCTCCGTGCCGACTGACTGCTCCGTGCCGACTGACTGCTCCGTGCCGACTGACTGCTCCGTGCTGACTGACTGCTCCGTGCCGACTGACTGCTCCATGCTGACTGACTGCTCCGTGCTGACTGACTGCTCCGTGCTGACTGACTGCTCTGTGCTGGCTGACTGCTCCGTGCTGACTGACTGCTCCATGCTGACTGACTGCTCCGTGCTGACTGACTGCTCCGTGCTGACTGACTGCTCCATGCTGACTGACTGCTCCGTGCTGACTGACTGCTCCGTGCTGACTGCTCCATGCTGACTGACTGCTCCGTGCTGACTGCTCCTTGCTGACTGACTGCTCCGTGCTGACTGCTCCATGCTGACTGACTGCTCTGTGCTGACTGCTCCGTGCTGACTGACTGTTCCATGCTGACTGACTGCTCTGTGCTGACTGACTGTTCCGTGCTGACTGACTGCTCCATGCTGACTGGCTGCTCCGTGCTGACTGGCTGCTCCGTGCTGACTGACTGCTCCATGCTGACTGACTGCTCTGTGCTGGCTGCTCCATGCTGACTGACTGTTCCGTGCTGACTGACTGCTCCGTGCTGACTGCTCCGTGCTGACCGACTGTTCCATGCTGACTGACTGCTCCGTGCTGACTGACTGTTCCGTGCTGACTGACTGTTCCGTGCTGACTGACTGCTCCGTGCTGACTGACTGTTCCGTGCTGACTGACTGCTCCGTGCTGACTGGCTGCTCCGTGCTGACTGGCTGCTCCGTGCTGACTGACTGCTCCGTGCTGACTGACTGCTCCGTGCTGACTGACTGCTCCGTGCTGACTGACTGCTCCATGCTGCTCTGTGTTACAACAGCTCCTAGAAGAAATGAGATCCTCATTCTACCGTCACTCCCCTGTTCTATTCTATTGCCGTTGACTGTGATGTCACAGCACATGATGTTATGTCAGCCCTCATTCTCTCAGTCACACCATCACAATGCATGATTGTTCTGATGGGAGAACTGGCCCCGATACTGTTCTGCTTTTACAACTGCTTGTGTTACTGTGCTGCTTCAAAACAGAATTCCATCACGAGGACAGGGTGTGAGCTTATCAGGAGCTGGTCGATCAACCTCAATGATACTGGAATCTAGAAACGTCTAACGTCAACTACACACGTCTGGTGTCATATCGGGAGGGCAAAAGTCACCAAGCCGAAACCTATCATATCACTGTGAAACAGAGAGGTCTTTATCCACGGGTTTGGTGTAATCTGGTGTCCTATAGGGAGGGTAAAAGTCACCAAGCTGAATCCTATCATATCACTTTGAAACAGAGAGGTCTTTACCCACGGGGTTTGGTGTAATCTGCTGTCCTTACATGCAACTAAACTAGTAACTTGAGTCAGGATTTGACCAGCTTCCTTTCAATACAATTCAATCACATATTTATTTACATTGTAGTCCTACATTGTTTAGATGTTACCGGAGAGCCAAGTCCAGGTCCAAGAGGCTTCTAACCAGCTTCTACCGTCAAGCCATAAGACTCCTGAACAGCCAATCAAATGGCTACCCAGACTATTTGCATTGACCCCCCCCCACCCCCTCCCCCCAATTGTTACTCTGCTGCTATTCTCTGTTTATCATCTATGCATAGTCACTTTAACTATACATTCATGTACATACTACCTCAATTACCTCGACTAACCGGTGACCCCGCTCTTTAATTATTTGTTATGTTTCTATTATCTTTTCATTTTTATTTTTTAATTCTTTATTTATGTTTTACTTCAGTTTATTTTAGTGAATATTTTCTTATCATGTATTTTTCTTGAATCTGCATTGTTGATTAAGGGCTTGTCAGTCAGCATTTCACTGTAAGGTCTACTACACCTGTTGTGTTCAGCATTTCACTGTAAGGTCTACTACACCTGTTGTATTCAGCATTTCACTGTAAGGTCTACTACACCTGTTGTATTCAGCATTTCACTGTAAGATCTACTACACCTGTTGTATTCAGCATTTCACTGTAAGGTCTACTACACCTGTTGTATTCAGCATTTCACTGTGAGGTCTACTACACCTGTTGTATTCAGCATTTCACTGTAAGGTCTACTACACCTGTTGTATTCAGCATTTCACTGTAAGGTCTACTACACCTGTTGTATTCAGCATTTCACTGTGAGGTCTACTACACCTGTTGTGTTCAGCATTTCACTGTAAGGTCTACTACACCTGTTGTATTCAGCATTTCACTGTAAGGTCTACTATACCTGTTGTGTTCAGCATTTTACTGTAAGGTCTACTACACCTGTTGTATTCAGCATTTCACTGTAAGGTCTACTACACCTGTTGTATTCAGCATTTCACTGTAAGGTCTACTACACCTGTTGTATTCAGCATTTCACTGTAAGGTCTACTACACCTGTTGTATTCAGCATTTCACTGTAAGGTCTACTACACCTGTTGTATTCAGCATTTCACTGTAAGGTCTACTACACCTGTTGTATTCAGCATTTCACTGTAAGGTCTACTACACCTGTTGTATTCAGCATTTCACTGTAAGGTCTACTACACCTGTTGTATTCAGCATTTCACTGTAAGGTCTACTACACCTGTTATATTCAGCATTTCACTGTAAGGTCTACTACACCTGTTGTATTCAGCATTTCACTGTGAGGTCTACTGCACCTGTTGTATTCAGCATTTCACTGTAAGGTCTACTACACCTGTTGTATTCAGCATTTCACTGTAAGGTCTACTACACCTGTTGTATTCAGCATTTCACTGTAAGGTCTACTACACCTGTTGTATTCAGCATTTCACTGTAAGGTCTACTACACCTGTTGTATTCAGCATTTCACTGTAAGGTCTACTACACCTGTTGTATTCAGCATTTCACTGTAAGGTCTACTACACCTGTTGTATTCAGCATTTCACTGTAAGGTCTACTACACCTGTTGTATTCAGCATTTCACTGTAAGGTCTACTACACCTGTTGTATTCAGCATTTCACTGTAAGGTCTACCTACACCTGTTGTATTCATCATTTCACTGTAAGGTCTACCTACATCTGTTGTATTCAGCATTTCACTGTAAGGTCTACTACACCTGTTGTATTCAGCATTTCACTGTAAGGTCTACTACACCTGTTGTATTCAGCATTTCACTGTAAGGTCTACTACACCTGTTGTATTCAGCATTTCACTGTAAGGTCTACTACACCTGTTGTATTCAGCATTTCACTGTGAGGTCTACTACACCTGTTGTATTCAGCATTTCACTGTAAGGTCTACTACACCTGTTGTATTCAGCATTTCACTGTAAGGTCTACTACACCTGTTGTATTCAGCATTTCACTGTAAGGTCTACTACACCTGTTGTATTCAGCATTTCACTGTAAGGTCTACTACACCTGTTGTAGTCAGCATTTCACTGTAAGGTCTACTACACCTGTTGTATTCAGCATTTCACTGTAAGGTCTACTACACCTGTTGTATTCAGCATTTCACTGTAAGGTCTACTACACATGTTGTATTCAGCATTTCACTGTAAGGTCTACTACACCTGTTGTATTCAGCATTTCACTGTAAGGTCTACTACACATGTTGTATTCAGCATTTCACTGTAAGGTCTACTACACCTGTTGTAGTCAGCATTTCACTGTAAGGTCTACTACACATGTTGTATTCAGCATTTCACTGTAAGGTCTACCACACCTGTTGTATTCAGCATTTCACTGTAAGGTCTACTACACCTGTTGTATTCAGCATTTCACTGTAAGGTCTACTACACCTGTTTTATTCATCATTTCACTGTAAGGTCTACTATACCTGTTGTATTCAGCATTTCCCTGTAAGGTCTACTACACCTGTTGTATTCAGCATTTCACTGTAAGGTCTACTACACCTGTTGTATTCAGCATTTCACTGTAAGGTCTACTACACCTGTTGTATTCAGCATTTCACTGTAAGGTCTACCTACATCTGTTGTATTCAGCATTTCACTGTAAGGTCTGCTACACCTGTTGTATTCAGCATTTCACTGTAAGGTCTACTACACCTGTTGTATTCAGCATTTCACTGTGAGGTCTACTACACCTGTTGTATTCAGCATTTCACTGTAAGGTCTACTACACCTGTTGTATTCAGCATTTCACTGTAAGGTCTACTACACCTGTTGTATTCAGCATTTCACTGTAAGGTCTACCTACATCTGTTGTATTCAGCATTTACTGTCAGGTCTACTACACCTGTTGTATTCAGCATTTCACTGTAAGGTCTACTACACCTGTTGTATTCAGCATTTCACTGTAAGGTCTACTACACCTGTTGTATTCAGCATTTCACTGTAAGGTCTACTACACCTGTTGTATTCAGCATTTCACTGTAAGGTCTACCTACATCTGTTGTATTCAGCATTTCACTGTAAGGTCTACTATACCTGTTGTATTCAGCATTTCACTGTAAGGTCTACTACACCTGTTGTATTCAGCATTTCACTGTAAGGTCTACTACACCTGTTGTATTCAGCATTTCACTGTAAGGTCTACTACACCTGTTGTATTCAGCATTTCACTGTAAGGTCTACTACACCTGTTGTATTCAGCATTTCACTGTGAGGTCTACTACACCTGTTGTATTCAGCATTTCACTGTAAGGTCTACCACACCTGTTGTATTCAGCATTTCACTGTAAGGTCTACTACACCTGTTGTATTCAGCATTTCACTGTAAGGTCTACCTACACCTGTTGTATTCAGCATTTCACTGTAAGGTCTACTACACCTGTTGTATTCAGCATTTCACTGTAAGGTCTACTACACCTGTTGTATTCAGCATTTCACTGTAAGGTCTACCTACACCTGTTGTATTCAGCATTTCACTGTAAGGTCTACCTACATCTGTTGTATTCAGCATTTCACTGTAAGGTCTACCTACATCTGTTGTATTCAGCATTTCACTGTAAGGTCTACTACACCTGTTGTATTCAGCATTTCACTGTAAGGTCTACTACACCTGTTGTATTCAGCATTTCACTGTAAGGTCTACCTACATCTGTTGTATTCAGCATTTACTGTAAGGTCTACTACACCTGTTGTATTCAGCATTTCACTGTAAGGTCTACCTACATCTGTTGTATTCAGCATTTCACTGTAAGGTCTACTACACCTGTTGTATTCAGCATTTCACTGTAAGGTCTACTACACCTGTTGTATTCAGCATTTCACTGTAAGGTCTACCTACATCTGTTGTATTCAGCATTTCACTGTAAGGTCTACTACACCTGTTGTATTCAGCATTTCACTGTGAGGTCTACTACACCTGTTGTATTCAGCATTTCACTGTAAGGTCTACTACACCTGTTGTATTCAGCATTTCACTGTAAGGTCTACTACACCTGTTGTATTCAGCATTTCACTGTGAGGTCTACTACACCTGTTGTATTCAGCATTTACTGTAAGGTCTACCTACACCTGTTGTATTCAGCATTTCACTGTAAGGTCTACTACACCTGTTGTATTCAGCATTTCACTGTAAGGTCTACTACACCTGTTGTATTCAGCATTTCACTGTAAGGTCTACCTACACCTGTTGTATTCAGCATTTCACTGTAAGGTCTACTACACCTGTTGTATTCAGCATTTCACTGTAAGGTCTACTACACCTGTTGTATTCTGCATTTCACTGTAAGGTCTACTACACCTGTTGTATTCAGCATTTCACTGTAAGGTCTACTACACCTGTTGTATTCGGCATTTCACTGTAAGGTCTACCTACATCTGTTGTATTCAGCATTTACTGTAAGGTCTACCTACACCTGTTGTATTCAGCATTTCACTGTAAGGTCTACCTACATCTGTTGTATTCAGCATTTCACTGTAAGGTCTACCTACACCTGTTGTATTCAGCATTTCACTGTAAGGTCTACTACACCTGTTGTATTCAGCATTTCACTGTAAGGTCTACTTCACCTGTTGTATTCAGCACATGTGATAAATACCATTTTGATGTGATTATTGAACTCTGTATGCCTATATGCCTAGGTAATTACCTTTTAGTTACAGTAACTCCTCTGGTATGGCATGAAGGCCAATGAACACACACCATGCTTTAGGACTACACTGTATAAAGGCCAGAACACACAGTGTAGCCCTAAAGCATGGTGTGTGTTCATTGGCCTTCATGCTATACAGTGTAGTCCTAAAGCATGGTGTGTGTTCATTGGCCTTCATGCTATACAGTGTAGCCCTAAAGCATGGTGTGTGTTCATTGGCCTTTATGCTATACAGTGTAGTCCTAAAGCATGGTGTATAGCATGAAGGCCAATGAACACACACCATGCTTTAGGACTACACTGTATAATGAGTTGTCCTTTACATCAACTTCTCTACATCCAGCAGGTGCAGGTCCATCTGATGTCGTAGCTAGGGACTAATAACATAGACACACACGTGGACCATGAGGTTTGAACGAGATGAGTTGCCTGACTGATGTTACACGTAGGTGACATTAGCTCAGATATTCTACGTTTTACAAGGTGATTACCAGAGAGAAACACCTACAAAGACCGTCTGAAGCTACACTCGGCCATGCCTGAGGTTTCCAAACGGTTAGAGATGTACTCACGGGTTTAATAATACTGTAGCCCAATACAACGGGACAATGATTTACTGGGATAAAGACACGATTTTAAAAGGAATGAAAGACAATCTCACTGAGACTACACTGGGATGTCTCTCTATCTAAACGATTTTTCTGCTATTTGTACGATTTTATGTCGCTAAACCCAGCCAGTCTGGTTAAATGTTAAATGATAGTCTAACAATGGAATTCAGCGAATACAGCGTTTCTCTGTTGGATGGTTATTACTGAAATAGCAGTAACTACATTTTGCCACACAGTAAAATCCCGCATCATTACAAGCCCGTGGGTTTTCCTGGATCACAATAAGACACAGCGGGTTGCCTTTACTAGCGGTTAGTAGCTACCGTTAACAAACCGGTGTTCACATGTCTTACCCAGCAGTTCTTTGGGGACCTCTGATACTTCCTCGCTCATTTTTGCAGTCTTGGCTCGACGATAATATCCAACGGAAAACACAAAAATACTGTGTGTCAATAATTCAAATAATAAAATAACGGGTGGATACAACAGACCGAGAGTCCTGCTCGCGAAGTGTCAGGTGCCGCTCCGAACGCCCGGTTACATGTTTCCCTCCCCTCGCGTTTTCGGTAAGATGTATCCACATTTGCCTAGGCGCATATCCCTCCGTTTCCTGTCCGCTTCTAAAACTCAGGATAGGAAAATCATACATTTAAAAATAACGTATTTCCTCAGAGAATCCGCTGATTAACGGCTAGTAGATGACACCATTCAGGGCTCACCTCGCGAGAATGAACCGCCACCGGAAGAATCACACACCCTCACACAGAGCCCTCGTAGTACGTTACAGACCGTGATGCGCCAGCCCCTCCTCTCCTGCGACGCCCGGGCCGTCGTGGCTGGCTGGCTGTAGACGGGTCAAGGAGCGCAACAGCAGCGAGGAGAAGGGGACATCTGCTGGCGCTGTGTGAAGCTACATGCTGTACTGTGTATTAATGCTGTATTATAAGGTTGACGTGCCTTGCTCAAGGGCACATTGACAGATTTTTGTCCACATATTTGGCTAGGGGATTCGAACCAGTGACCTTTCAGTTACTGGCCCAACACTCTTAAGCACAAGGCTACCTGCCTTACATTACCTGCTATAGGAATAAAGGGGTAATAAAGGGGTAATTGGAAGTGGAGTGGAGGGTTGGCCTAGAGATGATGATGATGATGAGGAAGAGGAGGAGGAGGAATTTGATGATTGTGAAGATGATGGAGATGAATGTGATGAAGTTGATGGGGAGGAAAAAATAATGATGATGTTGATGGGGAAAGTAATGTTGATGACGAAGGTAATGAAGAGGAGGATATTGAGGAAGAAACGGAGGAGGAGGATCATGAAGAGAATGATTATGAAGCTGATTGGGATGAGGAAGAGGAGGAGGAAGATGATTGTGGTGGTGGAGGAGGGGGGAGAAAGAGGAGGAGGAAGATGATTGTGGTGGTGGAGGAGGGGGGAGAAAGAGGAGGAGGAAGATGATTGTGGTGGTGGAGGAGGAGGGGAAGAAGAGGAAGAGGATGGTGGTGGTGGATGAGGAGGGAGGAAGAGGAGGAGGAAGAGGATTGTGATGGAGAGGGGGAGGAAGAGGATGGTGGTGGTGGAGGAGGGGGGAGGAAGAGGAGGAGGAAGAGGATTGTGATGGAGGAGGAGAGGGGGAGGAAGAGGATGGTGGTGGTGGAGGAGGGGGGAGGAAGAGGAGGAGGAAGAAGATGGTGGTGGTTGATGAGGAAGAGGATGGGGTGGTGGAGGAGGAAGAGGATGGTGGTGGTGGATGAGGAGGAGGAAGAGGATGGGTGGTGGTGGAGGAGGAGGAAGACGATGTTGGTGGTGGATGAGGAAGAGGATGGTGGTGGTGGAGATGGGGGGAGGAAGATGAGGAGGAAGAGGATGGTGGTGGTTGATGAGGAAGAGGAGGAGGAAGAGGATGGTGGTGGTGGATGAGGAGGAGGAAGATGATGGTGGTGGTGGAGGAGGAGGAAGACGATGTTGGTGGTGGAGGAGGAAGAGGATAGTGGTGGTGGATGAGGAAGAGAGGGAGGAGGATGATGGTGGTGGTGGAGGAGGAGGAAGAGGAAGAGGAGGAGGAAGACGATGTTGGTGGTGGAGGAGGAGGAAGATGATGGTGGTGGTGGTGGAGGAGGAGGAAGACGATGTTGGTGGTGGAGGAGGAGGAAGAGGATAGTGGTGGTGGAGATGGGGGGAGGAGGGGATGAGGAGGCAGAGGTGATATTGAGGATCAATGTTTCTACGTGTCACCTCAGTTGAATCGGTCCTGAGCCATTGAAACCTCACGTAAAGGGTCGAGGCAGTTTGCACAGAGACCATGAACACATGCTTTCACCACTGACAGTCTGGGCTGCATTTCTCCATGAGGACTTTGTGATGCAATGAGCAGGATGGAGCATAAAGTTCATCACAACCCATCACCTTGACTTCAATCTTAAATCGCTGAGTCATTACCACAGGACGGGAGTCCAGTCAGCACGTCCTGTTTACGTTGTTTTTAATATGGATTCACCCTGATCTCGTTTACCAGACACTTCCTACTATTGCTATCCGCAATTAGTCTTGGGATGAGGTTAGATTTACCCTAAAGTGTTGACCCTGTCTGGTCAAGAAAATAAATGGGAAATCATAACAAATGATGACTTAATCCTGCCAATAGATGGCAGTAAAGGGACAGGTTTTGTTCAGGAGTCCAACATCAGAATCTTTGTACTGAGCAGATTTTTTACAATAGGCAAGTCAGTTAAAGAACAAATTCATATTTACAATGACGGGGCCAAACCCCGGACGGCGCTGGGCCAATTGTGCCCAGCATCATCCGGGATGAGGAACGGTTCCTTATTCTTGAGCGGTGAGATTCTCTTGTTCATTTGAAATTAGTGAGAAGGGAGCTATATTTGGTGTCTTTCTCCAAGACGTTCCATTTCGGTTACAGTACATTAGTTGTGTTGACAGCAGGGTTCAACTTACAGGTGGGTTGGGGGGAGGGGGGGGGGGGGGGTACTGGGAACACCCATAACAAATCAGGGCACCCCAACGAGTGTCAAAGATATCTATGTTGGGCACCCAACACAGATAACAACCTCACTCGGAACATAAGGTTGAGAATCATTGTTTTGGCTTTGTTGACATCAACACGGACCCCTTAGGAGCAGAAGATGGTAACACTATCTGCCTTGCTGTGTGCTCACAGGGTTCCCTGTCTTTCTCAGAACACCACAGGCTGTAATCATGCAGGTGCTATTTATCTACTGCTCTGTCATTGGATCTGCTCACAGCAGAAGACATGACGTGTATTATCCCTTAAAGCTAAAGGGCTGGAACTGAGCTTATTGTGTCTAGTTTAACCAAGTGTGCTGTGTTCGTGTATCCCAAATCACACCCTATTTCCTATATAGTGCACTACTTTTAATGAGAGCCTTTATGGGGCTTGGTCAACATATGTGCACTTATATAGGAAATAGAGTGTCATTTAGGATGTAATCTGTGTGTTTATTCCAGAAGGAAAAATATTTGTTTTTCAGGCATTGTGGTCAGGCAGAAACACAGTCACACTTTCACGAAACTAAAATGCAGGGGGAAAAAAAAACGTGGAAATTTTGGGTGACTGTGTTTGGGACCGATCTGGAACATTCAGAGTGTTCCAGCCTCCAGCTTCTGAGAAAGACAGAAAGAAAGAAAGAGAGAGAGAGAGCACAAAAGAGAGAGCACAAGAGAGAGAGCAAGAGAGAGCACAAGAGAGAGAGCACAAGTGAGAGAGAGAGAGCACAAGTGAGAGAGAGAGAGCACAAGAGAGAGATGGGGGGGGGTGAGAAAGAGAGAGAGAGGGGGGGGGGGTGAGAAAGAGAGAGAGAGAGGGGGGGTGAGAAAGAGAGAGAGAGAGAGAGAGAGAGAGAGCGAGGGGGGAGAAAGAGAGAGAGAGGGGGGGGGTGAGAAAGAGAGAGAGAGGGGGGGAGAAAGAGAGAGAGAGGGGGGGTGAGAAAGAGAGAGAGAGAGAGAGAGAGAGCGAGGCGGGAGAAAGAGAGAGAGAGAGAGAGAGAGAGAGAGCGAGGGGGGAGAAAGAGAGAGAGAGCGAGGGGGGAGAAAGAGAGAGAGAGCGAGGGGGGAGAAAGAGAGAGAGGGGGGGTGAGAAAGAGAGAGAGAGAGAGAGAGAGAGAGAAAGGATACCTATTGTGTGTCATGGTGGAATGAGGCAGAAATAGCCAGAGAAAGAACAAATGTGGGCTGTTCAAAACAACCATGTCAGAATGCTCCTTAACATGTAGAGGTTTGGCCTACATCTCCAATGGAACCCTATTCCCTATATAGTGCACTACTTTACCTCAGGGCCCTATAGGACTCTGGTCAAAAGTAGTGCACTATATATGGAATGGGGTTCCATTTGGGAGACATCCCTGGACAACATCACCCGGGGGGTTTTCTGATCGGTTCGTTTCCTGGGGAAAGTCCTGAAGTTAAAATAATTGTTTCAGTTCTGTTCTCGTTCTCTCTCCCTGAAATTGTAATCGTACAGACAGTGGTCAATGACAGCCAGGGGTTGTTTGGACCATTTCAGAGAAGACTATTTCAGAGAAGTCTATTTCAGACACTCATCAATAGATTTAAAAAGCAATTTGTGACAATTTAAGTTGTTTTTATTTTTACATTGATTACTGACTATATATTTTTTTCCATTGATTACTGACTATAAATGGTGACGTGTCGGGCTAAAGATGTATGACAAACAGGATGGAAATCACTTAAGACTGCGGGTCTGGGACACAGACAAACACAATTATCTAAAAGACCTAAATCTAGATTTTTAAAGAGACAGATGACTGGACCTTCATTTTTCTGTCTCTCCACCATTTCCAGTTAAAGCACTTAACTTTTTTTACATTGTGGTTTGTCCCCTTCTGTCCCTAACGTGTTCTGCTGCTTGGTGAAGAAGGAAAGCACCGTTTAGTGGCTTCTCTGTGTCAGGTTTGAGGTTTCAAACGTTTGGTTGAGTGGTCACCTCACCTCCATCAGCGGACCCTATTAGTTAATTAACGCACGCACGCACGCATGCACACAGACACACACGCACGCACGCACACACACACGCACGCACGCACACACACACACACGCACGCACGCACGCACACACACTATTGGTTCAAAGGATCTAATTTGAGGAACATTTGAGACCCAGGAACCAGACGTGACGGTGGCCTGACCTGGTTGCCTTCAGCAGTCAGACACGGGGACCTCACCATCTCCCCTCTATAGAAATAAATAGTCTGCCATATTGAGTGACCCCATGAGGTAAAATACATGTCTATGTCACCTTTACCCTGGTTATAGTATGTTGGACATAAACGCACACCAACACACTAACTTTACCACGGTGTGTCACCACAATTGTAGAGGAGCCTTGTGAAGACATGAATCACGCTAGCTAGCCTGTTGTAGAGGAGCCTTGTGAAGACATGAATCACGCTAGCTAGCCTGTTGTTGACATATTGCATGGTGAAGGTTTGGGTGTTGGATGGAGTGAAATGTTTAGGGTGGGGGGGTGGGGGGGGTCACCTCTTTATGAGTGTGGGGGGGGGTCACCTCTTTATGAGTGTGTGGGGGGGTCACCTCTTTATGAGTGTGGGGGGGGTCACCTCTTTATGAGTGTGGGGGGGTCACCTCTTTATGAGTGTGGGGGGGGGTCACCTCTTTATGAGTGTGGAAAGACTTGACTACTTGTTGACAAATCATATTTTACAATATATCTGTTGACAGGAGGCATGAGGAGGTTTGGGGGAACAGAGAGATAAGAGGTGATTCCTTGTTGATTTACATCTGTTTCCTAAAGTGTGTGGTATTAGATAAGAAGACAACGACAGTATGAAGGTAGAACCACTGTGTGAGGTATTAGATAAGAAGACAACGACAGTATGAAGGTAGAACCACTGTGTGAGGTATTAGATAAGAAGACAACGACAGTATGAAGGTAGAACCACTGCGTGTGGTATTAGATGACAGTGTGAAGGTGGTGTCATGGCTTTAGTAGGAAAAAGGACCATCTCCTTCCCTGAGGACTGACATTAATGTTTCATTATTTGACCAGGACAAAGCAGACACATTGTACAACCATAACTGATCAGTATTTTGGAAGTCAGCTGATAACCAGTGAACACACAAGCATACAGCACAGTGGTTTACAGTAGTATATTCATTATCACTGTAGGCTATATGGTACTGTATCCAATCAGTGAGTTATTCAGATTGTGAAACCTCTTCTACATCACAGTGAGGTGATGAGGTCACCCCGTTTCTAACCGAGTTACAATCAGAGGCTTCCTGTAACTCCCTCATCTTCCCCTCTAGTCTCTCTGCCATCACACTCTGATGGGTCTTCCTCAGTATTTCAGGGAGTCTCCTCAGGTCTTCCTCTGAGGCATGCCTGATCCAGTCCTTCACCTGGCCCTGCAAGAGGCCTCTCTGGCCGGACTGGGAGAGGCTGCTGGCCGGGTGCTGCTGCTGCTCCTGCTCAAATCAAATCAAATTCAACTTTATTTAAATTGCATTTAAAATTGAGGCACATTTTCAAATAATAAAATGAAGGAGAAATAGAACAAGAGAAGGCAAATACAAGAGAATAATGAAGTGAAATCATTGATTAAAGGCCAGGTTAAATGTAAACCTCTAACTGTGTGTGTTGGTCATTTGGTATTTAATTAGGATCCCCGTTAGTTGTTGCCAGAGCAGCAACTACTCTTCCTGGGTCCCACACGCAACATAACCCAGGACATAATACCCAACATGAATAGACAACAACAGCTTAACGACACAACTACATCACTGTACAGTGGGGCAAAAAAAGTATTTAGTCAGCCACCAATTGTGCAAGTTCTCCCACTTAAAAAGATGAGAGAGGCCTGTAATTTGCATCATATGTACACTTCAACTATGACAGACAAAATGAGGAAAAAAAATGAATTTTAATGAATTTATTTGCAAATTATGGTGGAAAATAAGTATTTGGTCACCTACAAACAAGCAAGATTTTTGGCTCTCACAGACCTGTAACTTCTTCTTTAAGAGGCTCCTCTGTCCTCCACTCGTTACCTGTATTAATGGCACCTGTTTGAACTTGTTATCAGTATAAAAGACACCTGTCCACAAGTATTGAGATAAACTTTTGTTATTGACCAAATACTTATTTTCCACCATCATTTGCAAATAAATTCATTAAAAATCCTACAATGTGGTTTTCTGCAATTTTTTTTCTCATTTTGTCTGTCATAGTTGAAGTGTACCTATGATGAAAATTACAGGCCTCTCTCATCTTTTTAAGTGGAAGAACTTGCACAATTGGTGGCTGACTAAATACTTTTTTGCCCCACTGTAAAACAAGAGAAATATAACTACGGTTCTGTACTGACTCAAAACGGAGGAAGACAGAGACCTGCTATTCTAGGTCTCCATTTATCATTTATGTGTTCATATATGACATTACATTCAGTAGCATCGATCAGTACATACACACACAATTACTTAGGGTCTGTCTCTCTAACCTGGTGCTCTTGCTCCTCTTCAGTGGCCATCAACCTCCAGACCAGCTTCCTGAGCTTCACCACTCTCATCTTGTGATGAGCGAAGAAGTCAGGAAGGAAGGTTCTGAGTAGTTTAAACTCACCTGCCAACGAGGAAAACATTTGGATTTGTCTGTATAATACCAATGTAATGCAAAAATACACGAATATTACTTTCATTACATTTCATAAAAGTCTGCAATAAATAAAATATAGACCACCAATTCTGTTTCAGTATTTTGGGTTTGAAATACACCACAACTAAAAACACAAGTCAATATCAAGATCTTGTCGATAATGTGATACCCACCTCCATCTTTCAGTTCTTCACAGGAAAGGGCGCAGAGGTTATCGTGCCAACACGTACCCCTGAGGACCGTCTTCCGCCCCAGTGATGCGCAATCGGTGTGATTTACGCACAGCGCGCGCGAAGAAGTGCTGTAGGAGAAGGAACCGTGAGGGCATTTTTCACACTCTGTGTCCGTCTCCGTCGTACCTGTGGGGGCATTTGAAATTTTTAAACAAATGTATATTACTATTTGTCCGTTATAAACCGTTATATACCGTTATTCGATCTATCTGCAAAATAACGCTATTGCGCAAAGACGGAAATGGTGATATATCTGTCCATTCTGTTTCTTACCTCTCCGTTTCACCCCGTAGCCAGAAGGACACTCCGTGTGTCTGATACAGAAATCGGCGTCCCAGAAATATCCTCCTTTGCACTCACACACCCTGTCATTGAGAACCGAGCACTCCTCCTTGACCACCTGGTGCTCCCCACAGAACGTGCCGCAGTACAGACACTTGTGCAGGTAGTTCCAGTACTGAGTGTAGTGGCCTGATGGACATGGTGTACACACGGTCTGCGTGGTGGCGGTGCAGTGCGCAGACATGTGATGGCCAGGTGGACAGCGATGACAGGTGAGTAACTGGCCGGTGGAGGAGTCCAGGTGGTGATACGTGGCGGGGGTCTGACTTTGAAGAACCTCTTTCATTGCGCTACAGCTGAGATCAACCGACGCCAGCACTACGAGGATTGTGAACAACTGTAAATATAAGAAAATAGTGCACTTTGTTTAGAGCACGTTGTGACAATGTAAAAATGGCTTTATTAAATACATTTGATTGATATAAAGCTTTCAACTGTAGGCTAAGGGGCTACCAATTTATTACACAACATTATTGTGAAATTGACTAATAATTACAAACAGCTTTTTGTCATGGCAACACATTCACATTGTACAATATACCAAAATATGTAACTTTAAAATGTTGCAATATATAAATAATGTGTTAAAAGGAACATCCTTGTATGTGTCATTATCCCATCATCAGAAGAGGGACTCACCATGTTGATGTTGTCGCTTGTCCAGCTGTAAAAGGACTTGATCATGGATCCTTCTCTCTGCCCTTTATCGTCAACCTGACTAGAAAGAGGAAGGGGAGGAGTCCTATCCTCTATTGTGGGCTGATTCAGACCTTATCGCCCTTTATCGTCAACCATGGACTAGAAAGAGGAAGGGGAGGAGTCCTATCCTCTATTGTGGGCTGATTCAGACCTTATCGCCCTTTATCGTCAACTGGACTAGAAAGAGGAAGGGGAGGAGTCCTATCCTCTATTGTGGGCTGATTCAGACCTTATCGCCCTTTATCGTCAACCGTGGACTAGAAAGAGGAAGGGGAGGAGTCAGTCAGGGATGGAGACATGCCCTCTATTAGATCATATTATAACACCTTCACAACATGCCTGGTGTCCCCAGTTAGTCACAACACGCCTGGTGTCCCCAGTTAGTCACAACACACCTGGTGTCCCCAGTTAGTCATAACACACCTGGTGTCCCCAATTAGTCATAACACACCTGGTGTCCCCAATTAGTTATAACACGCGTGGTGTCCCAATTAGTCATAACACACCTGGTGTCCCCAGTTAGTCACAACACGCCTGGTGTCCTCAGTTAGTCATAACACGCCTGGTGTCCCCAGTTAGTCATAACAGGTGAAGAGGGCAAGACAGCGCCTATTCCCCCTCAGGAGACTGAAAAGAGTTGCCATGGGTCCCCAGATCCTCAAAAAGTTATACAGCTGCACCCTCAAGAGCATCCTGACTGGTTGCATCACCGCCTGGTATGGCAACTGCTCGGCCTCCTACCGCAAGGCAATACAGAGGGTAATGCATATGGCCCAAGCTTCCCGCCGTCCAGGACCTCTATACCAGGCGGTGTCAGAGGAAGGCCCTAAAAATTGTCAAAGACTCCCCTAGTCATAGACTGTTCTCT
Organism: Oncorhynchus mykiss; assembly: GCF_057628025.1. Lineage (NCBI taxonomy): Eukaryota > Metazoa > Chordata > Actinopteri > Salmoniformes > Salmonidae > Oncorhynchus > Oncorhynchus mykiss. The sequence goes on from NC_143024.1 coordinate 9,056,826, forward strand.
CTGCTAACGCACAGCAAGAGATACCGGAGCGCCAAGTACAGGTCCAAAAAGCTTCTAAACAGCTTCTATCCCCAATCCATAAGACTCCTGAACAGCTAATCAAATGGCTACCCAGACTATTTGCATTGTCCCCCCCCCTCCCTCTTTTACACTGCTACTACTCTCTATTTATGGTTTATGCATAGTCACTTTAACTCTACCGACATGTACATATTACCTCGACTAACCTGTGCCCCTCCACATTGACTCTGTACCGGTACCCCCTGCATATAACCTCCACATTGACTCTGTACCGGTACCCCCTGTATATATAGCCTCCACATTGACTCTGTACCGGTACCCCCTGTATATAGCCTCTACATTGACTCTGTACCGTAATACTGTATATAATGTATATAGCCTCCACATTGACTCTGTACCGTAATACTGTATATAATGTATATAGCCTCCACATTGACTCTGTACCGTAATACTGTATATAATGTATATAGCCTCCACATTGACTCTGTACCGTAATACTGTATATAATGTATATAGCCTCCACATTGACTCTGTACCGGTACCCCCTGTATATAGCCTCCACATTGACTCTGTACCGTAATACTGTATATAATGTATATAGCCTCCACATTGACTCTGTACTGGTACCCCCTGTATATAGCCTCCACATTGACTTTGTACCGTAATACCCTGTATATAGCCTCCACATTGACTCTGTACTGGTACCCCCTGTATATAGCCTCCACATTGACTCTGTACCGTAATACCCTGTATATAGTCTCCACATTGACTCTGTACCGGTACCCCCTGTATATAGCCTCCACATTGACTCTGTACCGGTACACCCTGTATATAGCCTCCACATTGACTCTGTACCGGTACCCCCTGTATATAGCCTCCACATTGACTCTGTACCGGTACCCCCTGTATATAGCCTCCACATTGACTCTGTACCGGTACCCCCTGTATATAGCCTCCACATTGACTCTGTACCGTGTATATAATGTATATAGCCTCCACATTGACTCTGTACCGTAATACTGTATATAATGTATATAGCCTCCACATTGACTCTGTACCGTAATACTGTATATAATGTATATAGCCTCCACATTGACTCTGTACCGTAATACTGTATATAATGTATATAGCCTCCACATTGACTCTGTACCGTAATACTGTATATAATGTATATAGCCTCCACATTGACTCTGTACCGTAATACTGTATATAATGTATATAGCCTCTACATTGACTCTGTACCGGTACCCCCTGTATATAGCCTCCACATTGACTCTGTACCGTGTATATAATGTATATAGCCTCTACATTGACTCTGTACAGGTACCCCCTGTATATAGCCTCCACATTGACTCTGTACCGTAATACTGTATATAATGTATATAGCCTCTACATTGACTCTGTACCGGTACCCCCTGTATATAGCCTCCACATTGACTCTGTACCGTGTATATAATGTATATAGCCTCTACATTGACTCTGTACAGGTACCCCCTGTATATAGCCTCCACATTGACTCTGTACCGTAATACTGTATATAATGTATATAGCCTCTACATTGACTCTGTACCGTAATACTGTATATAATGTATATAGCCTCCACATTGACTCTGTACCGTAATACTGTATATAATGTATATAGCCTCCACATTGACTCTGTACCGTAATACTGTATATAATGTATATAGCCTCCACATTGACTCTGTACCGTAATACTGTATATAATGTATATAGCCTCTACATTGACTCTGTACCGGTACCCCCTGTATATAGCCTCCACATTGACTCTGTACCGTGTATATAATGTATATAGCCTCCACATTGACTCTGTACCGTAATACTGTATATAATGTATATAGCCTCCACATTGACTCTGTACCGTAATACTGTATATAATGTATATAGCCTCCACATTGACTCTGTACCGTAATACTGTATATAATGTATATAGCCTCCACATTGACTCTGTACCGTGTATATAATGTATATAGCCTCCACATTGACTCTGTACCGTGTATATAATGTATATAGCCTCTACATTGACTCTGTACCGTAATACTGTATATAATGTATATAGCCTCCACATTGACTCTGTACCGTAATACTGTATATAATGTATATAGCCTCCACATTGACTCTGTACCGTAATACTGTATATAATGTATATAGCCTCTACATTGACTCTGTACCGTAACACTGTATATAATGTATATAGCCTCCACATTGACTCTGTACCGTAATACTGTATATAATGTATATAGCCTCCACATTGACTCTGTACAGGTACCCCCTGTATATAGCCTCCACATTGACTCTGTACCGGTACCCCCTGTATATAACCTCCACATTGACTCTGTACCGGTACCCCCTGTATATATAGCCTCCACATTGACTCTGTACCGGTACCCCCTGTATATAGCCTCTACATTGACTCTGTACCGTAATACTGTATATAATGTATATAGCCTCCACATTGACTCTGTACCGGTACCCCCTGTATATAATGTATATAGCCTCCACATTGACTCTGTACTGGTACCCCCTGTATATATAGCCTCCACATTGACTCTGTACAGGTACCCCCTGTATATAGCCTCTACATTGACTCTGTACCGTAATACTGTATATAATGTATATAGCCTCCACATTGACTCTGTACCGTAATACTGTATATAATGTATATAGCCTCTACATTGACTCTGTACCGTAATACTGTATATAATGTATATAGCCTCCACATTGACTCTGTACAGGTACCCCCTGTATATAGCCTCCACATTGACTCTGTACAGGTACCCCCTGTATATAGCCTCCACATTGACTCTGTACTGGTACCCCCTGTATATATAGCCTCCACATTGACTCTGTACAGGTACCCCCTGTATATAGCCTCCACATTGACTCTGTACCGTAATACTGTATATAATGTATATAGCCTCCACATTGACTCTGTACCGTAATACTGTATATAATGTATATAGCCTCCACATTGACTCTGTACTGGTACCCCCTGTATATAGCCTCCACATTGACTCTGTACCGTGTATATAATGTATATAGCCTCCACATTGACTCTGTACCGTGTATATAATGTATATAGCCTCCACATTGACTCTGTACCGGTACCCCCTGTATATAGCCTCCACATTGACTCTGTACCGGTACCCCCTGTATATAGACTCCACATTGACTCTGTACCGGTACCCCCTGTATATAGCCTCCACATTGACTCAGTACCGTAACACCCTGTATATAGCCTCCACATTGACTCTGTACCGTAATACCCTGTATATAGCCTCTACATTGACTCTGTACCGTAATACTGTATATAATGTATATAGCCTCCACATTGACTCTGTACAGGTACCCCCTGTATATAGCCTCTACATTGACTCTGTACCGTAATACTGTATATAATGTATATAGCCTCCACATTGACTCTGTACAGGTACCCCCTGTATATAGCCTCCACATTGACTCTGTACAGGTACCCCCTGTATATAGCCTCCACATTGACTCTGTACCGTAATACCCTGTATATAGCCTCCACATTGACTCTGTACAGGTACCCCCTGTATATAGCCTCCACATTGACTCTGTACCAGTACCTCCCTGTATATAGCCTCCACATTGACTCTGTACCGGTACCCCCTGTATATAGCCTCCACATTGACTCTGTACTGGTACCCCCTGTATATAGCCTCCACATTGACTCTGTACCGGTACCCCCTGTATATAGCCTCCACATTGACTCTGTACCGTGTATATAATGTATATAGCCTCCACATTGACTCTGTACCGTAATACTGTATATAATGTATATAGCCTCCACATTGACTCTGTACCGTAATACTGTATATAATGTATATAGCCTCCACATTGACTCTGTACCGTAATACTGTATATAATGTATATAGCCTCCACATTGACTCTGTACCGTAATACTGTATATAATGTATATAGCCTCCACATTGACTCTGTACAGGTACCCCCTGTATATATAGCCTCCACATTGACTCTGTACAGGTACCCCCTGTATATAGCCTCCACATTGACTCTGTACCGTAATACTGTATATAATGTATATAGCCTCCACATTGACTCTGTACCGTAATACTGTATATAATGTATATAGCCTCCACATTGACTCTGTACAGGTACCCCCTGTATATAGCCTCCACATTGACTCTGTACCGGTACCCCCTGTATATAGCCTCCACATTGACTCTGTACCGTGTATATAATGTATATAGCCTCCACATTGACTCTGTACCGTAATACTGTATATAATGTATATAGCCTCTACATTGACTCTGTACCGTAATACTGTATATAATGTATATAGCCTCTACATTGACTCTGTACCGTAATACTGTATATAATGTATATAGCCTCCACATTGACTCTGTACAGGTACCCCCTGTATATAGCCTCCACATTGACTCTGTACCGTAATACTGTATATAATGTATATAGCCTCTACATTGACTCTGTACCGTAATACTGTATATAATGTATATAGCCTCCACATTGACTCTGTACCGTAATACTGTATATAATGTATATAGCCTCCACATTGACTCTGTACCGTAATACTGTATATAATGTATATAGCCTCTACATTGACTCTGTACCGTAATACTGTATATAATGTATATAGCCTCCACATTGACTCTGTACCGTAATACTGTATATAATGTATATAGCCTCCACATTGACTCTGTACCGTAATACTGTATATAATGTATATAGTCTCCACATTGACTCTGTACCGTGTATATAATGTATATAGCCTCCACATTGACTCTGTACCGTAATACTGTATATAATGTATATAGCCTCTACATTGACTCTGTACCGTAATACTGTATATAATGTATATAGCCTCCACATTGACTCTGTACCGGTACCCCCTGTATATAGTCTCCACATTGACTCTGTACCGGTACCCCCTGTATATAGCCTCCACATTGACTCTGTACCGGTACCCCCTGTATATAGCCTCCACATTGACTCTGTACCGGTACCCCCTGTATATAGCCTCTACATTGACTCTGTACCGTAATACTGTATATAATGTATATAGCCTCCACATTGACTCTGTACCGTAATACTGTATATAATGTATATAGCCTCTACATTGACTCTGTACCGTAACACTGTATATAATGTATATAGCCTCTACATTGACTCTGTACCGTAACACTGTATATAATGTATATAGCCTCCACATTGACTCTGTACCGGTACCCCCTGTATATAGCCTCTACATTGACTCTGTACCGTAATACTGTATATAATGTATATAGCCTCCACATTGACTCTGTACCGTAATACCCTGTATATAATGTATATAGCCTCCACATTGACTCTGTACCGTGTATATAATGTATATAGCCTCCACATTGACTCTGTACCGGTACCCCCTGTATATAGCCTCCACATTGACTCTGTACCGTGTATATAATGTATATAGCCTCCACATTGACTCTGTACCGTAATACTGTATATAATGTATATAGCCTCTACATTGACTCTGTACAGGTACCCCCTGTATATAGCCTCCACATTGACTCTGTACAGGTACCCCCTGTATATAGCCTCTACATTGACTCTGTACAGGTACCCCCTGTATATAGCCTCCACATTGACTCTGTACAGGTACCCCCTGTATATAGCCTCTACATTGACTCTGTACTGGTACCCCCTGTATATAGCCCCCACATTGACTCTGTACCGGTACCCCCTGTATATAGCCTCTACATTGACTCTGTACAGGTACCCCCTGTATATAGCCTCCACATTGACTCTGTACTGGTACCCCCTGTATATAGCCTCCACATTGACTCAGTACCGTAACACCCTGTATATAGCCTCCACATTGACTCTGTACCGTAATACTGTATATAATGTATATAGCCTCTACATTGACTCTGTACAGGTACCCCCTGTATATAGCCTCCACATTGACTCTGTACCGGTACCCCCTGTATATAGCCTCCACATTGACTCTGTACCGGTACCCCCTGTATATAGCCTCCACATTGACTCTGTACCGTGTATATAATGTATATAGCCTCCACATTGACTCTGTACCGTAATACTGTATATAATGTATATAGCCTCCACATTGACTCTGTACCGTGTATATAATGTATATAGCCTCCACATTGACTCTGTACCGTAATACTGTATATAATGTATATAGCCTCCACATTGACTCTGTACCGTAATACTGTATATAATGTATATAGCCTCCACATTGACTCTGTACAGGTACCCCCTGTATATAGCCTCCACATTGACTCTGTACCGTAATACTGTATATAATGTATATAGCCTCCACATTGACTCTGTACCGTAATACTGTATATAATGTATATAGCCTCCACATTGACTCTGTACAGGTACCCCCTGTATATAGCCTCTACATTGACTCTGTACCGTAATACTGTATATAATGTATATAGCCTCCACATTGACTCTGTACCGTAATACTGTATATAATGTATATAGCCTCCACATTGACTCTGTACCGTAATACTGTATATAATGTATATAGCCTCTACATTGACTCTGTACCGTAATACTGTATATAATGTATATAGCCTCCACATTGACTCTGTACCGTAATACTGTATATAATGTATATAGCCTCCACATTGACTCTGTACAGGTACCCCCTGTATATAGCCTCCACATTGACTCTGTACCGGTACCCCCTGTATATAGCCTCCACATTGACTCTGTACCGGTACCCCCTGTATATAGCCTCCACATTGACTCTGTACCGGTACCCCCTGTATATAGCCTCGCTACTGTTATTTTACTTCTGACCTTTAATTAATTTTAGTTAATATAATTTTTGTAAGTCCTTACAGCTGCTGTATTCAGTGCATGTGACTAATACAATTTGATTTGAGATGTGTTAACCTTGGCAGTCATGCATTTGTTCCTTTGGCAATAGAAGAAGAGGTGGTGATTCACATTAATGCTGATATCATTTGTATCCCACTAGGCCATTATTAAATATATTTAATTAACAAGAAATGGGGATACTTTAGATCCATCTGCCTGGCTCTCAGTCATACACACACACACACACACACACATTCTCACTCTTACTTCCCATGACAACCAAACACGTCTATAAAAAGGTCTGTAAAGGTCACCACTACTTCCTAAAGGTAAAATGAGGAAGGTCTGCTGGGTCCTCATGTAGACCACAGCAGAACAGTCTGTAAAGGTCAGCTGACCAGAGTCTAGCCTGATCCCAGATCTAGTTTGTACTGTCTTACCAACTCCTATGGTCGTTGTTGCTGCCAACGACAATAGGACTTGGCAAGACAGCACTAACATGTCTGGGAATCAGGCTAGACTCTGGTCAGCTGACCTTTAAAGATATCACAATAACATGTATGACAACATTATGATCCTCCGTAGGAAGTTACCCTGACTACACACTCCTGACAACCAAACAAGGAGCTCTGGTTCCTTTCTGAGGAGCAAGGTGAGATGGCGTGACAACGGCAGTAGGTACAAAGGAACGTCAAACCAACAGGGATCAGACTAGTTGTAACCAGATCAGACTAGTTGTAACCAGGTCAGACTAGTTTTAACCCGATGAGACTAGTTGTAACCCGATGAGACTAGTTGTAACCAGGTCAGACTAGTTGTAACCAGATCAGACTAGTTGTAACCAGATCAGACTAGTTGTAACCAGATCAGACTAGTTGTAACCAGGTCAGACTAGTTGTAACCAGATCAGACTAGTTGTAACCAGATCAGACTAGTTGTAACCAGATCAGACTAGTTGTAACCAGATCGGACTAGTTGTAACCAGATCGGACTAGTTGTAACCAGATCGGACTAGTTGTAACCAGATCGGACTAGTTGTAACCAGATCGGACTAGTTGTAACCAGGTCAGACTAGTTGTAACAGGGATCAGACTAGTTGTAACCAGATCAGACTAGTTGTAACCAGATCAGACTAGTTGTAACCCGATGATACTAGTTGTAACCAGATCAGACTAGTTGTAACCAGGTCAGACTAGTTGTAACCAGATCAGACTAGTTGTAACCAGATCAGACTAGTTGTAACCAGATCAGACTAGTTGTAACCAGATCAGACTAGTTGTAACCAGATCGGACTAGTTGTAACCAGATCGGACTAGTTGTAACCAGATCGGACTAGTTGTAACCAGGTCAGACTAGTTGTAACAGGGATCAGACTAGTTGTAACCAGATCAGACTAGTTGTAACCAGATCAGACTAGTTGTAACCCGATGAGACTAGTTGTAACCAGATCAGACTAGTTGTAACCAGATCAGACTAGTTGTAACCAGATGAGACTAGTATAGTCGTAACTAGTTTGATCTGGTTACAACTAGTCTCTTCTGGTACAGAGGAGACAATGACCCTAGAAGACATCACAAACAGATCTGGGACCACACTAGTGGAGGTGAGACAGTGAAGAACCTTCCAGGAGACAGAATGACACAGTGAAGAACCTTCCAGGAGACAGAATGACACAGTGAATAACCTTCCAGGAGACAGAATGACACAGTGAATAACCTTCCAGGAGACAGAATGACACAGTGAATAACCTTCCAGGAGACAGAATGACACAGTGAATAACCTTCCAGGAGACAGAATGACACAGTGAATAACCTTCCAGGAGACAGAATGACACAGTGAAGAACCTTCCAGGAGACAGAATGACACAGTGAATAACCTTCCAGGAGACAGAATGACACAGTGAATAACCTTCCAGGAGACAGAATGACACAGTGAATAACCTTCCAGGAGACAGAATGACACAGTGAACCACCTTCCAGGAGACAGAATGACACAGTGAATAACCTTCCAGGAGACAGAATGACACAGTGAAGAACCTTCCAGGAGACAGAATGACACAGTGAAGAACCTTCCAGGAGACAGAATGACACAGTGAATAACCTTCCAGGAGACAGAATGACACAGTGAATAACCTTCCAGGAGACAGAATGACACAGTGAATAACCTTCCAGGAGACAGAATGACACAGTGAATAACCTTCCAGGAGACAGAATGACACAGTGAATAACCTTCCAGGAGACAGAATGACACAGTGAATAACCTTCCAGGAGACAGAATGACACAGTGAATAACCTTCCAGGAGACAGAATGACACAGTGAATAACCTTCCAGGAGACAGAATGACACAGTGAATAACATTCCAGGAGACAGAATGACACAGTGAATAACCTTCCAGGAGACAGAATGACACAGTGAAGAACCTTCCAGGAGACAGAATGACACAGTGAATAACCTTCCAGGAGACAGAATGACACAGTGAATAACCTTCCAGGAGACAGAATGACACAGTGAATAACCTTCCAGGAGACCGAATGACACAGTGAATAACCTTCCAGGAGACAGAATGACACAGTGAATAACCTTCCAGGAGACAGACACAGTGAGTAACCTTCCAGGAGACAGAATGACACAGTGAAGAACCTTCCAGGAGACAGAATGACACAGTGAAGAACCTTCCAGGAGACCGAATGACACAGTGAACCACCTTCCAGGAGACAGAATGACACAGTGAATAACATTCACATACTAATTTTGCAGGAGAGTAAAGATGAGTCAAGTCATTTCATAGAACAGGACAGTGTGGACATGTCAGCTGTACACTGAAACTTCACATAAACACTATATTTCCAAGGAAGGAATACCACGTCCTTATTGAGTAAGTGTAATGAGGAAGCTATTTCCTGTTTCTTAATAAGCAAATTGTTAGGAGATTGAAACGCCCGTAACAAGACTGAGTCAATAGGAGGAGTGGTGTGTATCAGAAACCATTCCGTCAGGCACAGGTTACTGCCAAGGAGAGTAACGACACCAGGGTTCAACATTCACACTAATGTGAGGGGAAATCAAAACAATACATAACACTTGTCATTTAAAAAAAAAAAAACATACAACAATTTTATCAAATGGATTTTAATCAGATAATTCGACATAATGTTTACAAATGTGAAGGACTTGAAAAGGGCTGGTCCAAACCAAAAACATCCCAAATAAAGTATTATTTAAATACTTAAAATATTTTATACAAAAATGATTTCCAAAACAAATCCCTTCAGCTACAAACAAACAACATTCAAACCTGCAGCATTCAGAATCCAGTTGTTTTTAATAGAGAAATAAAAATAAGCTTTTACAAACAAATTCGGTAAGAAAAATGACATTTTAATAAAACAAATTGCACTCCTTTGTACATTCATAAAAGCTGACCATGTTTGAAATTGTTTTGACAGTGTCAATAGAGCTTTGGATGTCAGCAGTCCACACAGAACAGCGGGGGTGGGGGGGAATGGCACCCTATTCCCTATATAGTGCACTACTTTTGACCAGGGCCCATTGGGTAGTAGTGCACTATATAGGGAATAGGGTTCCATTTGGAACGCACACAGGAGGAAACATTTCATTATGAAATAAATCTCCTCCTTTTAAAACAGTGAAAAAGCAAGACGACCCCCCCGTTCCCAATCACCCCCCCCCTTCCCTATCACCCCCCACCCCCCTTCCCTATCACCACCCCCTTCCCTATCACCCCTCTACCTCACCTTAAAAACACCAGACTATATACACATTTTAAATAGTTTTCTCTTTTCGCTAAGGTTGGAATCAATTCCATTTTTAATTCAGTCAATTCAGCAAGTGAATTCAAATTTAAATTCACAAACAGAAATAAAAAATCCTCATGAATTGAATTTCCACTAAATTGACCCCAACCCTGGTTTTCACACAGTTAAGGACTAATCCTAATTTACATTTAAATTGAATTTTTTGACTTAGTCATGCATTGATATCAATGGGAGACCAAGTGAAAATTTGACGTAAGTGGACGTTAGGATCCACCCCCATCAGACCTGGGTGGCAAAATACTTTAAACATGAATGTACAACCTTTATCTGACCCTGATTGAGCTTGTCTGGAGCAATAAACCAATAGAAACACCACAAAACGTCAAACCCCATCCATCTGACACTCCAGGCAGACTCTAACAAATCACACATTTTTTAAGTATTTGAAACCCAGTTCTGCCCCTCCCCCTCCCCCCACCTTAGACCCGCCCCATGTCTCCTATTGGTTGTAGGGTTTGGTGTTGAAGCAGGTCCCGTCCTCGATCATGTTGAGGAACATCTTCTCGTACATCTTGTGTATGGAGGAGGTGGAGATGATCCGGTTGATCTTCTTGATGCTCCTGAGGAGCGGGCGTGGTGCCCCTTGCTGCCGGAGCCGGCTCAGGCTGTGAGTCAGACCCTTTCATTGATGGATTCATAGATTAGCTTTTATTTTGACCATTTAAACAAATAAATACACATACTTTATTGTTTTAACGATCAAGGAGAACACCAAGTGATCAAGACAGTTACTCCGTCTTCTCCGTTGCGGTGCTCTCATCAAAGGAAACCCAACACACTTCTAATGGGATAATCTCATCTTGTTGTTGTTGGTACGTAGAAAAGGAACAAAGAGGAATGTCCACACAGTGATAATTGGTCTAGATTAAGGCAGGCGTGTTAATGTGCACGGTGGTGGCGGACCACTACCTTATTGATGTCCAGGTCCTTGTTCTGGTTCTTCCAAAGGTGAAGGAGCTGCAGGAGGTACTGCTGGGAGCGGCATGAGGAGACCACGGCCCTGATGTCTTCCTCGTGGGCCCGGACCCCTGGAAGACTCTTCATCACCATCATCAGGTCACCCAGGGTCAGGTTCTTCAAACCCGCACACCTGGACACCTTACGCTCACAGTGGTTCACACCTGAGACAACAGGGTAGAGGAGGGAACTCAGGTTAAACTGATACTACTGTAAGACACCTGGACACCTTCTGCTCACAGTGGTTCACACCTGAGATAACAGGGTAGAGGAGGGAACTCAGGTTAAACTGATACTACTGTAAGACACCTGGACACCTTCTGCTCACAGTGGTTCACACCTGAGACAACAGGGTAGAGGAGGGAACTCAGGTTAAACTGATACTACTGTAAGACACCTGGACTCCTTACGCTCACAGTGGTTCACACCTGAGATAACAGGGTAGAGGAGGGAACTCAGGTTAAACTGATACTACTGTAAGACACCTGGACACCTTACGCTCACAGTGGTTCACACCTGAGATAACAGGGTAGAGGAGGAACTCAGGTTAAACTGATACTACTGTAAAACACCTGGACACCTTCTGCTCACAGTGGTTCACACCTGAGATAACAGGGTAGAGGAGGAACTCAGGTTAAACTGATACTACTGTAAGACACCTGGACTCCTTACGCTCACAGTGGTTCACACCTGAGACAAAAGGGTAGAGGAGGGAACTCAGGTTAAACTGATACTACTGTAAGACACCTGGACACCTTCTGCTCACAGTGGTTCACACCTGAGATAACAGGGTAGAGGAAGAACTCAGGTTAAACTGATACTACTGTAAGACACCTGGACACCTTACGCTCACAGTGGTTCACACCTGAGACAACAGGGTAGAGGAGGAACTCAGGTTAAACTGATACTACTGTAAGACACCTGGACACCTTCTGCTCACAGTGGTTCACACCTGAGATAACAGGGTAGAGGAGGGAACTCAGGTTAAACTGATACTACTGTAAGACACCTGGACACCTTCTGCTCACAGTGGTTCACACCTGAGATAACAGGGTAGAGGAGGAACTCAGGTTAAACTGATACTACTGTAAGACACCTGGACTCCTTACGCTCACAGTGGTTCACACCTGAGATAACAGGGTAGAGGAGGGAACTCAGGTTAAACTGATACTACTGTAAGACACCTGGACACCTTACGCTCACAGTGGTTCACACCTGAGATAACAGGGTAGAGGAGGAACTCAGGTTAAACTGATACTACTGTAAGACACCTGGACTCCTTACGCTCACAGTGGTTCACACCTGAGATAACAGGGTAGAGGAGGGAACTCAGGTTAAACTGATACTACTGTAAGACACCTGGACACCTTACGCTCACAGTGGTTCACACCTGAGATAACAGGGTAGAGGAGGAAACTCAGGTTAAACTGATACTACTGTAAGACACCTGGACACCTTCTGCTCACAGTGGTTCACACCTGAGACAACAGGGTAGAGGAGGGAACTCAGGTTAAACTGATACTACTGTAAGACACCTGGACACCTTCTGCTCACAGTGGTTCACACCTGAGATAACAGGGTAGAGGAGGAACTCAGGTTAAACTGATACTACTGTAAGACACCTGGACACCTTACGCTCACAGTGGTTCACACCTGAGACAACAGGGTAGAGGAGGAACTCAGGTTAAACTGACACTACTGTAAGACACCTGGACACCTTACGATCACAGTGGTTCACACCTGAGATAACAGGGTAGAGGAGGAACTCAGGTTAAACTGATACTACTGTAAGACACCTGGACACCTTACGCTCACAGTGGTTCACACCTGAGATAACAGGGTAGAGGAGGGAACTCAGGTTAAACTGATACTACTGTAAGACACCTGGACACCTTCTGCTCACAGTGGTTCACACCTGAGATAACAGGGTAGAGGAGGAACTCAGGTTAAACTGATACTACTGTAAAACACCTGGACACCTTCTGCTCACAGTGGTTCACACCTGAGATAACCGGGTAGAGGAGGAACTCAGGTTAAACTGATACTACTGTAAGACACCTGGACTCCTTACGCTCACAGTGGTTCACACCTGAGATAACAGGGTAGAGGAGGGAACTCAGGTTAAACTGATACTACTGTAAGACACCTGGACACCTTACGCTCACAGTGGTTCACACCTGAGATAACAGGGTAGAGGAGGGAACTCAGGTTAAACTGATACTACTGTAAGACACCTGGACACCTTCTGCTCACAGTGGTTCACACCTGAGACAACAGGGTAGAGGAGGGAACTCAGGTTAAACTGATACTACTGTAAGACACCTGGACACCTTCTGCTCACAGTGGTTCACACCTGAGATAACAGGGTAGAGGAGGAACTCAGGTTAAACTGATACTACTGTAAGACACCTGGACACCTTCTGCTCACAGTGGTTCACACCTGAGATAACAGGGTAGAGGAGGGAACTCAGGTTAAACTGATACTACTGTAAGACACCTGGACACCTTCTGCTCACAGTGGTTCACACCTGAGATAACAGGGTAGAGGAGGAACTCAGGTTAAACTGATACTACTGTAAGACACCTGGACTCCTTACGCTCACAGTGGTTCACACCTGAGATAACAGGGTAGAGGAGGGAACTCAGGTTAAACTGATACTACTGTAAGACACCTGGACACCTTACGCTCACAGTGGTTCACACCTGAGATAACAGGGTAGAGGAGGAACTCAGGTTAAACTGATACTACTGTAAAACACCTGGACACCTTCTGCTCACAGTGGTTCACACCTGAGATAACAGGGTAGAGGAGGAACTCAGGTTAAACTGATACTACTGTAAGACACCTGGACTCCTTACGCTCACAGTGGTTCACACCTGAGATAACAGGGTAGAGGAGGGAACTCAGGTTAAACTGATACTACTGTAAGACACCTGGACACCTTACGCTCACAGTGGTTCACACCTGAGATAACAGGGTAGAGGAGGGAACTCAGGTTAAACTGATACTACTGTAAGACACCTGGACACCTTCTGCTCACAGTGGTTCACACCTGAGACAACAGGGTAGAGGAGGGAACTCAGGTTAAACTGATACTACTGTAAGACACCTGGACACCTTCTGCTCACAGTGGTTCACACCTGAGATAACAGGGTAGAGGAGGAACTCAGGTTAAACTGATACTACTGTAAGACACCTGGACACCTTACGCTCACAGTGGTTCACACCTGAGACAACAGGGTAGAGGAGGAACTCAGGTTAAACTGATACTACTGTAAGACACCTGGACACCTTCTGCTCACAGTGGTTCACACCTGAGATAACAGGGTAGAGGAGGGAACTCAGGTTAAACTGATACTACTGTAAGACACCTGGACACCTTCTGCTCACAGTGGTTCACACCTGAGATAACAGGGTAGAGGAGGAACTCAGGTTAAACTGATACTACTGTAAGACACCTGGACTCCTTACGCTCACAGTGGTTCACACCTGAGATAACAGGGTAGAGGAGGGAACTCAGGTTAAACTGATACTACTGTAAGACACCTGGACACCTTACGCTCACAGTGGTTCACACCTGAGATAACAGGGTAGAGGAGGAACTCAGGTTAAACTGATACTACTGTAAAACACCTGGACACCTTCTGCTCACAGTGGTTCACACCTGAGATAACAGGGTAGAGGAGGAACTCAGGTTAAACTGATACTACTGTAAGACACCTGGACTCCTTACGCTCACAGTGGTTCACACCTGAGATAACAGGGTAGAGGAGGGAACTCAGGTTAAACTGATACTACTGTAAGACACCTGGACACCTTACGCTCACAGTGGTTCACACCTGAGATAACAGGGTAGAGGAGGGAACTCAGGTTAAACTGATACTACTGTAAGACACCTGGACACCTTCTGCTCACAGTGGTTCACACCTGAGACAACAGGGTAGAGGAGGGAACTCAGGTTAAACTGATACTACTGTAAGACACCTGGACACCTTCTGCTCACAGTGGTTCACACCTGAGATAACAGGGTAGAGGAGGGAACTCAGGTTAAACTGATACTACTGTAAGACACCTGGACACCTTCTGCTCACAGTGGTTCACACCTGAGACAACAGGGTAGAGGAGGGAACTCAGGTTAAACTGATACTACTGTAAGACACCTGGACACCTTCTGCTCACAGTGGTTCACACCTGAGACAACAGGGTAGAGGAGGGAACTCAGGTTAAACTGATACTACTGTAAGACACCTGGACACCTTCTGCTCACAGTGGTTCACACCTGAGATAACAGGGTAGAGGAGGAACTCAGGTTAAACTGATACTACTGTAAGACACCTGGACACCTTACGCTCACAGTGGTTCACACCTGAGACAACAGGGTAGAGGAGGAACTCAGGTTAAACTGATACTACTGTAAGACACCTGGACACCTTACGATCACAGTGGTTCACACCTGAGATAACAGGGTAGAGGAGGAACTCAGGTTAAACTGATACTACTGTAAGACACCTGGACACCTTACGCTCACAGTGGTTCACACCTGAGATAACAGGGTAGAGGAGGGAACTCAGGTTAAACTGATACTACTGTAAGACACCTGGACTCCTTACGATCACAGTGGTTCACACCTGAGATAACAGGGTAGAGGAGGAACTCAGGTTAAACTGATACTACTGTAAGACACCTGGACACCTTACACTCACAGTGGTTCACACCTGAGACAACAGGGTAGAGGAGGAACTCAGGTTAAACTGATACTACTGTAAGACACTTGGACTCCTTCTGCTCACAGTGGAGGGAAAGGATAATGGAGAAAGGTTAGTCATGATACTACTGTAAGACACCTGGACACCTTACGCTCACAGTGGAGGGAAAGGATAATGGAGAAAGGTTAGTCATGATACTACTCTTAAGACAGCTGGATTAGGGCTGCCACAATTATCGTATAACCGCGTAACCAACGGTTATGGATGAAGAACATCAGGGAAATTTAAAAACTCATTTGTAGAACAAACAGCTGACTGAAGACGGGATGGCTGGGAACTCGTGTGGTTGAGTCAGTCTCTGCTATAACCCCTAACCTGTACACCAGCTGACTGTCGACGGGATGGCTGGGAACTCGTGTGGTTGAGTCAGTCTCTGCTATAACCCCTAACCTGTACACCAGCTGACTGTCGACGGGATGGCTGGGAACTCGTGTGGTTGAGTCAGTCTCTGCTATAACCCCTAACCTGTACACCAGCTGACTGAAGACGGGATGGCTGGGAACTCGTGTGGTTGAGTCAGTCTCTGCTATAACCCCTAACCTGTACACCAGCTGACTGTCGACGGGATGGCTGGGAACTCGTGTGGTTGAGTCAGTCTCTGCTATAACCCCTAACCTGTACACCAGCTGACTGAAGACGGGATGGCTGGGAACTCGTGTGGTTGAGTCAGTCTCTGCTATAACCCCTAACCTGTACACCAGCTGACTGAAGACGGGATGGCTGGGAACTCGTGTGGTTGAGTCAGTCTCTGCTATAACCCCTAACCTGTACACCAGCTGACTGAAGACGGGATGGCTGGGAACTCGTGTGGTTGAGTCAGTCTCTGCTATAACCCCTAACCTGTACACCAGCTGACTGAAGACGGGATGGCTGGGAACTCGTGTGGTTGAGTCAGTCTCTGCTATAACCCCTAACCTGTACACCAGCTGACTGAAGACGGGATGGCTGGGAACTCGTGTGGTTGAGTCAGTCTCTGCTATAACCCCTAACCTGTACACCAGCTGACTGAAGACGGGATGGCTGGGAACTCGTGTGGTTGAGTCAGTCTCTGCTATAACCCCTAACCTGTACACCAGCTGACTGAAGACGGGATGGCTGGGAACTCGTGTGGTTGAGTCAGTCTCTGCTATAACCTGGACTCTACAGTGTGATGAAACGTTGTTGCTCCAGGCTGAAACAAGCAAGGTGCTGTAGCAGACAAGTTGTTGGTTGCCTAGGCAACGCCCCCCCCCCCCCCCCCCCCCCCATTTGTATTGTCTTTGTTGTTGTTGCTATTCCAACAGTTATTACGGTGACTGCGGTCATTTGGCTGACCAATAACCATCATCTAAAATACCAGCCCTAACCTGGACACCCTTAACCTGGACACCCTTAACCTGGACAGCCCTAACCTGGACAGCCCTAACCTGGACAGCCCTAACCTGGACACCCTTAACCTGGACACCCTTAACCTGGACACCCTTAACCTGGACACCCTTAACCTGGACAGCCCTAACCTGGACACCCTTAACCTGGACAGCCCTAACCTGGACACCCTTAACCTGGACACCCCTAACCTGGACAGCCCTAACCTGGACACCCTTAACCTGGACACCCCTAACCTGGACAGCCCTAACCTGGACACCCCTAACCTGGACACCCCTAACCTGGACACCCCTAACCTGGACACCTTCCACTCACAGTGGTTCACTGGATAATAGATATGATGAGCCCAGGACATAACAGGACCCTCTCACTAGATAATAGATATGATGAGCCCAGGACATAACAGGACATAACAGGACCCTCTCACTAGATAATAGATATGATGAGCCCAGGACATAACAGGACATAACAGGACCCTCTCATTGGATAATAGATATGATGAGCCCAGGACATAACAGGACCCTCTCACTAGATAATAGATATGATGAGCCCAGGACATAACACGACCCTCTCACTAGATAATAGATATGATGAGCCCAGGACATAACAGGACATAACAGGACCCTCTCATTGGATAATAGATATGATGAGCCCAGGACATAACAGGACCCTCTCATTGGATAATAGATATGATGAGCCCAGGACATAACAGGACCCTCTCACTGGATAATAGATATGATGAGCCCAGGACATAACAGGACATAACAGGACCCTCATTGGATAATAGATATGATGAGCCCAGGACATAACAGGACCCTCTCACTAGATAATAGATATGATGAGCCCAGGACATAACACGACCCTCTCACTAGATAATAGATATGATGAGCCCAGGACATAACAGGACATAACAGGACCCTCTCATTGGATAATAGATATGATGAGCCCAGGACATAACAGGACCCTCTCACTAGATAATAGATATGATGAGCCCAGGACATAACAGGACCCTCTCACTAGATAATAGATATGATGAGCCCAGGACATAACAGGACATAACAGGACCCTCTCATTGGATAATAGATATGATGAGCCCAGGACATAACAGGACCCTCTCACTAGATAATAGATATGATGAGCCCAGGACATAACACGACCCTCTCACTAGATAATAGATATGATGAGCCCAGGACATAACAGGACATAACAGGACCCTCTCATTGGATAATAGATATGATGAGCCCAGGACATAACAGGACATAACACGACCCTCTCACTAGATAATAGATATGATGAGCCCAGGACATAACAGGACCCTCTCATTGGATAATAGATATGATGAGCCCAGGACATAACAGGACCCTCTCACTAGATAATAGATATGATGAGCCCAGGACATAACAGGACATAACAGGACCCTCTCATTGGATAATAGATATGATGAGCCCAGGACATAACAGGACCCTGTCATTGGATAATAGATATGATGAGCCCAGGACATAACAGGACCCTCTCATTGGATAATAGATATGATGAGCCCAGGACATAACAGGACATAACAGGACCCTCTCATTGGATAATAGATATGATGAGCCCAGGACATAACAGGACCCTCTCACTGGATAATAGATATGATGAGCCCAGGACATAACAGGACCCTCTCATTGGATAAAAGTCTTTAGAACTCATATGCAGCAGCCAATAGCAGAGCTCTACTAAACGGATCCTACTGACCTTGAATGATGCCGTAGAGTTTAACCTGGTCTTTGTTCTGTTCTCTCCAGAGTCTCAACAGGAGTAGTATCTGCTGCTGGGGGGAGCAGGCCTTCTTAAGCTTCTCCAGACTCTTCCTGTCCACCCTCTTCCCAGGCAGGCTCTCCAGGAGACTCTCCAGGGGGACGGAGGACAGACGGAGAGACGCCAGAGACTGGAAGATGGCCTCCTCACACAGCGACACGTCTGAGACAGAGAGGGAGAGAGAGAGAGAGAGAGGACACTGACGTTACATCATGTTTTCTTTCCGATACATTGAGATGTTGATTGATTCTGTGTGAAGAGACAGATGTGTTAGATTTACTCTATTGGGACCATAATTGTATCCTATTCCAGAAACAGCCTTTCTGTTTCAGGTTCTATCAAATAAACATTCATTTATTCTATTGAACAGATATCAAATCACTAGATGATGAGCACCAGTTCACATGAAGACCTCAACCTCCCCCCTGATACGGCTCACTGTGATACGTCACACAGCAGACCTGCTGTGATGGAACAAAGGTGTTCTGTGTGTGTGCATCGTTCTGGTTCTAGAACTCAATACTGTGTTTGGGTCTCCTGGGAGACTCATCAGGCTCACTCTGTGTGTGTGTGTGTGTGTGTGTGTGTGTGTGTGTGTGTGTGTGTGTGTGTGTGTGTGTGTAATGGAGGGTATCCAGTCATTACCAGACCAGATAATGAAAACATCACTTCCTCTCACTTCTTTGTTCCATCCCAGCGGCGACACACTAATTTCCCTCACAGCCTCTCCTCCTTCCTCCTTATGTACTCCTGGCTTCGTTCCTGAGTCTGTAGTTGACTCCGAAAGTGCATCGCATTTCCTTTATAGTGCACTACTTTTGACCAGGGCCAATAGGGCTCTGTTAGGGGTGTCCAGGGCCAATAGGGCTCTGTTAGGGGTGTACAGGGCCAATAGGGCTCTGTTAGGGGTGTCCAGGGCCAATAGGGCTCTGTTAGGGGTGTCCAGGGCCACTAGGGCTCTGTTAGGGGTGTACAGGGCCAATAGGGCTATGTTAGGGGTGTCCAGGGCCAATAGGGCTCTGTTAGGGGTGTCCAGGGCCACTAGGGCTCTGTTAGGGGTGTACAGGGCCAATAGGGCTCTGTTAGGGGTGTCCAGGGCCAATAGGGCTCTGTTAGGGGTGTCCAGGGCCACTAGGGCTCTGTTAGGGGTGTCCAGGACCCATAGGGCTCTGTTAGGGGTGTCCAGGGCCACTAGGGCTCTGTTAGGGGTGTCCAGGGCCACTAGGGCTCTGTTAGGGGTGTCCAGGGCCACTAGGGCTCTGTTAGGGGTGTCCAGGGCCAATAGGGCTCTGTTAGGGGTGTCCAGGGCCACTAGGGCTCTGTTAGGGGTGTCCAGGGCCACTAGGGCTCTGTTAGGGGTGTCCAGGGCCACTAGGGCTCTGTTAGGGGTGTCCAGGGCCACTAGGGCTCTGTTAGGGGTGTCCAGGGCCACTAGGGCTCTGTTAGGGGTGTCCAGGGCCACTAGGGCTCTGTTAGGGGTGTCCAGGGCCACTAGGGCTCTGTTAGGGGTGTCCAGGGCCACTAGGGCTCTGTTAGGGGTGTCCAGGGCCAATAGGGCTCTGTTAGGGGTGTCCAGGGCCACTAGGGCTCTGTTAGGGGTGTCCAGGGCCACTAGGGCTCTGTTAGGGGTGTCCAGGGCCACTAGGGCTCTGTTAGGGGTGTCCAGGGCCACTAGGGCTCTGTTAGGGGTGTCCAGGGCCACTAGGGCTCTGTTAGGGGTGTCCAGGGCCAATAGGGCTCTGGTCAAAAGTAGTGCACTATATAGGTAATAGGGTGCCATTTTGGGATGCAGGTCTGACCTACAGCAGGGCTGACTTGGTTGGGGGTTACCCTGGTGGTCGGGTGTGGGGCTACACTGACGCCATGATTACTGTATGATTACTTTATGTGATAACCTTTGTATACCTGCAATGTGCAATGATGGATTTACAGCAGGTCTGACTTACAGCAGGTCTGATTTACAGCAGGTCTGACTTACAGCAGGTCTGACTTACAGCAGGTCTGACTTACAGCAGGTCTGATTTACAGCAGGTCTGACTTACAGCAGGTCTGACTTACAGCAGGTCTGACTTACAGCAGGTCTGATTTACAGCAGGTCTGACTTACAGCAGGTCTGACTTACAGCAGGTCTGACTTACAGCAGGTCTGACTTACAGCAGGTCTGATTTACAGCAGGTCTGATTTACAGCAGGTCTGACTTAGAGCAGGTCTGACTTACAGCAGGTCTGACTTACAGCAGGTCTGACTTACAGCAGGTCTGACTTACAGCAGGTCTGACTTACAGCAGGTCTGACTTACAGCAGGTCTGACTTACAGCAGGTCTGATTTACAGCAGGTCTGATTTACAGCAGGTCTGATTTACAGCAGGTCTGACTTAGAGCAGGTCTGACTTAGAGCAGGTCTGACTTAGAGCAGGTCTGACTTACAGCAGGTCTGACTTACAGCAGGTCTGATTTACAGCAGGTCTGATTTACAGCAGGTCTGATTTACAGCAGGTCTGACTTACAGCAGGTCTGACTTACAGCAGGTCTGACTTACAGCAGGTCTGACTTACAGCAGGTCTGATTTACAGCAGGTCTGATTTACAGCAGGTCTGATTTACAGCAGGTCTGACTTACAGCAGGTCTGATTTACAGCAGGTCTGACTTAGAGCAGGTCTGACTTACAGCAGGTCTGACTTACAACAGGTCTGACTTACAGCAGGTCTGACTTACAGCAGGTCTGACTTACAGCAGGTCTGACTTACAGCAGGTCTGATTTACAGCAGGTCTGATTTACAGCAGGTCTGACTTACAGCAGGTCTGATTTACAGCAGGTCTGACTTATTTCCTCTCAATTTGACATTTTTACTTCAAACTATTTTCTAATTCTTTGCAAACGATCTGTGGTGTCACCATAGAAATAGAAGGACTGAATCATTGTAATTGTATGTGTGTCGTATCCTACGAAAACAAATCCTGAATGAATTGTTAAGGAGAGCGTCAGTCCCCAGGGAAAGTAACAGTTCTGGGTGTTCTACTCTGAGAGTTGTTAGTCATCCTATAGGAACTCAGTTTCATGTGAAGAGTTGATTCTCATGGAAGTCAACCTCCCCCTGACACGGCTCATTGTGTTACATCACACAGCAGAGATGGTGTGATGGAAGACAGGTGTTCTGTGTGCATCGTTCAGGTTCTAGAATGAGAACTCAGTACTGTGTTCGGTCTCCTGGGAGACTCATCAGGCTCAGTCTAATGTGTTGTGGTTCTGTGGTGTGTGTGTGTGTGTGTGTGTGTGTGTGTGTGTGTGTGTTCTCAGCAGCATTCTTCATGGTTTCAGCCTGAGCAAGACCCAAACTGGAGGCCTGTGAGCAAAAAAACAAACATGTTTTTCATGGTTGGGCATAAAAGACTGTAAAACACCACAAATCAGCTCCAATTGATTTTAATTTAGGAAATCTGTTCCCAAGTATTCCCACGTATACTAGAAAGACAAGTGATCGTAAACTTCTTATTTTATTTAACCTTTATTTAACTTGGCAAGTCAGAAAATAACAAATTCCTATTTACAATGACGGCCTACACCGGCCAAACCCTAACCGGGACGACGATGGGCCATTTGTGAGCCGCCCTATGGGATGTGAAGTGCCCTATGGGATGTGAGCCGCCCTATGGGATGTGAAGTGCCCTATGGGATGTGAGGCGCCCTATGGGATGTGAGCCGCCCTATGGGTTGTGAGCCGCCCTATGGGTTGTGAGGCGCCCTATGGGTTGTAGGCCGCCCTTTGTGTTGTGAGCTGCCCTATGGGATGTGAGGCGCCCTATGGGATGTGAGCCGCCCTATGGGATGTGAGCCGCCCTATGGGTTGTGAGCCACCCTATACAAATGTATGCAAGGTTTGAAATTATTATGTATTAGTCAAATATTATATATGTTTGGGATTCTTGCGGTCAATTTGCAGTCTACAAATTATCTGTAATTGTGTTCCGGCCCCCAGACCATCTGATCAAGAAGAAACTGTCTGGAATTAATGGAGTTAGTGGGATGACGTCTGGAGTTACTGGAGTTAGTGGGATGACGTCTGGAATTACTGGAGTTAATGGGATGACGTCTGGAGTTACTGGAGTTAGTGGGATGACGTCTGGAGTTAGTGGGATGACGTCTGGAGTTACTGCAGTTAGTGGGATGACGTCTGGAGTTACTGGAGTTAGTGGGATGACGTCTGGAGTTACTGCAGTTAGTGGGATGACGTCTGGAGTTACTGCAGTTAGTGGGATGACGTCTGGAGTTACTGCAGTTAGTGGGATGACGTCTGGAATTACTGGAGTTAGTGGGATGACGTCTGGAATTACTGGAGTTAGTGGGATGACGTCTGGAGTTAGTGGGATGACGTCTGGAGTTAGTGGGATGACGTCTGGAGTTACTGCAGTTAGTGGGATGACGTCTGGAATTACTGGAGTTAGTGGGATGACGTCTGGAGTAAGTGAGATGACGTCTGGAGTTACTGCAGTTAGTGGGATGACGTCTGGAGTTACTGGAGTTAGTGGGATGACGTCTGGAGTTACTGGAGTTAGTGGGATGACGTCTGGAGTTACTGGAGTTAGTGGGATGACGTCTGGAGTCACTGTAGTTAGTGGGATGACGTCTGGAGTTACTGGAGTTAGTGGGATGACGTCTGGAGTTACTGGAGTTAGTGGGATGACGTCTGGAGTTACTGGAGTTAGT
Source organism: Oncorhynchus mykiss (assembly GCF_057628025.1). Lineage (NCBI taxonomy): Eukaryota > Metazoa > Chordata > Actinopteri > Salmoniformes > Salmonidae > Oncorhynchus > Oncorhynchus mykiss. The sequence goes on from NC_143024.1 coordinate 9,081,131, forward strand.
GGGATGACGTCTGGAGTTACTGGAGTTAGTGGGATGATGTCTGGAGTTACTGGAGTTAGTGGGATGATGTCTGGAGTTACTAGAGTTAGTGGGATGATGTCTGGAGTTAGTGGGATGATGTCTGGAGTTTCTGTAGTTAGTGGGATGATGTCTGGAGTTACTGGAGTTAGTGGGATGATGTCTGGAGTTACTGGAGTTAGTGGGATGACGTCTGGAGTTACTGGAGTTAGTGGGATGACGTCTGGAGTTACTGGAGTTAGTGGGATGACGTCTGGAGTTACTGGAGTTAGTGGGATGATGTCTGGAGTTAGTGGGATGATGTCTGGAGTTACTGGAGTTAGTGGGATGACGTCTGGAGTTACTGGAGTTAGTGGGATGACATCTGGAGTTACTGGAGTTAGTGGGATGGCATCTGGAGTTACTGGAGTTAGTGGGATGATGTCTGGAGTTACTGGAGTTAGTGGGATGGCGTCTGGAGTTACTGGAGTTAGTGGGATGGCGCCTGGAGTTACTGGAGTTAGTGGGATGCCGTCTGGAGTTAGTGGGATGATGTCTGGAGTTAGTGGGATGATGTCTGGAGTTAGTGGGATGATGTCTGGAGTTAGTGGGATGATGTCTGGAGTTAGTGGGATGATGTCTGGAGTTAGTGGGATGATGTCTGGAGTTTCTGTAGTTAGTGGGATGATGTCTGGAGTTACTGGAGTTAGTGGGATGATGTCTGGAATTACTGGAGTTAGTGGAATGACGTCTGGAGTTACTGGAGTTAGTGGGATGACGTCTGGAGTTACTGGAGTTAGTGGGATGGCATCTGGAGTTACTGGAGTTAGTGGGATGATGTCTGGAGTTACTGGAGTTAGTGGGATGACGTCTGGAGTTACTGGAGTTAGTGGGATGGCATCTGGAGTTACTGCAGTTAGTGGGATGGCGTCTGGAGTTACTGGAGTTAGTGGGATGGCGTCTGGAGTTACTGGAGTTAGTGGGATGGCGCCTGGAGTTACTGGAGTTAGTGGGATGCCGTCTGGAGTTAGTGGGATGATGTCTGGAGTTAGTGGGATGATGTCTGGAGTTAGTGGGATGATGTCTGGAGTTTCTGTAGTTAGTGGGATGATGTCTGGAGTTACTGGAGTTAGTGGCATGATGTCTGGAATTACTGGAGTTAGTGGAATGACGTCTGGAGTTACTGGAGTTAGTGGGATGACGTCTGGAGTTACTGGAGTTAGTGGGATGGCATCTGGAGTTACTGGAGTTAGTGGGATGATGTCTGGAGTTACTGGAGTTAGTGGGATGGCGTGGATGATGTCTGGAATTACTGGAGTTAGTGGAATGACGTCTGGAGTTACTGGAGTTAGTGGGATGACGTCTGGAGTTACTGGAGTTAGTGGGATGGCATCTGGAGTTACTGGAGTTAGTGGGATGATGTCTGGAGTTACTGGAGTTAGTGGGATGACGTCTGGAGTTAGTGGGATGATGTCTGGAGTTTCTGTAATTATTGGGATGATGTCTGGAGTTACTGGAGTTAGTGGGATGGCGTCTGGAGTTACTGGAGTTAGTGGGATGATGCCTGGAGTTACTGGAGTTAGTGGGATGCCGTCTGGAGTTACTGGAGTTAGTGGGATGACGTCTGGAGTTAGTGGGATGATGTCTGGAGTTAGTGGGATGATGTCTGGAGTTAGTGGGATGACGTCTGGAGTTACTGGAGTTAGTGGGATGACGTCTGGAGTTACTGGAGTTAGTGGGATGACGTCTGGAGTTAGTGGAATTAGTGGGATGATGTCTGGAGTTACTGGAGTTAGTGGGATGATGTCTGGAGTTAGTGGGATGATGTCTGGAGTTACTGGAGTTAGTGGGATGGTGTCTGGAGTTACTGGAGTTAGTGGGATGATGTCTGGAGTTACTGGAGTTAGTGGGATGACGTCTGGAGTTACTGGAGTTAGTGGGATGATGTCTGGAGTTACTGGAGTTAGTGGGATGGCGTCTGGAGTTACTGGAGTTAGTGGGATGACGTCTGGAGTTACTGGAGTTAGTGGGATGACGTCTGGAGTTACTGGAGTTAGTGGGATGACGTCTGGAGTTACTGGAGTTAGTGGGATGACGTCTGGAGTTACTGGAGTTAGTGGGATGACGTCTGGAGTTACTGGAGTTAGTGGGATGATGTCTGGAGTTAGTGGGATGATGTCTGGAGTTACTGGAGTTAGTGGGATGGTGTCTGGAGTTACTGGAGTTAGTGGGATGATGTCTGGAGTTACTGGAGTTAGTGGGATGACGTCTGGAGTTACTGGAGTTAGTGGGATGATGTCTGGAGTTACTGGAGTTAGTGGGATGGCGTCTGGAGTTACTGGAGTTAGTGGGATGACGTCTGGAGTTACAGGAGTTAGTGGGATGACGTCTGGAGTTACTGGAGTTAGTGGGATGACGTCTGGAGTTACTGGAGTTAGTGGGATGACGTCTGGAGTTACTGGAGTTAGTGGGATGATGTCTGGAGTTAGTGGGATGATGTCTGGAGTTACTGGAGTTAGTGGGATGACGTCTGGAGTTACTTGAGTTAGTGGGATGACGTCTGGAGTTACTGGAGTTAGTGGGATGATGTAGACCTGCTGTTCAAGTGAAACGCTGTAGGCAGCTCTGATTAACTGGGTTTCAACCAGTGTTTACCTGCTGAGATCAAGCCTAGGTATTTTCTTGGGGAGTGAAAACAAGTCTTTCAGTTTCAGGTAGAGTTACTCATTAACCTCTGTTGCACATCTGTCCCATTCAGACTCACATACTTAGTAAAAGTACAGGACTCAGACACTGTGGTCATTTAGTCGGTGTGAAGCTGAGTGGGTCGTCGTGCAGAGCTGTGGATTAGGGATGCTCATTCCTTTTTTAATAGACATTACGTGGTGCGTGTGCTGTGGTCATGTGTGGCTCAGTAGGTAGAGCATGGCGTTGGCAACGCCAAAGGCAGTGGGTTTGATTCCCGCTGGGGCCACCCATACAAAAAAAACAACAATGTATGACTTTAAATCCCTTTGGATAAGAGAGTCTGGCATATATCACCATTATCCTGTATATTCTCACCAGTGGGACACTGTGTGTTGTGATGGGAGCACTCCAGGACAGATCCTTCAGCCTCGTTCTCACACAGTGTGTTCTGGGTGGGGGTCCCCGGTCGGAGGGTCTTCAAGCCCAGCCCAGAGCAGTTCCTGTGAGGCACACACGGCTCCCTGGCAGACATCCGGCTGGAGAACAGGCCCTGTGGACACGCCTCACACGCTGTGTCTATCTCTGGTGTACCTAGGAGAGAAGAACACAAAACAAACTTCCAATTTATGACACCTGACCAAGATCATTTCTTTCTTCTTTTTTTTTTTACAGGTGGGGATCATGTTTTTATCACAATCTGAGAGAAATGGCTCTTTTCACATCAAGCCTCTTCAGGTTATACATTTCCAATATGTCAAGTTACAAGTTGTGGTACGTCGTTGTCATCATAAAGCAGCAGTGGAAGTGTGGAGTTTCTGTGGCATTGTTTAGAGAGGAGTAAACTACTAACGGTGCTATAACGCTATCTACCACATCCTGTTTTAGATCAGAGAAGAAGTGAGAATCGGAGACTGTATAAGGTCCTTCATGCATCCAGTATGAGGATATTTGACAGAGATGACGAGGCTTATTTGCGTGAAAACAGATGACATGATGACAAAGCGTGTGACAAAGTATATTTGTGTGAAAACAGATGACAGGATGACAAAGCATGTGACAAGGCATATTTGTGTAAGTACATTACCTCATAGGTCTATATGAAATGACTAGTTATTACTACAAGTGACCAGCAGAGCATCTTCACTAGGTCATAGATCCTCAGGTTGACAAGCCATACAGTGAGTGGTCATAGATCCTCAGGTTGACAAGCCATACAGTGAGTGGTCATAGATCCTCAGGTTGACAAGCCATACTGTGGTCATAGATCCTCAGGTTGACAAGCCATACAGTGGTCATAGATCCTCAGGTTGACAAGCCATACAGTGGTCATAGATCCTCAGGTTGACAAGCCATACAGTGGTCATAGATCCTCAGCTTGACAATCCATACAGTGGTCATAGATCCTCAGGTTGACAAGCCATACAGTGGTCATAGATCCTCAGGTTGACAAGCCATACAGTGGTCATAGATCCTCAGGTTGACAAGCCATACAGTGGTCATAGATCCTCAGGTTGACAAGCCATACAGTGGTCATAGATCCTCAGGTTGACAAGCCATACAGTGGTCATAGATCATCAGGTTGACAAGCCATACAGTGGTCATAGATCCTCAGGTTGACAAGCCATACAGAGGTCATGGATCCTCAGGTTGACAAGCCATACAGTGGTCATAGATCCTCAGGTTGACAAGCCATACAGAGGTCATGGATCCTCAGGTTGACAAGCCATACAGTGGTCATAGATCCTCAGGTTGACAAGCCATACAGTGGTCATAGATCCTCAGGTTGACAAGCCATACAGAGGTCATGGATCCTCAGGTTGACAAGCCATACAGTGGTCATAGATCCTCAGGTTGACAAGCCATACAGTGGTCATAGATCCTCAGGTTGACAAGCCATACAGTGGTCATAGATCCTCAGGTTGACAAGCCATACAGTGGTCATAGATCCTCAGGTTGATAAGCCATACAGTGGTCATAGATCCTCAGGTTGACAAGCCATACAGTGGTCATAGATCCTCAGGTTGATAAGCCATACAGTGGTCATAGATCCTCAGGTTGACAAGCCATACAGTGGTCATAGATCCTCAGGTTGACAAGCCATACAGTGGTCATAGATCCCCAGGTTGACAAGCCATATAGTGGTCATGGATCCTCAGGTTGACAAGCCATACAGTGGTCATAGATCCTCAGGTTGACAAGCCATACAGTGGTCATAGATCCTCAGCTTGACAATCCATACAGTGGTCATAGATCCTCAGGTTGACAAGCCATACAGTGGTCATAGATCCTCAGGTTGACAAGCCATACAGTGGTCATAGATCCTCAGGTTGACAAGCCATACAGTGGTCATAGATCCTCAGGTTGATAAGCCATACAGTGGTCATAGATCCTCAAGTTGACAAGCCATACAGTGGTCATAGATCCTCAGGTTGACAAGCCATACAGTGGTCATGGATCCTCAGGTTGACAAGCCATACAGTGGTCATAGATCCTCAGGTTGACAAGCCATACAGTGGTCATAGATCCTCAGGTTGACAAGCCATACAGTGGTCATGGATCCTCAGGTTGACAAGCCATACAGTGGTCATAGATCCTCAGGTTGACAAGCCATACAGTGGTCATAGATCCTCAGGTTGACAAGCCATACAGTGGTCATAGATCCTCAGGTTGACAAGCCATACAGTGGTCATAGATCCTCAGGTTGATAAGCCATACAGTGGTCATAGATCCTCAAGTTGACAAGCCATACAGTGGTCATAGATCCTCAGGTTGACAAGCCATACAGTGGTCATAGATCCTCAGGTTGATAAGCCATACAGTGGTCATAGATCCTCAAGTTGACAAGCCATACAGTGGTCATAGATCCTCAGGTTGACAAGCCATACAGTGGTCATGGATCCTCAGGTTGACAAGCCATACAGTGGTCATAGATCCTCAAGTTGACAAGCCATACAGTGGTCATAGATCCTCAGGTTGACAAGCCATACAGTGGTCATAGATCCTCAGGTTGATAAGCCATACAGTGGTCATAGATCCTCAAGTTGACAAGCCATACAGTGGTCATAGATCCTCAGGTTGACAAGCCATACAGTGGTCATGGATCCTCAGGTTGACAAGCCATACAGTGGTCATAGATCCTCAGGTTGACAAGCCATACAGTGGTCATAGATCCTCAGGTTGACAAGCCATACAGTGGTCATGGATCCTCAGGTTGACAAGCCATACAGTGGTCATAGATCCTCAGGTTGACAAGCCATACAGTGGTCATAGATCCTCAGGTTGACAAGCCATACAGTGGTCATAGATCCTCAGGTTGACAAGCCATACAGTGGTCATAGATCCTCAGGTTGATAAGCCATACAGTGGTCATAGATCCTCAAGTTGACAAGCCATACAGTGGTCATAGATCCTCAGGTTGACAAGCCATACAGTGGTCATAGATCCTCAGGTTGATAAGCCATACAGTGGTCATAGATCCTCAGGTTGACAAGCCATACAGTGGTCATAGATCCTCAGGTTGACAAGCCATACAGTGGTCATAGATCCCCAGGTTGACAAGCCATATAGTGGTCATGGATCCTCAGGTTGACAAGCCATACAGTGGTCATAGATCCTCAGGTTGACAAGCCATACAGTGGTCATAGATCCTCAGCTTGACAATCCATACAGTGGTCATAGATCCTCAGGTTGACAAGCCATACAGTGGTCATAGATCCTCAGGTTGACAAGCCATACAGTGGTCATAGATCCTCAGGTTGACAAGCCATACAGTGGTCATAGATCCTCAGGTTGATAAGCCATACAGTGGTCATAGATCCTCAAGTTGACAAGCCATACAGTGGTCATAGATCCTCAGGTTGACAAGCCATACAGTGGTCATGGATCCTCAGGTTGACAAGCCATACAGTGGTCATAGATCCTCAGGTTGACAAGCCATACAGTGGTCATAGATCCTCAGGTTGACAAGCCATACAGTGGTCATGGATCCTCAGGTTGACAAGCCATACAGTGGTCATAGATCCTCAGGTTGACAAGCCATACAGTGGTCATAGATCCTCAGGTTGACAAGCCATACAGTGGTCATAGATCCTCAGGTTGACAAGCCATACAGTGGTCATAGATCCTCAGGTTGATAAGCCATACAGTGGTCATAGATCCTCAAGTTGACAAGCCATACAGTGGTCATAGATCCTCAGGTTGACAAGCCATACAGTGGTCATAGATCCTCAGGTTGATAAGCCATACAGTGGTCATAGATCCTCAAGTTGACAAGCCATACAGTGGTCATAGATCCTCAGGTTGACAAGCCATACAGTGGTCATGGATCCTCAGGTTGACAAGCCATACAGTGGTCATAGATCCTCAAGTTGACAAGCCATACAGTGGTCATAGATCCTCAGGTTGACAAGCCATACAGTGGTCATAGATCCTCAGGTTGATAAGCCATACAGTGGTCATAGATCCTCAAGTTGACAAGCCATACAGTGGTCATAGATCCTCAGGTTGACAAGCCATACAGTGGTCATGGATCCTCAGGTTGACAAGCCATACAGTGGTCATAGATCCTCAGGTTGATAAGCCATACAGTGGTCATAGATCCTCAAGTTGACAAGCCATACAGTGGTCATAGATCCTCAGGTTGACAAGCCATACAGTGGTCATGGATCCTCAGGTTGACAAGCCATACAGTGGTCATAGATCCTCAGGTTGATAAGCCATACAGTGGTCATAGATCCTCAAGTTGACAAGCCATACAGTGGTCATAGATCCTCAGGTTGACAAGCCATACAGTGGTCATGGATCCTCAGGTTGACAAGCCATACAGTGGTCATAGATCCTCAGGTTGACAAGCCATACAGTGGTCATAGATCCTCAGGTTGACAAGCCATACAGTGGTCATGGATCCTCAGGTTGACAAGCCATACAGTGGTCATAGATCCTCAGGTTGACAAGCCATACAGTGGTCATAGATCCTCAGGTTGACAAGCCATACAGTGGTCATAGATCCTCAGGTTGACAAGCCATACAGTGGTCATAGATCCTCAGGTTGACAAGCCATACAGTGGTCATAGATCCTCAGGTTGATAAGCCATACAGTGGTCATAGATCCTCAAGTTGACAAGCCATACAGTGGTCATAGATCCTCAGGTTGACAAGCCATACAGTGGTCATGGATCCTCAGGTTGACAAGCCATACAGTGGTCATAGATCCTCAAGTTGACAAGCCATACAGTGGTCATAGATCCTCAGGTTGACAAGCCATACAGTGGTCATAGATCCTCAGGTTGATAAGCCATACAGTGGTCATAGATCCTCAAGTTGACAAGCCATACAGTGGTCATAGATCCTCAGGTTGACAAGCCATACAGTGGTCATGGATCCTCAGGTTGACAAGCCATACAGTGGTCATAGATCCTCAGGTTGACAAGCCATACAGTGGTCATAGATCCTCAGCTTGACAATCCATACAGTGGTCATAGATCCTCAGGTTGACAAGCCATACAGTGGTCATAGATCCTCAGGTTGACAAGCCATACAGTGGTCATAGATCCTCAGGTTGACAAGCCATACAGTGGTCATAGATCCTCAGGTTGATAAGCCATACAGTGGTCATAGATCCTCAAGTTGACAAGCCATACAGTGGTCATAGATCCTCAGGTTGACAAGCCATACAGTGGTCATGGATCCTCAGGTTGACAAGCCATACAGTGGTCATAGATCCTCAGGTTGACAAGCCATACAGTGGTCATAGATCCTCAGGTTGACAAGCCATACAGTGGTCATGGATCCTCAGGTTGACAAGCCATACAGTGGTCATAGATCCTCAGGTTGACAAGCCATACAGTGGTCATAGATCCTCAGGTTGACAAGCCATACAGTGGTCATAGATCCTCAGGTTGACAAGCCATACAGTGGTCATAGATCCTCAGGTTGATAAGCCATACAGTGGTCATAGATCCTCAAGTTGACAAGCCATACAGTGGTCATAGATCCTCAGGTTGACAAGCCATACAGTGGTCATAGATCCTCAGGTTGACAAGCCATACTGTGGTCATAGATCCTCAGGTTGACAAGCCATACAGTGGTCATAGATCCTCAGGTTGATAAGCCATACAGTGGTCATAGATCCTCAAGTTGACAAGCCATACAGTGGTCATAGATCCTCAGGTTGACAAGCCATACAGTGGTCATAGATCCTCAGGTTGACAAGCCATACAGGCTATTTGGAAAGTATTCAGACCACTTAACTTCTTCTACATTTTGTTACGTTACAGACGTATTATTTTCTCATCAATCTACACACAATACCCCATAATGACAAATGTTTTTTAGAAATGTTTGCAAATGTATAAAACTACAAAAAAACTGAAATATGACATTTACATAAGTACTCAGACCCTTTACTCTGTACTTTGTTGAAGCACCTTGGGCAGTGATTACGGCCTGGAGTCTTCTTGGGTATGACGCTACAATCTTGGCACACCTGTATTTGGGGAGTTTCTCCCAGTCTTCTCTGCAGATCTTCTCAAGATCTGTTAGGTTGGATGGGGAATGACGCTGCACAGCTATTTTCATTGTCTCTCCAGAGATGCCCGGGTTTTGGCTGGGACCCTCAAGGACATTGTCCTGTTGGAAGGTGAACCTTCACCCCAGTCTGAGGTCCTGAGCGCTCTGGAGCAGGTTTTCATCAAGGATCTCTCTGTACTTTGCTCCGTTCATCTTTCCCTCGATTCTGACTAGTCTCCCAGTCCCTGCCGCTGAAATACATCCCCACAGCATGATGCTGCCACCACCATGCTTCACCGTAGGGATGGTGCCAGTTTTCCTCCAGACGTGACGCTTGGCATTCAGCCCAAAGAGTTCAATCTTGGTTTCATCAGACCAGAGAATCTTGTTTCTCATGGTCTGAGAGTCTTTAGGTGCCTTTTGGCTAACTCCAAGCGGGCTGTCATGTGCCTTTTACTGAGGAGTGGCTTCCGCCTGGCCACTCTACCATAAAGGCCTGATTGGTGGAGCGCTGCAGAGATGGTTGTCCTTCTGAAAGGTTCTCCCATCTCCACAGAGGAACTCTGGAGCTCTGTCAGATTGACCATCAGGTTCTTAGTCAGCTCCCTGATCAAGGCCCTTCTCCCCTGATTGCTCAGTTTGCCCGGGTGGCCAGCTCTTGGAAGAACCTTGGTAGTTCCAAACGTTTTACATTTAAGAATGATGGAGGCCACTTTGTTCTCGGGGACCTTCAATGCGTCAGAAATGTTTTGGTAGTGTTCAGAATTTTAAAAATGATGACTACCCCATCTCTGTACTCCATACATTCAATTATCTGTAAGGTCTCTCAGTCAAGCAGTGAATTTCAAGCACAGATTCAACCACAAAGACCAGGGAGGTTTTCCAATGTTTTCGTAAAAAGAAGGGAACCTATTGGTAGACGGGTAAAAATATCCCTTTGAGCATGGTGCAGTTATTCATTACGCTTTGGATGGTGTATCAATACACCCAGTCACTACAAAAATACAGGAACCCTTTCCAACTCAGTTGCCAGAGAGGAAGGAAACTGCTCAGGGATTTCACCAATGGTGATTTTTAAAACAGTTACAGAGTTTAATGGCTGAGATAGGAGATAACTGAGGATGGATCAACAACACTGTAGTTACTCCAGAAATAATAACATAAAGGACGGAATGAAAATAAAGAAACATTTCCAGAATAAAAAATATTACAACAATTAGGCACAAAAAAAATACTGAAAAGAATGTGGCAAAGCAATTCACTTTTTGTCCTGAATAAAAAGCGTTATTCAAACTTCATGTTTTCAAGGAAGATGGTGGCTGCATTATGTTATGGGTATGCTTGTCATCGGCAAGGACAAGGGAGGTGGTGGCTGCATTATGTTATGGGTATGCTTGTCATCGGCAAGGACAAGGGAGGTGGTGGCTGCATTATGTTATGGGTATGCTTGTCATCGGCAAGGACAAGGGAGGTGGTGGCTGCATTATGTTATGGGTATGCTTGTCATCGGCAAGGACAAGGGAGGTGGTGGCTGCATTATGTTATGGGTATGCTTGTCATCTGCAAGGACAAGGGAGTTTTTTTTAAGGAAAAATAAACAGAATAAAGCTAAGCAAAACGTGGTTCAGTCTGCTTTCCATCAGACACTAGGAGACAAATTCACTGTTCAGCAGGACAAGGCCAAATATACAATCCAGGTGTGCAAAGCTCTTGGAGATGTCACGATCGTCGTATGAAGCGGACCAAAATGCAGCGTGGTATGTGTCCATGATGATTTTTAAAATAAAAGAAAGCTCTGAACACTGAATACAAACTATACAAAACAATAAACGAATAACGACCGTGACGCTATAATGAGAACTGTGCTGAACACAAGCAACTAACATAGACAATCACCCAACAAACAAACAGTGAAACCCAGGCTACCTAAGTATGATTCTCAATCAGAGACAACTAATGACACCTGCCTCTGATTGAGAACCATACTAGGCCCGAAACATAGAAATCCCCAAAATCATAGAAAAACAAACATAGACTTCCCACCCCAACTCACGCCCTGACCATCCTACATAATGACAAAACAAAGGAAATAAAGGTCAGAACGTGACAGGAGAGATGTCCAGAAAAGACACAGCTGTAATCGCTGCCAGAAGGTTATTCTGACATGTATTGACTCAGCGGGTTGAATACTTCATTAATCAAGATATATTAGTGTTTTATTTTACATTAATAAAATAAAATATATATTTGAATTGTTCTTCCACTTTGACATTACAGAGTATTTTGTGAGGTTCATTGACTAAAAAATGTACAATTAAATCAATGTTAATCCCAATTTGAAACAAATTAGGTAGGTAGGAAACATCTTCCAGCCCCAGTCTAACTGTCTGATACAGACTCAGGTAGGAAACACCTTCCAGCCCCAGTCTGTCTGATACAGACTCAGGTACGAAACATCTTCCAGCCCCAATCTGTCTGATACAGACTCAGGTAGGAAACATCTTCCAGCCCCAGTCTAACTGTCTGATACAGACTCAGGTAGGAAACATCTTCCAGCCCCAGTCTAACTGTCTGATACAGACTCAGGTAGGAAACACCTTCCAGCCCCAGTCTGTCTGATACAGACTCAGGTACGAAACATCTTCCAGCCCCAATCTGTCTGATACAGACTCAGGTACGAAACATCTTCCAGCCCCAGTCTAACTGTCTGATACAGACTCAGGTAGGAAACATCTTCTAGCCCCAGTCTAACTGTCTGATACAGAGACAGAGAGGAAATATGGAGCTGATCCTGTCTATCTGTCTCCAATAGAATCTGACATGTCTCTATTCATCATCTCTAACTGAGACGTTCAACAGACTATTGAAACTAAAACTCTGTCCAGAAACAAAACCCTCCACTCCTCTCCACCCTTCTCCTCTCTTCTCCCCTCCTCTCCTCTCTTATCCTCTCTCCTCCCCTTCTCCCATCCTCTCCTTTCCTCTCTCCTCTCTCCTCCCGTCTTCTCCCATCCTCTCCTCTCTTCTCCTCTCTCCTCCCCTCTCTCCTCTCCTCTCCTCTTCTTTCCTCTGACTCTCTTCTTTACTTCCCCTCTCCTCACCCCTCTTCTCTCCCCTCTCTCCCAGCCTCTCCTCTCCCCTCCCCTCCTCTCCTCATCTCCCCTCTCCCCTCTCCTCATCTGGCCTGGAATACGTCTGAATCACAAACCAGGACTGAAGGCTGAGGAACGTTATAATTAAAAGGAGGGGAAGGAGGCCAACGAGAACAAAGTACAAATGACAAAGGCGTAGTTTAGTGTCTGGCGTGATCTTGATCCTGCGTAGCTTTGGCTGTGTCCCAAATGGCAACCTGTTCCCTACATAGTGCACTATTTTAGGCGAGGGCACATAGGGCTCTGGTCAAAAGTAGTGCACTATATAGGGACATGTGGGACATAACCTATCTGAGTGAGCTGACAGGAGAGGAGAGATCCTGGTGATGATAACAGCCAGACAGCAGAGTTATTATGTCTGATGAAAAGGCCTGTCACTCACAGCTCTGCCTCTGTCTGGTCCTCTGCCAACACACTCAGTACTATCAGTGGGCTCTCATAGAGAACAGAACAGGTCAGAACCATACAGCAGTGGATTCTGGGTAATGGAGAGTACAGTACTATTATATTGTAGACTGATTAGACCTACCACAGGCTGAGTAAACACTTCCCCCTCTGAGGACATGGGCTGACCAGGAATAACATTTGCAAACCATTATGTATGAGTATATAACTGGAAGTACCAATCAAAAGAGAGGGAGGATCTTCAGCCAAGTTAAATAAACCAACAGCAGTTAAAGAATGAACAAGAACCTCCAGCACCACAGCTTCATTTGCATCATAAAACAAAAAAAACAACATTTCAGTCAATCAATTCATTCAGTCATTGGTTGATTGTAATAACAACATAGATGACCTACCTAGAGCAGTCACGCCGAAGCCAGGTGGACAGGACGTGTGTTTGATGCAGAACTCCACCACCAGGTGGTAGCCTGGGATACACTCACACAGCTGGTCGTGGGTTCTGTTACACTCCTGACTGACCAGCTGTCTCTCCTTGCAGACGGTCGTGCAGTACTGGCAGCTGTCGCCCCAGTGCCAGTGTTCTGAGAAGGACCGGTCGGGGCACGGCGAGCAGGCGGTGGGGGTTTCGGCGGTACAGTGGGTCAGGACGGCCGTGCCGGGCGGACACTGGTCACACAGGAGGAATTCAGAGGTCAAGGGGTCGTAGTGCTGGTACTTAGGGGGTGGGACCTCGTGGAACGCCCAGGAGAAGGAAATGGCGAAGAGCTGTGGAGAAATAGAGAGAGAGGGGGGGGAAGAGAGAGGGGGGGGGGGGGTAGAGAGAAGGGAGAAGAGAGATAGTGGGGAAATAAAAGAGAACAGAGAGAGAAGAGGGAGAGAGAAGGGAGAGAGAGATATAGAAAGATAAAGAGAGAGTCAGAGAACAGAGAGAGGAAGGAGAAGAGTTGAGAACAGAGAAAGAGAGAAGAGGGAGAGAGAGAGGTGAAAAAGAGAGACAGAAAGGGAGAGAGAACAGAGAGGAGAACCACCAGATTAGACAGAGCGAATGTTTACAGCCTATCTGATGCCAGAGAAACTAAGCGTTCAGGCTTGTTGTGATTGACCGGGTGTAACCCAAGCCTGGGGTGATTGACTGAGTGACTAAGTGTTATATGAAGCCAGAAACCAGGCAGGACTAAATAGAAGCGTGTCTGTGATTGACAGTGTAAAGCAGCAGTAAGCAAGGCAGCAGCCTTTCACCGCTGTGGCCCAGATGTCAATTCTCCCTCCGGGGACTTCCCCTACCTCCCCTACGCCACTGTCATGAAAAACACTGTATCCAGTCAGCAATGTCCCTCAGAATCTCCTGCAGCACTGTATAGGCCTTGGCCTGGGGTGACCTATACTGACCTGGGGTGACCTATACTGGCCTGGGGTGACCTAAACTGGCCTGGCGCGACCTATCAACTGGGGTGACTTAAACTGGCCTGGCCTGGGGTGCCCTATAATGTTCTGGGGTGACCTATACTGGCCTGGGGTGACCTATACTGGCCTGGGGTGACCTATACTGGCCTGGGGTGACATATACTGGCCTGGCCTGGGGGGACCTATACTGGCCTGGGGTGACCTATACTGGCCTGCCCTGGGGTGACCTATACTGGCCTGCCCTGGGGTGACCTATACTGGCCTGGGGTGACATATACTGGCCTGGGGTGACATATACTGGCCTGGCCTGGGGGGACCTATACTGGCCTGGCCTGGGGGGACCTATACTGTCCTGGCCTGGGGTGACCTATACTGTCCTGGCCTGGGGTGACCTATACTGGCCTGGGGTGACCTATACTGGCCAGGCCTGGGGTTACCTATACTGTCCTGGCCTGGGGTGACATATACTGGCCTGGGGTGACATATACTGGTCTGGCCTGGGGGGACATATACTGGTCTGGCCTGGGGGGACCTATACTGGCCTGGCCTGGGGGGACCTATACTGTCCTGGCCTGGGGGGACTTATACTGTCCTGGCCTGGGGTGAACTATACTGTCCTGGGGTGACCTATACTGGCAAGGCCTGGGGTGACCTATACTGTCCTGGCCTGGGGGACCTATACTGGCCCGGCCTGGGGTGACCTATACTGGCCCGGCCTGGGGTGACCTATACTGGCCCGGCCTGGGGTGACCTATACTGGCCCGGCCTGGGGTGACCTATACTGGCCCGGCCTGGGGTGACCTATACTGTCCTGGCCTGGGGTGACCTATACTGTCCTGGCCTGGGGTGACCTATATTGGCCTGGGGTGACCTATACTGGCTTGGGGTCACCTATATTGGCCTGGGGTGACCTATATTGGCCTGGGGTGACCTATACTGGCTTGGGGTGACCTATACTGGCTTGGGGTGACCTATACTGGCTTGGGGTGACCTATACTGGCTTGGGGTGACCTATACTGGCTGCAGGCCAAATAAACATGGAGCATGGAGACTGAAAACATAGGAAGTAGACTGATTTCCCAAGCCCCTCTTCCCTTCTGTCTTTCTGTCCCTTCTCCTACCTTCTCTTCCTTCCCTTCCCTTCAGTCTCCAGACCAAATCCATCAAAATCCTTACTGTAAACTGTTAGCTAAATCCTTACTGTAAACTGTTAGCTAAATTCTTACTGTAAACTGTTATCTAAATCCTTACTGTAAATTGTTAGCTAAATCCTTACTGTAAACTGTCAGCTAAATAACTTCCTGTAAACTGTTAAACCCATGCAAGTTGCTTGTTTTACTCCCGGGAAATGCCCCTGTGCATTCTGTATATGGAAGTTCTGGAATAAAGAGATTGTTGAACTTTTGACCTTTCACCGTTCAGTTGGAAGTCACCATTCAATGACATTCTGCTACAGAACTCTAGACCCAAATTACACGCTGCTCTGTCGCCCATAATTACAATGTTCTGATCATCTGAAGGGAAGTCACATTGGATGACTCCTGTGGCCGTTCGGCAGCTCAGAGGGAATACAGCTGGAGTGTGTACATCCCCTCAATCAGACAGAGGCTTAGTGGCTCAGCGGTCTTAAGGCGCTGCATCTCAGTGCTAGAGGCGTCACTACAGACCCTGGTTCGATTCCAGGCTGTATCACAACCGACCGTGCTTAGGAGTCCCGTAGGGCGACGCACAATTGGCCCAGCGTCGTTAGGGTTTGGCCGGGGTAGGCCGTCATTGTAAATAAGAATTTGTTCTTAACTGACTTGCCTAGTTAAAATATGGCTCCCTATGTAGTGCACTACTTTTGACCAGAACCCATAGGGCTATATAGGGAATAGGGTGCAATTTGGGACGCATTAAGAGTTTACTAGTGTATTACACAGTAATCAGTCAAGGAGATGTTATTCTGCTCGTCAGTGTCCAAACCGCTGAAATCAGGGCAGGAGCGTGATTTAAAAAAACAATATACTACTTCCTCTGACTAACTCAGGCTATGGAGCGTGATTTCAAGTCAAAATATGACTTCCTCTAACTAAAGTGCTGTAGCCTAAATGGCTTTCCATATTCAACCTAAATCACCATCTACCCCCGGAGGTATGACAGACAGTCATTTCCATGTGTATAATTTCCCTGCATTAAGCACTGAGGAGGAACACACCCAGCAGCTGACTGAGAGGAACGCATTGGAGGACCTAGGCTACGTCCCAAATTGCCCCCATATTCCCTATGTAGTGCACTATATAGGGAATAGGGTCCCCATAGGGCTCTGGTCAACAGTAATGTTCTGGTCAACAGTAGTGCACTATATAGGGAATAGGGTCCCATAGGGCTCTGGTCAACAGTAGTGCACTATATAGGGAATAGGGTCCCATAGGGCTCTGGTCAACAGTAGTGCACTATATAGGGAATAGGGTCCCATAGGGCTCTGGTCAACAGTAGTGCACTATATAGGGAATAGGGTCCCATAGGCTAGCCACTATTGGCTTAAAAAGCCAAACCTAACACAATATCTGCCAATTAATTTCCAGCAATATCGCCCCTGTCTGTCGGTGTGGTGCGAGCGTCTGTCTATCACTCCGTGTGTATCAAGTTGATGTGATAACCATCTTGTTGGTTGACAGAAATACTTTCCCCAAAAAAACACTCTCATATAAATGTTAACTGCAAAGTAGGCTTACCTGGCACAAGTATTTAATGATTAGATATCATTTGTATGTATAATTTGTTATTTGCTAACGTTGCCATAGAATGAGCAGCAGCAGTATAAAACCATCACCAGACCGGCTTGTTAGACGGCACATTGCTCACGCGCTACATATTAAAGGGACAGACGCCCAATTAAAGAGGAATTACACAAAACCCCCAGACAATGGTCTTCTGATGTGATGTCATCATTAACATGGACTCAGAACATCTATTGGAGTTGTTTATTAACCCTTATTTTACCAGGCATGTTGTCAGAAAACATAGTGCACTACTTTCTGTTGTACACTAAATACCAGGGGAAGGGTTGACAACATAGTACACTACTTTCTGTTGTACACTGAGGATCAGGGGAAGAGTTGCAGGAGAAGAAGAGAAGGATGTACCTATTTGAAAGTTTGAAAAAAATGAGTAGCTTGTGACATGTGTTTATTTTTTAAAGTAGCTCTCATGCTAGAAAAGGTTGGAGAACCCTGCTGTAGAGCCTACCCCGTTAACCCCTTTCAAATAGAACTGCTCATTGGTCAGAATAATCTAATCGTATTGTGATGTCACGCTGTGGCCAAAAACTCCATCCCACCTGAACAGGCTTTTTATTTTTTTTTAAAAAAAGCTCTTATACTAAAAAGGACATTATCATCATTTTCACAATTTGAGAGTGTTATTTGGACCTCGAAGTGCCGAAATGACAGGAATGAAACTGTAAAATCACTGCACTGCCCTTTTAACTCATTTGAAAGGAGACGACTGGTATTAGAAATATGGTGTAAATTCCCACGAGCCCATCCCTGCACCAATCCAATGCTTTGTGGGAAGTAGTGAACGAACGCACACATCAGTAGAAAGTAGAACTCGCCTCCAGACGTTCTAAGTTCGGTAAAAAACAAACGTCAAGCAACAAGACTACGGAGGACCAGATGTATTGTACACACACAGCCAGCCGTAAGTCTCTTTGGATAACAGAGTCGGCTATATGGTATACATCATTAGGTCTATTACAATGGAAGAGCAGAAGGCTGGAGAGCTGAGGGATGGATGGATGGAGTCAGTACTGCTGTTCAGGTGGTCTGCCTGGGGATTTCAGCTCTTCAGAGACATCAAACACACACACAGACTGACCCAGCCCTCTGCCTCTAACTAGACTGACTGCTGTAAAATCCCCCCCCCCCCCCATTAAAAGGCCTCAGAGGCTACATCCCCCTACATAGTGCACTACTTTAGACCAGAGCCATATGGCACCCTATTCCCTACATAGTGCACTACTTTAGACCAGAGCCCTATGGCACCCTATTCCCTACACATAGTGCACTACTTTAGACCAGAACCCTATGGCACCCTATTCCCTACATAGTGCACTACTTTAGACCAAAGTCCTATGGGTCCTGGTCAAAAGAGTACACTAAATAGGGATTAGGGTGCTATTTGGGACACATTAGTGGGAGGCCTGGCATCAAATAGCTGTCTTGATGAAATCCTAAAACCATCAACGACCCCAGCAGCTATGAGCAGATGAGATGGGTCGGTACCCATAATACCCATATCAAATCAAATGTTATTATACAGATGATATAACATACACATACCGTGAGACATTACAACTTAATAAACCTAGGAGAATGACTAATCTGGCACGTTCAACTCTTACAATCAAATCAAATGTTATTTGTCACATGCGCCCGAATACAACAGGTGTAGTAGACCTTACAGTGAAATGCTGAATACAACAGGTGTAGTAGACCTTACAGTGAAATGCTGAATACAACAGGTGTAGTAGACCTTACAGTGAAATGCTGAATACAACAGATGTAGTAGACCTTACAGTGAAATGCTGAATACAACAGATGTAGTAGACCTTACAGTGAAATGCTGAATACAACAGGTGTAGTAGACCTTACAGTGAAATGCTGAATACAACAGGTGTAGTAGACCTTACAGTGAAATGCTGAATACAACAGGTGTAGTAGACCTTACAGTGAAATGCCGATTACAACAGATGTAGGTAGACCTTACAGTGAAATGCTGAATACAACAGGTGTAGTAGACCTTACAGTGAAATGCTGAATACAACAGATGTAGGTAGACCTTACAGTGAAATGCTGAATACAACAGGTGTAGTAGACCTTACAGTGAAATGCCGATTACAACAGGTGTAGTAGACCTTACAGTGAAATGCCGATTACAACAGATGTAGGTAGACCTTACAGTGAAATGCTGAATACAACAGATGTAGGTAGACCTTACAGTGAAATGCTGAATACAACAGGTGTAGTAGACCTTACAGTGAAATGCCGATTACAACAGGTGTAGTAGACCTTACAGTGAAATGCCGATTACAACAGGTGTAGTAGACCTTACAGTGAAATGCTGAATACAACAGGTGTAGGTAGACCTTACAGTGAAATGCTGAATACAACAGGTGTAGTAGACCTTACAGTGAAATGTTGAATACAACAGGTGTAGGTAGACCCCACAGTGAAATGCTGAATACAACAGGTGTAGTAGACCTTACAGTGAAATGCTGAATACAACAGTTGTAGTAGACCTTACAGTGAAATGCTGAATACAACAGGTGTAGTAGACCGTACAGTGAAATGCTGACTACAACAGGTGTAGTAGACCTTACAGTGAAATGCTGAATACAACAGGTGTAGTAGACCTTACAGTGAAATGCTGAATAGAACAGGTGTAGTAGACCTTACAGTGAAATGCTGAATACAACAGGTGTAGGTAGACCTTACAGTGAAATGCTGAATACAACAGGTGTAGTAGACCTTACAGTGAAATGTTGAATACAACAGGTGTAGGTAGACCCCACAGTGAAATGCTGAATACAACAGGTGTAGTAGACCTTACAGTGAAATGCTGAATACAACAGTTGTAGTAGACCTTACAGTGAAATGCTGAATACAACAGGTGTAGTAGACCGTACAGTGAAATGCTGACTACAACAGGTGTAGTAGACCTTACAGTGAAATGCTGAATACAACAGGTGTAGTAGACCTTACAGTGAAATGCTGAATAGAACAGGTGTAGTAGACCTTACAGTGAAATGCTGAATACAACAGGTGTAGTAGATCTTACAGTGAAATGCTGAATACAACAGGTGTAGTAGACCTTACAGTGAAATGCTGAATACAACAGGTGTAGTAGACCTTACAGTGAAATGCTGAATACAACAGGTGTAGTAGACCTTACAGTGAAATGCTGAATACAACAGTTGTAGTAGACCTTACAGTGAAATGCTGAATACAACAGGTGTAGTAGACCTTACAGTGAAATGCTGACTACAACAGGTGTAGTAGACCTTACAGTGAAATGCTGAATACAACAGGTGTAGTAGACCTTACAGTGAAATGCAGAATACAACAGGTGTAGTAGACCTTACAGTGAAATGCTGAATACAACAGGTGTAGTAGACCTTACAGTGAAATGCTGAATACAACAGGTGTAGTAGACCTTACAGTGAAATGCTGAATACAACAGGTGTAGTAGACCTTACAGTGAAATGCTGAATACAACAGGTGTTGTAGACCTTACAGTGAAATGCTGAATACAACAGGTGTTGTAGACCTCACAGTGAAATGCTGAATACAACAGGTGTAGTAGACCTTACAGTGAAATGCTGAATACAACAGGTGTAGTAGACCTTACAGTGAAATGCTGAATACAACAGGTGTAGTAGACCTTACAGTGAAATGCTGAATACAACAGGTGTAGTAGACCTTACAGTGAAATGCTGAATACAACAGGTGTTGTAGACCTCACAGTGAAATGCTGAATACAACAGGTGTAGTAGACCTTACAGTGAAATGCTGAATACAACAGGTGTAGTAGACCTTACAGTGAAATGCTGAATACAACAGGTGTAGTAGACCTCACAGTGAAATGCTGAATACAACAGGTGTAGTAGACCTTACAGTGAAATGCTGAATACAACAGATGTAGTAGACCTTACAGTGAAATACTGAATACAACAGGTGTAGTAGACCTTACAGTGAAATGCTGAATACAACAGGTGTTGTAGACCTTACAGTGAAATGCTGAATACAACAGGTGTTGTAGACCTCACAGTGAAATGCTGAATACAACAGGTGTAGTAGACCTTACAGTGAAATGCTGAATACAACAGGTGTAGTAGACCTTACAGTGAAATGCTGAATACAACAGATGTAGTAGACCTTACAGTGAAATACTGAATACAACAGGTGTTGTAGACCTTACAGTGAAATGCTGAATACAACAGGTGTAGGTAGACCTTACAGTGAAATGCTGACTGACAAGCCCTTAACCAACAATGCAGTTTAAAAAATAAATAAATAAATAAAAATAAGAATAAGTAATAAAAGTCACAAATCAACATTTGGGTCAATAAAGTCCACCAACTAACTTTTAGAAACCTGTAACAGTACACGCAAGTAGCCAAGTATTAAAGCAAAACAGTAGCAGCGATAACAGAGATTCATACAGTATGTGTAACCATGGCAGAGTATGTCATTGATCTCCATATCATTTAGTCCCAGGCTGTGTTCCACTGTCTCTGATTTATGCAGCGTTACAACTAACAGATTATAATTTATGAGCGGGAGGCCGTAGCAAGAGTTTGGCACGGTCAAGTGGCTATTTGTTAATGATTAACTAAAGATAATATAAACATTTCTGATGAATCAGAAATGATTGAAACTGAGTCTTTCTTCATCAGAAATGTTTATATTATCTTTAGTTAATCATTAACAAATAGCCACTTGACCGTGCCAAACTCTTGCTACGGCCTCCCGCTCATAAATTATAATCTGTTAGTTGTAACGCTGCATAAATCAGAGACAGTGGAACACAGCCTGGGACTAAATGTACAGTGCCTTGCGAAAGTATTCGGCCCCCTTGAACTTTGCGACCTTTTGCCACATTTCAGGCTTCAAACATAAAGATATAAAACTGTATTTTTTTGTGAACAATCAACAACAAGTGGGACACAATCATGAAGTGGAACGACATTTATTGGATATTTCAAACTTTTTTAACAAATCAAAAACTGAAAAATTGGGCGTGCAAAATTATTCAGCCCCGATAAGTTAATACTTTGTAGCGACACCTTTTGCTGCGATTACAGCTGTAAGTCGCTTGGGGTATGTCTCTATCAGTTTTGCACATCGAGAGACTGACATTTTTTCCCATTCCTCCTTGCAAAACAGCTCGAGCTCAGTGAGGTTGGATGGAGAGCATTTGTGAACAGCAGTTTTCAGTTCTTTCCACAGATTCTCGATTGGATTCAGGTCTGGACTTTGACTTGGCCATTCTAACACCTGGATATGTTTATTTTTGAACCATTCCATTGTAGATTTTGCTTTATGTTTTGGATCATTGTCTTGTTGGAAGACAACTCTCCGTCCCAGTCTCAGGTCTTTTGCAGACTCCATCAGGTTTTCTTCCAGAATGGTCCTGTATTTGGCTCCATCCATCTTCCCATCAATTTGAACCATCTTCCCTGTCCCTGCTGAAGAAAAGCAGGCCCAAACCATGATGCTGCCACCACCATGTTTGACAGTGGGGATGGTGTGTTCAGCTGTGTTGCTTTTACGCCAAACATAACGTTTTGCATTGTTGCCAAAAAGTTCAATTTTGGTTTCATCTGGCCAGAGCACCTTCTTCCACATGTTTGGTGTGTCTCCCAGGTGGCTTGTGGCAAACTTTAAACAACACTTTTTATGGATATCTTTAAGAAATGGCTTTCTTCTTGACACTCTTCCATAAAGGCCAGATTTGTGCAATATACAACTGATTGTTGTCCTATGGACAGAGTCTCCCACCTCAGTTGTAGATCTCTGCAGTTCATCCAGAGTGATCATGGGCCTCTTGGCTGCATCTCTGATCAGTCTTCTCCTTGTATGAGCTGAAAGTTTAGAGGGACGGCCAGGTCTTGGTAGATTTGCAGTGGTCTGATACTCCTTCCATTTCAATATTATCGCTTGCACAGTGCTCCTTGGGATGTTTAAAGCTTGGGAAATCTTTTTGTATCCAAATCCGGCTTTAAACTTCTTCACAACAGTATCTCGGACCTGCCTGGTGTGTTCCTTGTTCTTCATGATGCTCTCTGCGCTTTTAACGGTCCTCTGAGACTATCACAGTGCAGGTGCATTTATACGGAGACTTGATTACACACAGGTGGATTGTATTTATCATCATTAGTCATTTAGGTCAACATTGGATCATTCAGAGATACTCACTGAACTTCTGGAGAGAGTTTGCTGCACTGAAAGTAAAGGGGCTGAATAATTTTGCACGCCCAATTTTTCAGTTTTTGATTTGTTAAAAAAGTTTGAAATATCTAATAAATGTCGTTCCACTTCATGATTGTGTCCCACTTGTTGTTGATTCTTCACAAAAAAATACAGTTTTATATCTTTATGTTTGAAGCCTGAAATGTGGCAAAAGGTCGCAAAGTTCAAGGGGGCCGAATACTTTCGCAAGGCACTGTATATTCTGTTTGTTTTTAAGGATTCTTTCAATAGACATTTCCACCAACTTCCGAGTCATTTTGGAGGATGTTTAGACATACCACCTAACTCACCTGAGAACCAGGGTGAATCCCTAAACGGAAACGTGTTCCTGTAGTAATTTAGATGGCATCAGTCATGCTGTTTCCACACTACGTGACAACAACTTAAAGAGTAGAGAAAAGGATAGAGACACTGTCTCTCAGTGTTTCAATGTTATTAGAGTAGAGAAAAGGATAGAGACACTGTCTCTCAGTGTTTCAATGTTATTAGAGTAGAGAAAAGGATAGAGACACTGTCTCTCAGTGATTCCATGTTATTAGAGTAGAGAAAAGGATAGAGACACTGTCTCTCAGTGTTTCAATGTTATTAGAGTAGAGAAAAGGATAGAGACACTGTCTCTCAGTGTTTCCATGTTATTAGAGTAGAGAAAAGGATAGAGACACTGTCTCTCAGTGTTTCCATGTTATTAGAGTAGAGAAAAGGATAGAGACACTGTCTCTCAGTGTTTCAATGTTATTAGAGTAGAGAAAAGGATAGAGACACTGTCTCTCAGTGATTCCATGTTATTAGAGTAGAGAAAAGGATAGAGACACTGTCTCTCAGTGATTCCATGTTATTAGAGTAGAGAAAAGGATAGAGACACTGTATCTCAGTGATTCCATGTTATTAGAGTAGAGAAAAGGATAGAGACACTGTCTCTCAGTGATTCCATGTTATTAGAGTAGAGAAAAGGATAGAGACACTGTCTCTCAGTGTTTCAATGTTATTAGAGTAGAGAAAGGGATAGAGACACTGTCTCTCAGTGTTTCAATGTTATTAGAGTAGAGAAAAGGATAGAGACACTGTCTCTCAGTGTTTCCATGTTATTAGAGTAGAGAAAATGATAGAGACACTGTCTCTCAGTGTTTCCATGTTATTAGAGTAGAGAAAAGGATAGAGACACTGTCTCTCAGTGATTCCATGTTATTAGAGTAGAGAAAAGGATAGAGACACTGTCTCTCAGTGTTACAATGTTATTAGAGTAGAGAAAGGGATAGAGACACTGTCTCTCAGTGTTTCAATGTTATTAGAGTAGAGAAAAGGATAGAGACACTGTCTCTCAGTGTTTCAATGTTATTAGAGTAGAGAAAAGGATAGAGACACTGTCTCTCAGTGATTCCATGTTATTAGAGTAGAGAAAAGGATAGAGACACTGTCTCTCAGTGTTTCAATGTTATTAGAGTAGAGAAAAGGATAGAGACACTGTCTCTCAGTGTTTCAATGTTATTAGAGTAGAGAAAAGGATAGAGACACTGTCTCTCAGTGTTTCAATGTTATTAGAGTAGAGAAAATGATAGAGACACTGTCTCTCAGTGATTCCATGTTATTAGAGTAGAGAAAAGGATAGAGACACTGTCTCTCAGTGATTCCATGTTATTAGAGTAGAGAAAAGGATAGAGACACTGTCTCTCAGTGTTCCCATGTTAGTAGAGTAGAGAAAAGGATAGAGACACTGTCTCTCAGTGATTCCATGTTATTAGAGTAGAGAAAAGGATAGAGACACTGTCTCTCAGTGATTCCATGTTAGTAGAGTAGAGAAAAGGATAGAGACACTGTCTCTCAGTGTTTCAATGTTATTAGAGTAGAGAAAAGGATAGAGACACTGTCTCTCAGTGTTTCAATGTTATTAGAGTAGAGAAAAGGATAGAGACACTGTCTCTCAGTGATTCCATGTTATTAGAGTAGAGAAAAGGATAGAGACACTGTCTCTCAGTGATTCCATGTTATTAGAGTAGAGAAAAGGATAGAGACACTGTCTCTCAGTGATTCCATGTTTAGTAGAGTAGAGAAAAGGATAGAGACACTGTCTCTCAGTGTTTCAATGTTATTAGAGTAGAGAAAAGGATAGAGACACTGTCTCTCAGTGATTCCATGTTATTAGAGTAGAGAAAAGGATAGAGACACTGTCTCTCAGTGTTTCCATGTTAGTAGAGTAGAGAAAAGGATAGAGACACTGTCTCTCAGTGTTTCCATGTTATTAGAGTAGAGAAAGGGATAGAGACACTGTCTCTCAGTGATTCCATGTTAGTAGAGTAGAGAAAAGGATAGAGACACTGTCTCTCAGTGTTTCAATGTTATCAGAGTAGAGAAAAGGATAGAGACACTGTCGCTCAGTGTTTCCATGTTATTAGAGTAGAGAAAAGGATAGAGACACTGTCTCTCAGTGATTCCATGTTAGTAGAGTAGATAAAAGGATAGAGACACTGTCTCTCAGTGATTCCATGTTAGTAGAGTAGAGAAAAGGATAGAGACACTGTCTCTCAGTGTTTCCATGTTAGTAGAGTAGAGAAAAGGATAGAGACACTGTCTCTCAGTGATTCCATGTTAGTAGAGTAGAGAAAAGGATAGAGACACTGTCTCTCAGTGATTCCATGTTATTAGAGTAGAGAAAAGGATAGAGACACTGTCTCTCAGTGTTCCCATGTTAGTAGAGTAGAGAAAAGGATAGAGACACTGTCTCTCAGTGTTCCCATGTTAGTAGAGTAGACCGGTATGACAGAAACACTACTGACTGCATCACTACTACTGTTGATGTAAAAGAGGAAGTTACTGTAGTCTCTGTAAAGAAGCTTCCCTTCAGGATTATGTGTTCCTTTCTTAATAAACATTAGGTGGTGTGTGTGTGTGTGTGTGTGTGTGTGTCTGTGTGTAAAGCCTCAGTATTTGACAACAAAAAAAAAGATTTGTGTTTATTCTGCAGGGCGTTATAGGGTGACCTTTTGACACATTTCTCTCTGTCTCTCTGTCACCTCGTGAACGGCTCATTTTGGGGAAGTTGTCTGTAACAGACGCCACCGAGTGCAGACGCCACCGAGTGCAGACACCACCGGGGGCAGAGCATAAAGATAAAGAGTTAAAAGATAACAAGCCACATGTAGAACAATCCACATAGAAGAATAGCTCCCTGGCTCTGCTTTCAAATTAATATCACCTGCATTCATTTACACAGAAGGCAATTGTAGCCTATCATATCAGACACAATGTGTATCTGTGTTTCAATCATTTAACACACACACACACACACACACACGACATAAAGAGTTCAATGAAAATAGAATACGTTTATTTTCATACAAGTTCTCTACTGGTGTTTTTATCTGATACAGATCTCAACATGGACATATGCAAACCCCTTTATGAGGCCCAGATAGGAAGGACACCATGCAAAACACATCAAAGGAAACAACTGTGCTTTCTGTACCAAAACAGAGAGGTGAGAACTAACACTACCACCAGTGTAATATCCTATAGCATTATTATGGCACATCATCGCCTGACTACTAACACACCGGTGGGTCAGAAGCAGGCACTGTTAGGACAAATTCTCACAGCAGTCACTCACTATCTATGGAATCTTGATTCACTTCACATTGGTCCTACAGGAAATAAAAACATAACCTACATCTCAATTCCATTAGCCTAGTGGGGCGGCAGGTAACCTAGCGGTTAGAGTGTAGGGACGGCAGGGAACCTAGTGGTTAGAGTGGAGGGACGGCAGGTAACCTAGTGGTTAGAGTGTAGGGACAGGCAGGTAGCCTAGTGGTTAGAGTGTAGGGATGGCAGGTAGCCTTGTGGTTAGAGTGTAGGGACAGGCAGGTAGCCTAGTGGTTAGAGTGTAGGGACGGCAGGTAGCCTAGTGGTTAGAGTGTAGGGACGGCAGGTAGCCTAGTGGTTAGAGTGGAGGGACGGCAGGTAGCCTAGTGGTTAGAGTGTAGGGACGGCAGGTAGCCTAGTGGTTAGAGTGGAGGGGCGGCAGGTAGCCTAGTGGTTAGAGTGGAGGGATGGCAGGTAGCCTAGTGGTTAGAGTGTAGGGACGGCAGGTAGCCTAGTGGTTAGAGTGTAGGGACGGCAGGTAGCCTAGTGGTTAGAGTGGAGGGGCGGCAGGTAGCCTAGTGGTTAGAGTGTAGGGGCGGCAGGTAGCCTAGTGGTTAGAGTGTAGGGACGGCAGGTAGCCTAGTGGTTAGAGTGTAGGGACGGCAGGTAGCCTAGTGGTTAGAGTGTAGGGGCGGCAGGTAGCCTAGTGGTTAGAGTGTAGGGACGGCAGGTAGCCTAGTGGTTAGAGTGGAGGGGCGGCAGGTAGCCTAGTGGTTAGAGTGTAGGGGCGGCAGGTAGCCTAGTGGTTAGAGTGTAGGGACGGCAGGTAGCCTAGTGGTTAGAGTGGAGGGACGGCAGGTAGACTAGTGGTTAGAGTGGAGGGATGGCAGGTAGCCTAGTGGTTAGAGTGTAGGGACGGCAGGTAGCCTAGTGGTTAGAGCGTTGGGCCAGGAACCGA
The DNA here is from genome assembly GCF_057628025.1 of Oncorhynchus mykiss. Classification (NCBI taxonomy): domain Eukaryota; kingdom Metazoa; phylum Chordata; class Actinopteri; order Salmoniformes; family Salmonidae; genus Oncorhynchus; species Oncorhynchus mykiss. The sequence goes on from NC_143024.1 coordinate 9,108,832, forward strand.
AAGGTTGCAATATTGAATCCCCGAGCTGAGAAGGTAAAAGTCGTTCTGCCCCCAAAAACAAGGCAGTTTACTCACAGTTCCTAGGCCGTCATTGAAAATAAGAATTTGTTCTTAACTGACTTGCCTAGTTAAAAAAAAAAAAAAAAATGTAAATAGAAAATGGACTTATTGTCACGTTTCATGCATGTCGCACAAATAAAAATGAATACTGATGCAGTTCATGGTTCCTTTTTAGGATTGGTTTAGGAAAATTACACATGGAATGTGTAGGGGTGGGAACCATCTCTAACCAACAAGTTATGCAAATTCAGCCTGAAACAAATTGAGTCATGACGGAGAGAGTTGAAAATACAATACACACCTATGTCAGGAGAGTCATGTGGTCGAGAAATATTGCAGCATGTTGGTGTTTAGGCTCTATGAAGCCGGTACTATTTATAACAGTCATTGACGCATAAACATTATCGACTTAGTTTACATTAAAATATGAAATATGTAAAATACCTTTGATCAAAACTTTCGTCCATACAACGAGGTTTCAAAACAATCACAGTTAGAAACGTCTAATTTCTACTAATATTAGACTCCCCTTCACCAAAGACAAAGAGCTACAATTTCTATAATCAAAGATGATTTAAACACAGAATAGACCTACCTCTACCTGTGCTGCGTTTTGATGAAGGAGCGCGTCGCATCGAATATAACCGGGATGTATCGTTCATCTGCACACTGTTCTAATCTCACAATTCACTCGTTGGAATAATCTATTCAATCGTTAGAATGAGCCCCTTCGCCAAACATAGTCCACGGAGAATATAAACAACGTGAAGGTAAAATACTCACCACGTGTAATTTCATTGCTGGCTGTGGTCTCATAATGTTAGCGCTCATCTCCGTCTCCTCTGTAGTAGAAATCCGTTAGGACGAGACGAGGCTGTTTCCATACTTATACTTAGGAAGTGTGCCCACCCACTTTGGTGGCATTACGACTAGCGGGCTTCTTCGCTTTGCCTTCTTACAGCATTTCTCCTTAAAATAAATGCATACTTGCTATGATTGCGTCATCACTTACGTAGACTATAGAGGCAGTTTGTTTTACTCCACCTATGGTTTAGCACTGGAAATAAAATGAATATTTACAATTTGATGTATAATGCCGTTAACTCATATGAACAATAGCCTTTTAAGTTATTTAAAAAAATAGTTATTAAAATAATGAAATGAACAAAGGAGGGCATTGATCATTCTTGCCTAATGCCTATACTGCCAAATGTTTAGGTTGTTATTGTCTCCTTCCTGGATGGGGACGACGAGGTATTGGTTCAAAGAGAGGTTGGGTGATGAGGTATTGGTCCAGAGAGAGGTTAGGTGACCAGGTATTGGTTCAGAGAGAGGTTGGGTGATGAGGTATTGATCCAGAGAGAGATTGGGTGATCTGGTATTGGTCCAGAGAGAGGTTGGGTGATGAGGTATTGATCCAGAGAGAGGTTGGGTGATGAGGTATTGATCCAGAGAGAGGTTGGGTGACGAGGTATTGGTTCAGAGAGAGGTTGGGTGATGAGGTATTGGTCCAGAGAGAGGTTGGGTGACCAGGTATTGGTTCAGAGAGAGGTTGGGTGACCAGGTATTGGTTCAGAGAGAGGTTGGGTGATGAGGTATTGGTCCAGAGAGAGGTTGGGTGATCAGGTATTGGTTCAGAGAGAGGTTGGGTGATCAGGTATTGGTTCAGAGAGAGGTTAGGTGATGAGGTATTGGTTCAGAGAGAGGTTGGGTGACCAGGTATTGGTTCAGAGAGAGGTTGGGTGACCAGGTATTGGTTCAGAGAGAGGTTGGGTGACCAGGTATTGGTTCAGAGAGAGGTTGGGTGATCAGGTATTGGTTCAGAGAGAGGTTGGGTGATGAGGTATTGGTTCAGAGAGAGGTTGGGTGACCAGGTATTGGTTCAGAGAGAGGTTAGGTGACCAGGTATTGGTTCAGAGAGAGGTTGGGTGATGAGGTATTGGTCCAGAGAGAGGTTGGGTGACCAGGTATTAGTTCAGAGAGAGGTTGGGTGACCAGGTATTGATCCAGAGAGAGGTTGGGTGATGAGGTATTGGTCCAGAGAGAGGTTGGGTGATGAGGTATTGGTCCAGAGAGAGGTTGGGTGATGAGGTATTGGTCCAGAGAGAGGTTGGGTGACTTGTGTCGAGCACATTTTGTGAAGACAACAACCTCACAGAAGATGAACCATATCCATCAAACCTACCATATTTCCTGGTTTATTACAGACAGAACTGTCATATACCTTACAGTGAGTGCCTTCAGAAAGTATTCATACCCCTTCACTTGTTCCACATTTTGTTGTGTTACAGCCTGAATTCAAAATGGATTTACGTATAATAATATCTCATATTGACAAAGTGAAAAGATGGGGTTTTAGATTTTTTTTCTTCTCCAAATGTATTGAAGAGGAAATACTGAAAAATCTCATTTACATATTCTACCATTCAAAAGTTTGGGGTCACTTAGAAATGTCATTATTTTTAAAAGATAAGCCCATTTTTTTTGTCCATTAAAATAACATCGAATTAATCAGAAATACAGTGTAGACATTGTTAATGTTATAAATTACTTTTGCAGCTGGAAACAGCTGATTTTAATGGACCTGATTTTTTTCTTTTTAACGGCTGATTTGAATGGGCCTCTGTGCATAGGCATACAGAGACCCAATATCAGCAACCATCACTCCTGTGTTTCAATGGCCCGTTGTGTTAGCTAATCCAAGTTTATAATTTTAAAAGGCTAATTGATCATTAGAAAACCCATTTGCGATTATGTTAGCACAGCTGAAAACTGTTGTTTGTGATTTAAGAAGCAATAAAACTGTCCTTCTTTAGACTAATTGAGTATCTGGAGCATCAGCATTTGTGGGTTCGATAACAGGCTCAAAATGGCCAGAAACAAATACCTTTCTGCTGAAACTCGTCAGTCTATTCTTGTTCTGAGAAATGAAGGCTATTCCATGCGAGAAATTGCCAAGAAACTGAAGATCTCATACAACGCTGTGTGCTACTCCCGTCACAGAACAGCGCAAACTGGCCCTAACCAGAATAGAAAGAGGAGTGGGAGGCCCCGGTGCACAACTGAGTAAGAGGACAAGTACATTAGAGTGTCTAGTTTGAGAAACAGACGCCTCACAAGTCCTCAATTGGCAGCTTCATTTAATAGTACCCACAAAACACCAGTCTCAACGTCAACAGTGAAGAGGCGACTCCGGGATGCTGGCCTTCTAGGCAGAGTTGCAAAGAAAAAGCCATATCTCAGACTGGCCAATAAAAAGAAAAGATTAAGATGGGCAAAAGAACAGAGACACTGGACAGAGGAACTCTGCCTAGAAGGCCAGCATCCCGGAGTCGCCTCTTCACTGTTGACTTTGAGAGTGGTGTTTTGTGGGTACTATTTAATGAAGCTGCCAGTCTCCCAGTGTCTATTGGAAAGCAGACTGAATCAGGTTTTCCTCTAAGATTTTGCCTGTGCTTAGCTCTATTCCGTTTCTTTTTAAAACTCCCTAGTCCCTCCCAGGTGGCGCCGTGGTTAAGGGCGCTGTACTGCAGCGCCAGCTGCACCACCAGAGACTCTGGGTTCGTGCCCAGGCTCTTTCGTAACTGGCCGTGACTGGGAGGTCCGTGGGGCGACGCACAATTGGCCTAGCGTCGTCCGGGTTAGGGAGGGTTTGGCCGGTAGGGAAATCCTTGTCTCATCGCGCACCAGCGACTCCTGTGGCGGGCCGGGCGCAGTGCGCGCTAACCAAGGTTGCCAGGTGCACGGTGTTTCCTCCGACACATTGGTGCGGCTGGCTTCCAGGTTGGATGGCGCTGTGTAAAGAAGCTGTGCGGCTTGGTTTGGTTGTGTATCGGAGGACGCATGACTTTCAACCTTCGTCTCTCCTGAGCCCGTACAGGAGTTGTAGCGATGAGACAAGATAGTAGCTACTAAACAATTGGATACCACGAAATTGGGGAGAAAAAGGGGTAAAATTCAACAACAAAAAACTCCCTAGTCCTTGCCTATGACAAGCATACCCATAACATGATCCAGCCACCAGCATGCTTGAAAATATGAAGAGTTGTATTGGATTTGCCCCAAACATAATGATTTGTATTCAGGATATACAGTATATTTTTTTGCCACATTTTTAGCAGTTTTACTTTAGTGCCTTACTGCAAACAGGATGCATGTTTTGGAATATGTTTTATTCTGTACAGGCTTCCTTCTTTTCACTCTGTCATGTAGGTTAGTATTGTGGAGTAACGACAATGTTGTTGATCCATCCTCAGTTTTCTCCTGTCACAGCCATTAAACTCTGTAACTGTTTTAAAGTGACCACCAACCTCATGGTGAAATACCTGAGCGGTTTCCTTCCTCTCCGGCAACTGAGTTAGACAGGACACCTGTATCTTTGTAGTGACTGGGTGTTTTGATACACCATCCAAAGTGTAATTAATAACTTCACCATGCTCAAAGGGACATTCAATGTCTGCTTTTTTACCCATCTACCAATAGGTGCCCTTCTTTGCGAGGCATCGAAAAACCTCCCTGGTCTTTGTGGTTGAATCTATTTTTAAATTCACTGCTCGATTGAAGGACCTTATAGATAGTTGTATGCGTGGTGTCCAGAGATGAGGTAGTCATTCAAAAATCACGTTAAACACTATTATTGCACACAGAGTGAGTCCATGCAACTTATTATGTGACTTGTTAAGCACATTTTTTATCCTGAACTTTTTTAGGCTTGCCATGACAAAGGAGTTAAATACGTATTGATTCAAGACATTTCAGCTTTTCATTTATTTATTATAAAAATGTTAAAAAAAAGTATAAAAACATGATTCCACTTTGACATTATGGTGTATGGTGTGTCGGTCGGTAAAACAACATCTCACTTCAATACATTTTAAATTCAGGCTGTAACACAACAAAATATGTAACAAGTCAAGGGGTTGTGAGTCCTTTAAGGTACTGTACTGTTTGTCTGGAATTTGTAATCAAATTCAAATTAATTATGACTAAATTATGGCTAAATTATGGCTAAACTCCTCCCACCCTAGAACTATTGACTATGCAAATACTGTGTACAGGTATTAGGAAAAGTAGGACTGGGATTTCTGAGATGTAAAGTATAGTTTGTCAATGTGGTTGTTTATTATTCATTGCAGTCCTGAGTGTCCACTTCCGCCTAAAGATATTAACATATTCCTACAGATATTAACATATTCCTAAAGATATTAACATATTCCTACAGATATGAACATATTCCTACCGATATTAACATATTCCTACAGATATTAACATATTCCTAAAGATATTAACATATTCCTAAAGATATTAACATATTCCTACAGATATTAACATATTCCTAAATATATTAACATATTCCTACAGATATTAACATATTCCTACAGATATTAACATATTCCTAAATATATTAACATATTCCTGCAGATATTAACATATTCCTACAGATATTAACATATTCCTAAAGATATTAACATATTCCTGCACCCCAATAGTTCCTCCCTATTTCCAAACTACACCTTTATCTGATTGACATTTAGTGTGCTGTGGAGTCCAAATATTTATTGACCTACTCTTATAAGTCAACCAATTTAGATTAAAAGTTATTTTTTTAACTAGGCAAGTCCGTTAAGAACAAAAGTTTATTTACAATGACGGCCTACCAGGGAACAGTGGGTTAACTGCCTTGTTCAGGGGAACAGTGGGTTAACTGCCTTGTTCAGGGGAACAGTGGGTTAACTGCCTTGTTCAGGGGAACAGTGGGTTAACTGCCTTGTTCAGGGGTAGAACGACATATTTTTACCTTGTCAGCTTGGGGATTTGATCCGGCAACCTTTCGGTTACAAGGACCCCAGGACCAGCAGAAGCCAAATAGCCCCATAACATCACAGATCCACCACTATATTTTACAGGTATGACCTTAACAAGGACCCCAGGGCCAGTGGAAGCTGAATAGCCCCATAACATCACAGATCCACCACTATATTTTACAGGTTTGACCTTAACAAGGACCCCAGGACCAGTGGAAGCTGAATAGCCCCATAACATCACAGATCCACCACTATATTTTACAGGTATGACCTTAACAAGGACCCCAGGACCAGTGGAAGCTGAATAGCCCCATAACATCACAGATCCACCACTATATTTTACAGGTATGACCTTAACAAGGACACCAGGACCAGTGGAAGCTGAATAGCCCCATAACATCACAGATCCACCACTATATTTTACAGGTATGACCTTAACAAGGACCCCAGGGCCAGTGGAAGCTAAATAACCCAATAACATCACAGATCCACCACCATATTTTACAGGTATGTTGTTATTTTCTGCTTATGAATCTTTCTTTAGACAAAGGTTCCAACAAATGTAAACGCCTGGAGTTTGACAAACGGCACTGGCTCTTGGATCGGAACCTTTGTTCAAATGACACGAAAATTGAATTCTGAAAATGGCGCAGGCGAAGGATATCAAAGATCTGGAAAGATGCTGAATGGAGGAATGATCCCTCCCAATGTCTTCTCCAATCTCATCCAACATTTTAGTAAAGGTTGTGTTATCTTGGCAAGATGAGGCAATGAAAGGTATTAAAAACAGGACTTATTTTACTAAACAAAATCTCTTTCTCTTTACAGTTGTATTATCATAAAATAATGTAACTTTACCACATTAGTGGAGCATACAATATAGCTTGGTACTATTTATTTTATTTATTACTATTTTCTTTTAGTTATTATTGGCAATCTGTATCAAGGGTGTCATTAAATATGGACTGTACATGGCTCCAGGGGCGCTGTGTGTGTGTGTGTGTTGTGAGATCAGCACAGAAGACAACTGCCAGTCTCTCCAGAACTGCACTAAGTTCTATTCTAAAGTTCCATTCTAAAGTTCTATTCTAAAAGTTATATTCTAAAGTTCTATTCTAAAGTTCTATTCAAAAGTTATATTCTAAAGTTCTATTCTAAAGTTCTATTCTAAAGTTCTATTCTAAAAGTTCTATTCAAAAGTTCTATTCTAAAGTTCTATTCAAAAGTTATATTCTAAAGTTCTATTCAAAAGTTATATTCTAAAGTTATATTCTAAAGTTCTATTCTAAAGTTCTATTCTAAAACAGGGATCAGCAGACGATCGTGACTCACCCACTGGGTGACGTACCAGACAGATGACGTAGAAAACCTAGAACAATACGTACCAGACCTACAGTCTACGTAGTTAGACACGAGCCTCATCCTCGTAGTTAGACACGAGCCTCATCCTCGTAGGCAGGAGGGAAACCTCGGCTGTGAAGTCACAACACCACAACGACAACACAACGATAGCTGGAGACATCCTACACACACACACACGACAGTCACACCACAACCCAGCGTAACGGTAGCTGGACATCCTACACACACACGGCATCAGTGACGCGTGGAGGAGGCGTGGACGAGGCGTGGACGCCTGGTCAGCTGTCCTGCGGTGAGGTCTCTCTCCTGACACCAACGGACTCACAAAGGAGACGTGGTGAGAGGAGGTAAACCATCTACTACACAGCTTAGCCCTGTCCCTCTGACCAAGTCAAAACCCTTACCCACACACCAATTACATATCACAATGCTGCACCCTTTGGTGGCTAGCCTAGCAGTACTGTTTTCACAGACTAGACTGCTGGCTTTGGCCCATAAATAACGTGCCAAATGGCACCATATTCCCTATATAGTGCACTACATTTCACCAGGTTCCATAGGGCTCTTGTGAAAAGTAGTGCACTATAGAGGGAATATGATGCCATTTGGGACACATACCAATAACTACTATTGTGATTTATCTTTGCTACTTTTGGAAGCGGCCGATGGCAGACCTTTAAATCTGAGATTTTAGTCATGTTTGCTGTCATTTACAACTGGTCTTACGCAAAATGTTCACGTCAAATGCGTTGGTTGGTTAAATCTTTGTTTAGATTCTGCAGCGACGCAGCAATCTCTGATTTAAATACAAAACAAGCAGAAAGATGAAAAGATTATGTTTCCTTGCATAATGTAGCATAGAGGGTTAAGAGGCCAAATGGAACCCTCTTCCCTGTTTAGTGCACTATTTTTCACCAAGGCCAATAGGGCTCCGGTCAAATGTAGTGCACTATATAGGGAATAGGGTGCCATTTGGGGGACACCACAAGGAATCTCATGCCATCTCATTTGCATCCTCTGCAGTCTGATATGAGAGGTTTCACTCTTTTCCCTTTGTTTGACCATTCGTTCCCATGTGTTCCTGTCAGCCTGCAAAGATAACCAAACACAATTCATTTCCATAACAGATCTCACAAATGAATGGAAAAAGGGAACCTTAACTGATAGCTGGCCTCTAGCCCTGAGCAACAGTTTGTTATGAGAGAGAGAGAGCCTGGTACAACCTGAACAACAGTCTGTTATGAGAGAGAGAGAGTCTGGTACAACCTGAACAACAGTCTGTTAAGAGAGGCTGAGCCTGGAACAACCTGAACAACAGTCTGCTATGAGAGAGAGAGTCTGGTACAACCTGAACAACAATCTGTTAAGAGAGGCTGAGCCTGGGACAACCTGAACAACAGTCTGTTATGAGAGAGAGAGTCTGGTACAACCTGAACAACAGTCTGTTAAGAGAGGCTGAGCCTGGGACAACCTGAACAACAGTCTGTTATGAGAGAGAGAGTCTGGTACAACCTGAACAACAGTATGTTATGAGAGAGAGAGCCTGGTACAACCTGAACAACAGTCTGCTATGAGAGAGAGAGTCTGGTACAACCTGAACAACAGTATGTTATGAGAGAGAGAGAGCCTGGTACAACCTGAACAACAGTCTGTTATGAGAGAGAGAGTCTGGTACAACCTGAACAACAGTCTGCTATGAGAGAGAGAGAGAGCCTGGTACAACCTGAACAACAGTCTGTTATGAGAGAGAGAGAGCCTGGTACAACCTGAACAACAGTCTGTTATGAGAGAGAGAGTCTGGTACAACCTGAACAACAGTCTGCTATGAGAGAGAGAGCCTGGTACAACCTGAACAACAGTCTGTTATGAGAGAGAGAGCCTGGTACAACCTGAACAACAGTCTGTTAAGAGAGAGAGAGAGAGAGAGAGAGAGAGAGAAAGAGAGGGAGCCTGGTACAACCTGAACAACAGTCTGTTATGAGAGAGAGTCTGGTACAACCTGAACCACAGTCTGTTATGAGAGAGAGCCTGGTACAACCTGAACAACAGTCTGATATGAGAGAGAGAGCCTGGTACAACCTGAACAACAGTCTGTTAAGAGAGTGAGAGTCTGGTACAACCTGAACAACAGTCTGATATGAGAGAGAGAGAGAGAGAGAGAGAGAGTCTGGTACAACCTGAACAACAGTCTGTTAAGAGAGGCTGAGCCTGGGACAAGCTGAACAACAGTCTGTTATGAGAGAGAGAGAGAGCCTGGTACAACCTGAACAACAGTCTGTTAAGAGAGGCTGAGCCTGGGACAACCTGAACAACAGTCTGTTATGAGAGAGAGAGAGAGCCTGGTACAACCTGAACAACAGTCTGTTATGAGAGAGAGCCTGGTACAACCTGAACAACAGTCTGTTATGAGAGAGAGAGTCTGGTACAACCTGAACAACAGTCTGTTAAGAGAGAGAGAGTCTGGTACAACCTGAACAACAGTCTGTTATGAGAGAGAGAGAGTCTGGTACAACCTGAACAACAGTCTGTTATGAGAGAGAGAGAGAGAGAGAGAGAAAGAGAGGGAGCCTGGTACAACCTGAACAACATTCTGTTATGAGAGAGAGAGTCTGGTACAACCTGAACCACAGTCTGTTATGAGAGAGAGCCTGGTACAACCTGAACAACAGTCTGATATGAGAGAGAGAGCCTGGTACAACCTGAACAACAGTCTGTTAAGAGAGTGAGAGTCTGGTACAACCTGAACAACAGTCTGATATGAGAGAGAGAGAGAGAGAGAGAGAGAGTCTGGTACAACCTGAACAACAGTCTGTTAAGAGAGGCTGAGCCTGGGACAAGCTGAACAACAGTCTGTTATGAGAGAGAGAGAGAGCCTGGTACAACCTGAACAACAGTCTGTTAAGAGAGGCTGAGCCTGGGACAACCTGAACAACAGTCTGTTATGAGAGAGAGCCTGGTACAACCTGAACAACAGTCTGTTATGAGAGAGAGCCTGGTACAACCTGAACAACAGTCTGTTATGAGAGAGAGAGTCTGGTACAACCTGAACAACAGTCTGTTAAGAGAGAGAGAGTCTGGTACAACCTGAACACTATAAGCAGCATGCCTCACTGAGCAGTACGAGACGTATTAAATCAAACTCGAAAACACTGGATAAATATAATTTATCCCACAATCTAATAATAGAAATACACAACAACTTACACTACCTTCAACGATCATAAGGTCATATTACACACAGATCATAATGACACATTACATACAGATCATAATGACACATTACATACAGATCATAATGACACATTACATACAGATCATAATGACATATTACACACAGATCATAATGACATATTACACACAGATCATAATGACATATTACACACAGATCATAGTGACATATTACACACAGATCATAGTGACATATTACACACAGATCATAATGACATATTACACACAGATCATAATGACATATTACACACAGATCATAATGACATATTACACACAGATCATAATGACATATTACACACAGATCATAATGACATATTACACACAGATCATAGTACCAAGTTACACACAGATCATAATGACATATTACACACAGATCATAATGACATATTACACACAGATGATAATGACATATTACACACAGATCATAGTACCAAGTTACACACAGATCATAGTACCAAGTTACACACAGATCATAATGACATATTACACACAGATGATAATGACATATTACACACAGATCATAGTACCAAGTTACACAAAGATCATATTGACATATTACACACAGATCATAATGACATATTACACACAGATCATAATGACATATTACACACAGATCATAGTGACATATTACACACAGATCATAATGACATATCACACACAGATCATAATGACATATTACACACAGATCATAATGACATATTACACACAGATCATAGTGACATATTACACACAGATCATAGTGACATATTACACACAGATCATAATGACATATTACACACAGATCATAATGACATATTACACACAGATCATAATGACATATTACACACAGATCATAATGACATATTACACACAGATCATAATGACATATTACACACAGATCATAGTACCAAGTTACACACAGATCATAATGACATATTACACACAGATCATAGTACCAAGTTACACAAAGATCATATTGACATATTACACACAGATCATAATGACATATTACACACAGATCATAATGACATATTACACACAGATCATAGTGACATATTACACACAGATCATAATGACATATTACACACAGATCATAGTGACATATTACACACAGATCATAGTGACATATTACACACAGATCATAATGACATATTACACACAGATCATAGTGACATATTACACACAGATCATAGTGACATATTACACACAGATCATAATGACATATTACACACAGATCATAATGACATATCACACACAGATCATAATGACATATTACACACAGTTCTATTTGTAAATGTGTTCATCTTTTCTTGTTCGTACATGAGAGAGAAATCTGTTTTCAGACAGTGAGTGGATGGAGAGTCTGACAGTCATGTGCCAGTCTCTCTGGCCAGTCAGTTGCATGCGTGGCAGACTCAGGCGGGGATGATATTGACCAGGCCCAAGATTACAGTAGGTTTGCTGGAGGACTGGAGGTATTACCAACCAACCCCTGCCCTGCGGCGGGGTGACCAGACCAGACCTCGGGCCGGCTGGACACACAGCGTAGAGGATCCATGTGAGCTCTGTGACCTTCTCGTGTTCTCTTTCGCCGGAGCCTTGCGGTCTTCCTCAGAGTTCTCATTTCGCCATGTTTTTCATCTCTCAGTTTCCATGCCTCTCCAACATAACTCAACTGGACAATACTTTATGTCTGCATCCCAAATGGCACCCTATTCCCTATATAGTCCCCTACTTTTGATCATGAGCCCCGGTCAAAACTAGTGTACTATATAGGGAATAGGGTGCAATTTGGGACCTCACCTATTTGTGCTTGACACAACTTTTAAATTTAACTAAGCAAGTCAGTTAAGAACAAATTCTTATTTACAATGACTGCCTAACCCGGCCAAACCTGAACGACGCTGGGCCAATTGTGCGCCACCCTTTGGGACTCCCAATCACAGCCGGATGTGATACAGCCTGGATTTGAACCAGGGACTGTAGTGATGCCTCTAGCACTCAGGAGCTGTGCCTTAGACCTCTTCGCCACTCGGGAGCGTAACGTCCCAAAGGCAATTGAAATGAGGGACGGATATCTGGGACATGTCTTCTGACGAGGCTTCCAGACGTCAACCTGCTGTGGAGTCTGTGTCAGTGAAAGCAGGGAGTCACATGACATCTTGGGAAGCAGGGAGTCACATGACATCTTGGGAAGAGAATAACACTGGAACTCCATCCAACAAGTTAAACTGCAGCTGATGTGGTGGTTGGCTTTTCTCCTGCTGTGGTGTTTTTTTTATAACTGAGAAGAAACCGTAGACTTAGCAGTGATGCGCAAATTGAGGAGGAATGGAAGTATCTGTTTATGTTGCTGTTGGGTTGCTTTTGTTAGTTCAAATTGTTTTTTGTTTGGTTGTCAATGACTTTGTCAATGATTACATTTCAAATGGGATAAAATGTTTGGGAATGAGTTTAAATGTGATTTATAAGCGTGATTAATACCCAAACGTCTGGTCCAAGAGGGTTAATGAGGTAACCCGAACACGCCCAGGTGGAACCAGGCTAGGCGAGGTCAGGAGGTCATAGTTATCCGTCAGCCAATGGAACAACCTGGAGATTCCCAGACATAACTATACTTTCCTGTATTAACTCTCTAAACACGAAATGCTTTCAATTCTTTATTATGTCCTCCAGCCATATCAATACCAGCTAACACCCTGCTATGTCCTCCAGCCATATCAATACCAGCTAACACCCTGCTATGTCCTCCAGCCATAACAATACCAGCTAACACCCTGCTATGTCCTCCAGCCATAACAATACCAGCTAACACCCTGCTATGTCCTCCAGCCATATCAATACCAGCTAACACCCTGCTATGTCCAGCCATATCAATACCAGCTAACACCCTGCTATGTCCTCCATCCATATCAATACCAGCTAACACCATGCTATGTCCTCCAGCCATAACAATACCAGCTAACACCCTGCTATGTCCTCCATCCATATCAATACCAGCTAACACCCTGCTATGTCCTCCAGCCATATCAATACCAGCTAACACCCTACTATGTCCTCCAGCCATATCAATACCAGCTAACACCCTACTATGTCCTCCAGCCATATCAATACCAGCTAACACCCTGCTATGTCCTCCATCCATATCAATACCAGCTAACACCCTGCTATGTCCTCCAGCCATATCAATACCAGCTAACACCCTGCTATGTCCTCCAGCCATATCAATACCAGCTAACACCCTGCTATGTCCTCCATCCATATCAATACCAGCTAACACCCTGCTATGTCCTCCAGCCATATCAATACCAGCTAACACCCTGCTATGTCCTCCAGCCATATCAATACCAGCTAACACCCTGCTATGTCCTCCAGCCATATCAATACCAGCTAACACCCTGCTATGTCCTCCAGCCATATCAATACCAGCTAACACCCTACTATGTCCTCCAGCCATATCAATACCAGCTAACACCCTGCTTTGTCCTCCAGCCATATCAATACCAGCTAACACCCTGCTATGTCCTCCATCCATATCAATACCAGCTAACACCCTGCTATGTCCTCCAGCCATATCAATACCAGCTAACACCCTGCTATGTCCTCCATCCATATCAATACCAGCTAACACCCTGCTATGTCCTCCATCCATATTAATACCAGCTAACACCCTGCTATGTCCTCCAGCCATATCAATACCAGCTAACACCCTGCTATGTCCTCCATCCATATCAATACCAGCTAACACCCTGCTATGACCTCCAGCCATATCAATACCAGCTAACACCCTGCTATGTCCTCCAGCCATATCAATACCAGCTAACACCCTGCTATGTCCAGCCATATCAATACCAGCTAACACCCTGCTATGTCCTCCAGCCATATCAATACCAGCTAACACCCTGCTATGTCCTCCATCCATATTAATACCAGCTAACACCCTGCTATGTCCTCCAGCCATATCAATACCAGCTAACACCCTGCTATGTCCTCCAGCCATATCAATACCAGCTAACACCCTGCTATGTCCTCCAGCCATATCAATACCAGCTAACACCCTGCTATGTCCTCCAGCCATATCAATACCAGCTAACACCCTGCTATGTCCTCCATCCATATCAATACCAGCTAACACCCTGCTATGTCCTCCAGCCATATCAATACCAGCTAACACCCTGCTATGTCCTCCAGCCATATCAATACCAGCTAACACCATGCTATGTCCTCCATCCATATCAATACCAGCTAACACCCTGCTATGTCCTCCATCCATATCAATACCAGCTAACACCCTACTATGTCCTCCAGCCATATCAATACCAGCTAACACCCTACTATGTCCTCCAGCCATATCAATACCAGCTAACACCCTGCTATGTCCTCCATCCATATCAATACCAGCTAACACCCTGCTATGTCCTCCAGCCATATCAATACCAGCTAACACCCTGCTATGTCCTCCAGCCATATCAATACCAGCTAACACCCTGCTATGTCCTCCAGCCATATCAATACCAGCTAACACCCTGCTATGTCCTCCATCCATATCAATACCAGCTAACACCCTGCTATGTCCTCCATCCATATCAATACCAGCTAACACCCTGCTATGTCCTCCATCCATATTAATACCAGCTAACACCCTGCTATGTCCTCCAGCCATATCAATACCAGCTAACACCCTGCTATGTCCTCCAGCCATATCAATACCAGCTAACACCCTGCTATGTCCTCCATCCATATCAATACCAGCTAACACCCTGCTATGTCCTCCATCCATATTAATACCAGCTAACACCCTGCTATGTCCTCCAGCCATATCAATACCAGCTAACACCCTGCTATGTCCTCCAGCCATATCAATACCAGCTAACACCCTGCTATGTCCTCCATCCATATCAATACCAGCTAACACCCTGCTATGTCCTCCAGCCATATCAATACCAGCTAACACCCTACTATGTCCTCGAGCCATATCAATACCAGCTAACACCCTGCTATGTCCTCCATCCATATCAATACCAGCTAACACCCTGCTATGTCCTCCAGCCATATCAATACCAGCTAACACCCTGCTATGTCCTCCAGCCATATCAATACCAGCTAACACCCTGCTATGTCCTCCAGCCATATCAATACCAGCTAACACCCTGCTATGTCCTCCAGCCATATCAATACCAGCTAACACCCTGCTATGTCCTCCATCCATATCAATACCAGCTAACACCCTGCTATGTCCTCCATCCATATTAATACCAGCTAACACCCTGCTATGTCCTCCAGCCATATCAATACCAGCTAACACCCTGCTATGTCCTCCAGCCATATCAATACCAGCTAACACCCTGCTATGTCCTCCATCCATATCAATACCAGCTAACACCCTGCTATGTCCTCCATCCATATTAATACCAGCTAACACCCTGCTATGTCCTCCAGCCATATCAATACCAGCTAACACCCTGCTATGTCCTCCAGCCATATCAATACCAGCTAACACCCTGCTATGTCCTCTATCCATATCAATACCAGCTAACACCCTGCTATGTCCTCTAGCCATATCAATACCAGCTAACACCCTACTATGTCCTCCAGCCATATCAATACCAGCTAACACCCTGCTATGTCCTCCAGCCATATCAATACCAGCTAACACCCTGCTATGTCCTCCATCCATATCAATACCAGCTAACACCCTGCTATGTCCTCCATCCATATCAATACCAGCTAACACCCTGCTATGTCCTCCATCCATATCAATACCAGCTAACACCCTGCTATGTCCTCCATCCATATTAATACCAGCTAACACCCTGCTATGTCCTCCAGCCATATCAATACCAGCTAACACCCTGCTATGTCCTCCAGCCATATCAATACCAGCTAACACCCTGCTATGTCCTCCATCCATATCAATACCAGCTAACACCCTGCTATGTCCTCCATCCATATTAATACCAGCTAACACCCTGCTATGTCCTCCAGCCATATCAATACCAGCTAACACCCTGCTATGTCCTCCAGCCATATCAATACCAGCTAACACCCTGCTATGTCCTCCATCCATATCAATACCAGCTAACACCCTGCTATGTCCTCCAGCCATATCAATACCAGCTAACACCCTACTACCCTACTAAGGAGAGCTAAATAAAATGAATTCATTGCCAGTAAAAGGGCGTTGAAAACTATATTTATCTGCCGAGGTTTGGTGACTGGAAAGAGAACAGAAGAAACTGTTTAATCCTTCAGTAGAAATTGATAGGTGCAGAATGGAAATAAGTCTCTCATTCAGAAAGAGATCTCGTTCCGAAGGGGAAAGAAAGAAATATCAGTCAATGTGCTCCTTGGTTTTTTAACCATATTTGTGTAACGGGTTGTCAAGAGAATTTCCTTTAGCTGCTCCCTCCAGAGGAGTATTCAGAGAGATCTCCCTTCCAGCGTCCCAAATGACTCCACCTATTCCCTTTATAGTGCACTACTTTCGACAAGGGCTCATAGGACTACTGGTCAAAAGTAGTGCACTACATAGGGAACAGGGGGTCATTTGGGACGCCGCGTGCCCTGAAACCACAGTGGTGGTACGTTGACGGTCACTCTGCGGCGGCATCATGGACCAGTTCTTCTTTCTTGGAAGCACGAGATGACCACATGAATGACTTCAGGGAAGCCAAGTGTTCTGCCCGCCGTTTGAAAAAGGCTCCGATGACGACGACTCGTCTATAGAGGGATAACCTGGGCATCCCAGACACTGCAGAACTAACATGAATGACCTCTTCATCAAGTGAGGTTATATGGAAACCAGGACGAGAGTTTCCTGGAAATCAGGGGGGAATGTTTTGGTGTAAGTGTTCCAAATTGCACTCTGTTTCATATATAGTGCACTAGTTTTTGACCAAAACCCTATTGGCCCTGATCAAAAGCCATGCACTGTGTAAGGTGCCTTTTGGGATTCACAACAGTTCTCTTGGGATTCACAGAGAGGAACAGATCAGAAGCTGGGAACCTGGGCCAACTAAACAGGTGTTAGTTCCTACGGTCTGGTTCTAGAACTACGGCCTTGGGTTGGTTGTATTTTTACAGAATATGCTTTATTTTATTTTTTTCAGCTTGAAATGTAATCCATATGTAAAACTGTTGAAATGAAATCTTCGTCATTCATGCGACATTTGACAGTTATTCCATTCAGTCAAATCGAGA
Source organism: Oncorhynchus mykiss (assembly GCF_057628025.1). NCBI lineage: Eukaryota > Metazoa > Chordata > Actinopteri > Salmoniformes > Salmonidae > Oncorhynchus > Oncorhynchus mykiss. The sequence continues at coordinate 9,126,465 of NC_143024.1, forward strand.
GAAAAAAGAGAAGACAATCCAAAACATTCCTTGGTTTCAAGCCACTAATCCTACCAGTCTGGCAAACTATCCAGCTGTACCATCTCTGTAGCAAGAATCAGCCTCGGTAAAACAAATAACAGTTTCATTGTGAAGCTACACCGCAGGATATAAGTACATAAACCCTTTCGATGACCAAACGACTTGCGTGTGTGAAGTCAGTTTACAGGAGACTAAAACCAGTAACCCAGGTGATGTGGAAAAAATCAAGGACTGAACTAAAGTGTTGCAATTCCTTCCTGTTCAGAAACGATTCACCTCCCCACACGGAGGGCATTAGACAACATAATATAATGTAACTACGGGAAACACTGTCGGTCAGTGTAAGGCTTGGTAGAGTCGGCGGAGGCAGCCAACGCGTGTCGTGAAAGGCTGGGTTTTGAGGCAGGGCGTGATGTCGGTGGGGACTTTGCCAGAAGGATGGAGGGGTGGGGTGGAGGTCGGTTTGGATAGGTTCTGAAATCTCTTCTACGCTCCCATGCGTCAGCGCTCCAGTCTACCCTGTCGAAGGCAGCTCAATGACACCACCACCACCGCTGCTATTCCATGTAAATGCGGGCTGGCAGAAAACCCCTAGGAGAACCCAAGAAACCACAGCAAGTCTTAAATTCACACTTGTCAGAGCGTTGCGTCGTACAGTAGATCTTGAGTGAATCGTGCGGTTTGATGAGTCAAAAGTTCTCCTTAGTTTGACTGAAAGGCCGAGGGCATCGTAGGCTGGGCTGCGGCAGGCAGAAGGTGAGTTACGTACTGGGCTAATATTTATCTGGAAGCCAGGAGGTGCAGGGCTGTGAACGCTACTGTACAGTGTGGTATAGTTCTTCTTTTATAAGGGTGTGATTCAGCGTGTCTAAGAACTGTACAGTAAAAGTATTTCCACAAACATGACTCAGACTCACAAAACTAACTGAAGTAAAGAAAGGTCCACTATCAGGGAAAAGGAATCGAAGGCAGGATATCCTTTCTGTAGCATGAAAACAAGGCCCAAATAGCAGTGGAGTGAATCAACGATTTCTTTGGTTGTTCCTTACAGACTCCCTCCCCCCCAGTTATCGGAACCTGCCACACTACAAAGACCAGTGGAGAGATCAACATCTGGCCCTTGAAGGCAACATCAGAGCTCAGTGTGTGGTTGGCCGTGGCTAACCAGAGCATGAATGGAACTCGGAAAAAAGGTTCTCTAAACCTACCGAGTTTTCAAAGACTCCCGAAGATTTAGAGGGAACGCGGCTTCATCATACTCTTTTAACCGTTTGTTGTGAACTGTGGTCCGAGAGGAGAGGACGTGGTCCTACCGACTGCTTATAATATGGGTACGGCCATGGGAGATACAAGGCAGGTTCAAATGGTCTCTTAGTTAGACTGAGTACTTGTGAAGACACACATATATAATGTACAATGTTCTTCCTCTATGGCGATCAGGCCACCAAGATAAGGCCTAGGTTATTCCTGCCATATTGATCCTAACTCAGACCTGTTGAACTTTGCTCCGCTATGGCGTACGTTTTGGTCCCTCTCATCTCTTCAAATGGAGAAGAAAAGAACTCTGTGGTCACCAAGGACTCCTCCCTGTTCTTACCATGACCTTTCCTCTTAAACACATCTTAGTCCAGGCTATATTCATCTCAGTGTCCTTTATAATTATACCGTACTTCCTGATATCAATTTGGTTTCCGCTAAACAACTCATCAGTCTCCAAGAGTTAATGCCATTGCATTCAGCCAGTGTCCTTACCAAAACGTGACTTTAATGTCCTGACTCTGACCATGATCCTCCAGAGGGTATTTTCTTTCCAAGCTCACTGACCTCTGTTTAAGAAATGACCATTTCAAATCGGTCCCTCTCTAGAAGGCTGGACCATGCTGTATTTTGTGAATGGATGAACTGAGTTTGGGATCATTTGTTAGTTCCTTTGAGATCTGAGGGCTGTTCTCTCTGCTGCTATAGTGGTCTAGGATGGGGGGGCTGTTTTCTCTGCTGTTGCAGTGGTCTAGGATGGGGGACTGTTCTCTCTGCTGTTACAGTGGTCTAGGATGGGGGGGGGCTGTTCTCTCTGCTGTTACAGTGGTCTAGGATGGGGGGGGGGCTGTTCTCTCTGCTGTTACAGTGGTCTAGGATGGGGGGGGCTGTTCTGTCTGCTGTTACAGTGGTCTAGGATGGGGGGGGGCTGTTCTCTCTGCTGTTACAGTGGTCTAGGATGGGGGGGGGCTGTTCTCTCTGCTGCTATAGTGGTCTAGGATGGGGGGAGGGGCTGTTCTCTCTGCTGTTACAGCGGTCAAGGATGAGGATGGATGACATCACTTCCAATCTTCACATCCACCAGTGTGGTTTAATGAGTTCAACACAGAACCTTGGTAGGAATCCATCCACAAAAATAAACACTCCTTCCGCTCCATCTCTTCAGATATGTGCAGTTCACCAAGTCAACGGGACATCTGAATTGCCATCGGGGCTTTCATAATCTTCGCCCACAATGGACCACCCATTTCCAAAGCCCAGACAAGTGCTCTTGGTGTTGGTGTGGCCGGGGCTGCTGCCTCTGAACCAAAGGAGGCCTGTTTTCAAGAACTCCAGCTGCCTGAAGTCGTTCGGCTGCACAGGGTTTCCTCCAGCGTAGGAATGGGTTTGTTCAGAGGGAGCTCATGTCACTGCAGCCACAAGACACACCCCAACCCTGCACCAGCCTGCAGCTGTCCTGGGCCATTGTGAAAGAGATGCTTCATCAAGTGGTGGCTGCCCAACCCTTTGTTTTTCTGACTTTCTACTATGGCTCTGGATTCAAAACCCAAAGGGCCGTTCTGTGGTCACACATTGTTCCAATTTCACTTCTTTTTTTTAAACTTCTGCATCAAGGAGCTGCCAAATTAAATGTCTGAAGTCTGAGTTTAATCACTATTGCCAGTTCATACTGGAAGATATTCCATGGAAGGACGGAGGGAGGCATTTATGGGAAATTGAAGGAAATGTGATACCGCGCTTCAATGAGAGGAAGGTCCGTCAGACACACATCAAGGTGTGGATATGCCGGAGGAAATGTGATACCACTCTTCAATGAGAGCATCTCAACAGAGGAGGAAGGTCCGTCAGACACACATCAAGGTGTGGATATGCCGGAGGAAATGTGATACCACTCTTCAATGAGAGCATCTAAACAGAGGAGGAAGGTCCGTCAGACACACATCAAGGTGTGGATATGCCGGAGGAAATGTGATACCACTCTTCAATGAGAGCATCTAAACAGAGGAGGAAGGTCCGTCAGACACACATCAAGGTGTGGATATGCCGGAGGAAATGTGATACCACTCTTCAATGAGAGCATCTAAACAGAAGAGGAAGGTCCGTCAGACACACATCAAGGTGTGGATATGCCGGAGACCCAGGAATCCCCAAAAAATCTAATAAAACAGAACGTGTAAAGTATCAGTGAGAGGAATTACTGAGGCAATAAAACCCCTGAAATCAGCGATGATGAATGATGAATTCTCCTGTGACTAGGGGGGTCAGATCCTATCCAGCCAGAAGCAACAGAGCCAAGGAAACACTCACCTCCCTCCATTCATCTCCGAGGAGACGCACAGCTGGAGCTGCAGTGTAGTGACACGTTCTGTCAACTATGTGAGAAGGATGGGCGGGGGGGGGGGGGGGGGGGGGGGGGGGTCAGGCAGGTGACGCACAGCTGGAGCTGCATTGTAGTGACACGTCCTGGCAACTATGTGAGAAGGATGGGGGGGTGGGGGGGTCAGGCAGGTGACGCCACCAGGGTAAAAGGACTGGGATCTGGGATTCAAACACGACTGTACTGCTGCTCTCCTCTCCTTGGTAAAGGACTTCCCTTCACTTGTTTTTTTTTTTTTGAGCAACATCCTGTTTCACGATGCCCACGCCCATGAATGATTCCATCGTTGACTAAAAACAAATCATGTAAATCCATGCTTGGATGATTACAGTCGGGGCGGGGGAAAAACAACAACTCTCTAGTATTAAATGGAGCTGAGCGACCGACCCAGTCTTCCAAGAGGAGTGAAAATAGACAAGATTTATTATTGTTCTGAATTTCTTTAAGTATATGGAATGTTCCGGGTGCTTTAGCAGTCCATTTTGTTTCTCCACGTTCTAGACAGTTAGTTGTGATGGCCACACAAAGCCAAGCCAGAGCTCCGGCTGTAACCGGGGAGTTTCCAGAGCTTTCCACCAGCCAGCAACAGATGAATAGCTTACTTGTGTACTGTGGGTCTGCATTTAACGTTTAGCCCACCCCCTTTTATCTTCAATGCAAAATATCACTCACTTCTCTGGGTGTAGATGTTAATCGTGGTCGCAACAAGTGTGATGCGTTACACAGTGGGCGTGGTCACAACAAGTGTGATGCGTTACACAGTGGGCGTGGTCACAACAAGTGTGATGCGTTACACAGTGGGTGTGGTCACAACAAGTGTGATGCGTTACACAGCGAGCGTGGTCACAACAAGTGTGATGCGTTACACAGTGGGTGTGGTCACAACAAGTGTGATGCGTTACACAGTGGGTGTGGTCACAACAAGTGTGATGCGTTACACAGTGGGCGTGGTCACAACAAGTGTGATGCGTTACACAGCGGGCGTGGTCACAACAAGTGTGATGCGTTACACAGCGGGCGTGGTCACAACAAGTGTGATGCGTTACACAGCGGGCGTGGTCACAACAAGTGTGATGCGTTACACAGCGGGCGTGGTCACAACAAGTGTGATGCGTTACACAGCGGGCGTGGTCACAACAAGTGTGATGCGTTACACAGCGGGCGTGGTCACAACAAGTGTGATGCGTTACACAGCGGGCGTGGTCACAACAAGTGTGATGCGTTACACAGTGGGCGTGGTCAGTCAACGCCTCATGTTGCATTAAAGACCCGTTGCTGTTTCGTAAAAACCACCAATAGAAACATGACTAATGCTCTTATATATATTCTGATAAGAAATCAAAAGGAGAAAGGGGAGATAAAGCTTCTGTCAATCTGAGGAATATGCTGAAACTATACTGTGTGTCAGGTACTACAGATCAACTCCTCTGCTGTAACTATACTGTTGGAGCGTATTACAGATCAACTCCCATGCTGAAACTATACTGTTGGAGCGTATTACAGATCAACTCCTCTGCTGTAACTATACTGTTGGAGCATATTACAGATCAACTCCTCTGCTGTAACTATACTGTTGGAGCGTATTACAGATCAACTCCTCTGCTGTAACTATACTGTTGGAGCATATTACAGATCAACTCCTCTGCTGAAACTATACTGTTGGAGCGTATTACAGATCAACTCCTCTGCTGTAACTATACTGTTGGAGCATATTACAGATCAACTCCTCTGCTGTAACTATACTGTTGGAGCATATTACAGATCAACTCCTCTGCTGTAACTATACTGTTGGAGCGTATTACAGATCAACTCCTCTGCTGAAACCATACTGTTGGAGCATATTACAGATCAACTCCTCTGCTGTAACTATACTGTTGGAGCGTATTACAGATCAACTCCTCTGCTGTAACTATACTGTTGGAGCATATTACAGATCAACTCGTCTGCTGAAACTATACTGTTGGAGCGTATTACAGATCAACTCCTCTGCTGTAACTATACTGTTGGAGCGTATTACAGATCAACTCCTCTGCTGTAACTATACTGTTGGAGCGTATTACAGATCAACTCCTCTGCTGTAACTATACTGTTGGAGCGTATTACAGATCAACTCCTCTGCTGTAACTATACTGTTGGAGCATATTACAGATCAACTACTCTGCTGTAACTATACTGTTGGAGCATATTACAGATCAACTCCTCTGCTGTAACTATACTGTTGGAGCGTATTACAGATCAACTCCTCTGCTGTAACTATACTGTTGGAGCGTATTACAGATCAACTCCTCTGCTGTAACTATACTGTATTACAGATCAACTCCTCTGCTGTAACTATACTGTTGGAGCATATTACAGATCAACTCCTCTGCTGTAACTATACTGTTGGAGCGTATTACAGATCAACTCCTCTGCTGTAACTATACTGTTGGAGCATATTACAGATCAACTCCTCTGCTGTAACTATACTGTTGGAGCGTATTACAGATCAACTCCTCTGCTGTAACTATACTGTTGGAGCATATTACAGATCAACTCCTCTGCTGTAACTATACTGTTGGAGCATATTACAGATCAACTCCTCTGCTGTAACTATACTGTTGGAGCGTATTACAGATCAACTCCTCTGCTGAAACTATATTGTTGGAGCATATTACAGATCAACTCCTCTGCTGTAACTATACTGTTGGAGCATATTACAGATCAACTCCTCTGCTGTAACTATACTGTTGGAGCGTATTACAGATCAACTCCTCTGCTGTAACTATACTGTTGGAGCATATTACAGATCAACTCCTCTGCTGTAACTATACTGTTGGAGCGTATTACAGATCAACTCCTCTGCTGTAACTATACTGTTGGAGCATATTACAGATCAACTCCTCTGCTGTAACTATACTGTTGGAGCATATTACAGATCAACTCCTCTGCTGAAACTATATTGTTGGAGCATATTACAGATCAACTCCTCTGCTGTAACTATACTGTTGGAGCATATTACAGATCAACTCCTCTGCTGTAACTATACTGTTGGAGCGTATTACAGATCAACTCCTCTGCTGTAACTATACTGTTGGAGCATATTACAGATCAACTCCTCTGCTGTAACTATACTGTTGGAGCGTATTACAGATCAACTCCTCTGCTGTAACTATACTGTTGGAGCGTATTACAGATCAACTCCTCTGCTGTAACTATACTGTTGGAGCGTATTACAGATCAACTCCTCTGCTGTAACTATACTGTTGGAGCGTATTACAGATCAACTCCTCTGCTGTAACTATACTGTTGGAGCATATTACAGATCAACTCCTCTGCTGAAACTATACTGTTGGAGCGCATTACAGATCAACTCCTCTGCTGTAACTATACTGTTGGAGCGTATTACAGATCAACTCCTCTGCTGTAACTATACTGTTGGAGCGTATTACAGATCAACTCCTCTGCTGTAACTATACTGTTGGAGCGTATTACAGATCAACTCCTCTGCTGTAACTATACTGTTGGAGCGTATTACAGATCAACTCCTCTGCTGTAACTATACTGTTGGAGCATATTACAGATCAACTCCTCTGCTGTAACTATACTGTTGGAGCGTATTACAGATCAACTCCTCTGCTGTAACTATACTGTTGGAGCATATTACAGATCAACTCCTCTGCTGTAACTATACTGTTGGAGCATATTACAGATCAACTCCTCTGCTGTAACTATACTGTTGGAGCGTATTGGGGGGTACCATCCGTGTCCTTTCTTGTCAGAGACATATTTTCTGCAGTGTGTCACGTACTACAGATCAACTGGGGCGGCAGGGTAGCCTAGTGGTTAGAGCGTTGGACTAGTAACCGGAAGGTTGCAAGTTGAAACCCCCGAGCTGACAAGGTACAAGTCTGTCGTTCTGCCCCTGAACAGGCAGTTAAACCCACTGTTCCCCTGAACAGGCAGTTAACCCACTGTTCCCCGGTAGGCCGTCATTGAAAATAAGAATTTGTTCTTAACTGACTTGTCTAGTTAAATAAAGGAAAAAAACTCCTCTGCTTCTCCCAAGACACAAGAATGTAACTCAATATCAATAGGAATTCAACTGAATGTGGCTTCAGGTCAGTTTGACCTGAAAAATCATTACTGCTCATCTGCTGAGTCGAAATATACAGCTGTGAATTTACAATCGATCTCAATCAAATCAAATTGTTATTGGCCACATTGTTATCGGTCACATTGTTATCGGTCACATTGTTATCGGTCACATTGTTATCGGTCAAATTGTTATTGGTCACATTGTTATCGGTCACATTGTTATCAGTCACATTGTTATTGGTCACATTGTTATCGGTCACACATATTTAGCAGATGTTATTGCGGGTGTAGTGAAATGCTTGTGCTCTTAGCTCCAACGGTGGCGTAATATCTAACAATACACACAAATCTAAAAAGTAAAAGGATGGAATTTAGAAATATATAAATATTAAGATGTCAGAGTGACATAGACTAAAAATTGAAGTGACCAGTGATTCCATGTCTATGTAAATGGGGCAGCAGCCTATAAGGTGCAGGGTTGAGTAACCAGTGATTCCATGTCTATGTATATGGGGCAGCAGCCTCTAAGGTGCAGGGTTGAGTAACCAGTGATTCCATGTCTATGTAAATGGGGCAGCAGCCTCTAAGGTGCAGGGTTGAGGAACCAGTGATTCCATGTCTATGTATATAGGGCAGCAGCCTATAAGGTGCAGGGTTGAGTAACCAGTGATTCCATGTCTATGTAAATGGGGCAGCAGCCTCTAAGGTGCAGGGTTGAGGAACCAGTGATTCCATGTCTATGTATATGGGGCAGCAGCCTATAAGGTGCAGGGTTGAGTAACCAGTGATTCCATGTCTACGTATATGAGGCAGCAGCCTATAAGGTGCAGGGTTGAGTAACCAGTGATTCCATGTCTATGTAAATGGGGCAGCAGCCTCTAAGGTGCAGGGTTGACTAACCAGTGATTCCATGTCTATGTAAATGGGGCAGCAGCCTCTAAGGTGCAGGGTTGACTAACCAGTGATTCCATGTCTATGTATATGAGGCAGCAGCCTCTAAGGTGCAGGGTTGAGTAACCAGTGATTCCATGTCTATGTATATGAGGCAGCAGCCTCTAAGGTGCAGGGTTGAGTAACCAGTGATTCCATGTCTATGTAAATGAGGCATCAGCCTCTAAGGTGCAGGGTTGAGTAACCAGTGATTCCATGTCTATGTATATAGGGCAGCAGCCTCTAAGGTGCAGGGTTGAGTAACCAGTGATTCCATGTCTATGTAAATGGGGCAGCAGCCTCTAAGGTGCAGGGTTGAGTAACCAGTGATTCCATGTCTATGTATATAGGGCAGCAGCCTCTAAGGTGCAGGGTTGAGTAACCGGGTGGTAGCCGACTAGTGATGGCTGTTTAACAGTCTGATGGCCTTGAGATAGAAGCTGTTTTTCAGTCTCTCGGTCTCAGCTTTGATGCACCTGTACTGACCTCGCCTTTTAAAAAATATATATATTTCACCTTTATTTAACCAGGTAGGTTAGTTGAGAACACGTTCTCATTTGCAACTGCGACCTGGCCAAGATAAAGCAAAGCAGTGTGACACAAACAACAACACAGAGTTACACATGGAATAAACAACAACAACAGAGTTACACATGGAATAAACAAACATACAATCAATAACACAATAGAAAAAGTCTATACACAGTGTGTGCAAATGAGGTAAGATAAGGGATAAATAGGCCATGGTGGCGAAGTAATTACAATTTAGCAATTAAACACTGGAGTGATAGATGTGCAGAAGATGATTGTGCAAGTAGAGATACTGGGGTTGAAAGGAGAAAAATATAAATAATGAATAACAGTATGGGGATGAGGTAGTTGGATGGGCTATTTACAGATGGGCTATGTACAGGTGCAGTGATCTGTGAGCTGCTCTGACAGCTGGTGTTTAAAGTTATTGAGGGAGATATGAGTCTCCAGCTTCAGTGATTTTTGCAATTCATTCCAGTCATTGACAGCAGAGAACTGGAAGGAAAGGCAGTGAAAGGAGGAATTGGCTTTGGGGATAACCAGTGAAATATACCTGCTGGAGCGCGTGCTACGGGTGGGTGCTGCTATGGTGACCAGTGAGCTGAGAAAAGGCGGGGCTTACCTAGCAAAGAGCATACAGGTCGCAGTGGTGGGTAGTGTATGGGGCTTTGGTGACAAAACGGATGGCACTGTGATAGACTGCATCCAATTTGCAGAGTAGAGTGTTGGAGGCCATTTTATAAATGACATCGCCGAAGCCAAGGATCGGCAGGATAGTCAGTTTTACGAGGGTATGTTTGGCAGCATGAGTGAAGGATGCTTTGTTGCGAAATAGGAAGACGATTCTATATTTAATTTTGGATTGGAGATGCTTAATGTGAGTCTGGAAGGAGAGTTTATAGTCTAACCAGACACCTAGGTATTTGTAATTGTCCACATATTCTAAGTCCGAACCGTCCAGAGTAGTGATGCTGGACGGGCAGGCGGGTGCAGGCAGCGATCGGTTGAAGAGCATGCATTTAGTTTTACTTGCATTTAAAAGCAGTTGGAGGCCACAGAAGACGAGTTGTATGGCATTGAAGCTCATCTGGAGGTTAGTTAACACAGTGTCCAAAGAAGGGCCAGAGGTATACAGAATGGTGTCATCTGCGTAGAGGTGGATCAGAGAATCAACAGCAGCAAGAGCGACATCATTGATGTATACAGAGAAGAGAGTCAACCCGAGAATTGAACCCTGTGGCACCCCCATAGAGACTGCCAGAGGTCCAGACAACAGGCCCTCCGATTTGACACACTGAACTCTGTCTGAGAAGTAGTTGGTGAACCAGGCGAGGCAGTCATTTGAGAAACCAAGGCTGTTGAATCTGTTGAAAAGAAGTCGAAAGCCTTGGCCAGATCGACGAATACAGCTGCACAGCTGCATTGTCTCTAATCGATGGCGGCTATGATATGTTTTAGGGCCTTGAGCGTGGCTGAGGTGCATCCATGACCAGCTCTGAAACCAGATTGCATAGCGGAGAAGGTACGGTGGGATTCAAAATGGTCGGTGATCTGTTTGTTAACTTGGCTTTTGAAGACTTTAGAAAGGCAGGGTAGGATGGATATAGGTCTGTAGCAGTTTGGGTCTAGAGTGTCTCCCCCTTTGAAGAGGGGGATGACCGCGGCAGCTTTCCAATCTTTCTGGATCTCAGACGATACGAAAGAGAGGTTGAACAGGCTAGGGGTTGCAACAATTTTGCGGATAATTTTAGAAAGAGAGGGTCCAGATTGTTTAGCCCGGCTGATTTGTAGGGGTCCAGATTTTGCATCTCTTTCAGAACATTAGCTATCTGGATTTGGGTGAAGGAGAAATGGGGGATGCTTGGGCAAGCTCCTGTTGGGGGTGCATTGCTGTTGACCGGGGTAGGGGTAGCCAGGTGAAAAGCATGGCCAGCCGTAGACAAATGCTTATTGAAATTCTCAATTATCATGGATTTATCGGTGGTGACAGTGTTTCCTAGCCTCAGTGCAGTGGCCAGCTGGAAGGGGGTGCTCTTATTCTCCATGGACTTTACAGTGTCCCAGAACTTTTTTGAGTTTGCGGTACAGGATGCAAATTTCTGTTTGAAAAAGCTAGCCTTTGCTTTCCTAACTGCCTGTGTATATTGGTTCCTAACTTCCCTGAAAAGTTGCATATCGCGGGGGCTATTCGATGCTAATGCAGTACGCCACAGGATGTTTTTGTGCTGGTCAAGGGCAGTCAGATCTGGAGTGAACCAAGGGCTATATCTGTGCCTTCTGGATGATAGCAGGGTGAACAGGCAGTGGCTCGGGTGGTTGATGTCCTTGATGATCTTTTTGACTTTCCTGTGACATTGGGTGCAGTAGGTGTCCTGGAGGGCAAGCAGTGTGCACCTGGTGATGCGTTGAGCAGAACGCACCACCCTCTGGAGTGCCCTGCGGTAGCTGGTGGTGCAGTTGCCTTACCAGGCAGTGATACAGCCAGACAGGATGCTCTCAATTGTGAATCTGTAGAAGTTTCTGAGGGTGTTACGGTCCAAACCAAATTTCTTCAGCCTCCTGAGGTTGAAGAGGCGCTGTTGAACCTTCTTCACCACACTGTCTGCGTGGGTGGAACATTTCAGATCGTCAGTAATATATACTCCGAGGAACTTGAAGCTTTCCACCTTCTCCACTGCGACCGTCGATGTGGATAGGGGGGTGCTTCCTCTGCTGTTTCCTGAAGTCCACGATCAGCTCCTTTGTTTTGTTGACGTTGAGGGAGAGGTTGTCTGACCTAATTATGAAGACAATTTGTGTGTCCCAAATGGCACCCTATTCCCTATATAGTGCACTACTTTTGACCAGAACCCTATCGGGACCCTATTCCCTATATAGTGCACTACTTTTGACCAGAGCCCTATTCAACATGGGTGCCATTTGGGATGTACAAAAAAGCGTCTGGAATTAGGCACACTTCTTCTCTGAAGCAGAGGGACGTTCGTCATTAGGGTCAAGAGGAATATTCTTCAGAGAGCGTGACCGACCCTATGGTCTACTCTGCATGGCGACCAATGTTTTCCAGTGGTTCAAATTTAGACACTGGGGCTGCCCGGTGCCAATATCACGTCAAGGTTCTCTCAACAGACGGCCAAGACCAGAACAGAACCAACTCTGTCCAAAGCGACAGCTTTTGGTCTTTGTTCAGGTCTGGAGAGTGTCTCTCTCCACATAAAGTATTCCAAGGCGGGGGCTGTCATTACCATGGTGATGATCTAAATGACCCTGAACGCTGAATCTTAAACAAACTAACAACATGAATAATGGCTCCGTTGAGCAATGAAATGTAGCCTAAATGAATAAAACATGAAGAACTCACTGGCAGGCAACTTTAGATGACATCATCTGTTTCTTGTTGGACAATGTTAACGGCCGTGTAAGAGGTTCCTTACGGAATAACGTCCTGGGACATTACAAACGATCCATAGTTATATTTCACCTGTTACCACATAATTTCATCCAGATTACCATGGCTATTTATAACCTATAACCACTTAATTTCAACCTGATTACCATGGCTATATTTCACCTATAACCACATAATTATAGGTACAATTCGAACATGAAGGCCTGATTCACACAATCTCCTCTGAACGGTTGATGTTGAGATGTATCTGTTACTTGAACTCTGTGAAGCATTTATTTGGGTTGCAATTTCTGAGGCTGGTAATGAACTTATCCTTTGCAGCAGAGGTAACTTTGGGTCTTCCATTCCTGTGGCGGTTGTAATGGTCCTGTGTGTAGCTGGTGTAGGGAGTCAGTCGCAGGACAGCAGATAAGCGTAATCAACGTACTTTACTCAAAATACAACGTAACATAGCGAGCTCACAAACAAAACATGGGGAACAGAGGGTTAAATAATAAACAGGTAATTGGGTGAGTGAAGCCAGGTGTGATAAGACAAAGACAAAACAAATGGAAAATGAAAAGAGGATTGGCGGTGGCTAGAAGGCCGGCGATGTCGAACGCCGCCCGAACGAGGAGAGGGACCGACTTTGGAGGAAGTCGTGACTGCGGTCCTCATGAGAGCCAGTTTCATCATAGAGCTTGATGGTTTTTGCGACTGCACTTGAATAAACTTTCAAAGTTCTAGAAATGTTCCGGATTGACTGACCTTCATGTCTTAAAGTAATGATGGACTGTCATTTCAGTTTGCTTATTTGAGCTGTTCTTGCCATAATATGGACTTGGTCTTTTACCAAATAGGGCTATATTCTGTATACCACCCCTACCTTGACACAACACAACTGATTGGCTCAAACGCATCAAGAAGGAAAGAAATTCCACAAATTCACTTTTTAACAAGGCACACATGTTAATTGAAATGCATTCCAGGTGACTACCTCATGAAGCTGGTTGAGAGAATGCCAAGAGTGTGCAAAGCTGTCGTCAAAGCAAAGGGTGGCTACTTTGAAGAATATAAAATATATTTTGATTTGTTTTAACACTTTTCCTTTTACTACATGATTATTTCCACAATGTATAAAATAGTACAAATAAAGAAAAAGCCTTGAATGAGTAGGTGTGTCCAAACATTTGTATTCACATCCCTTTTGCTATGATACTCCACAATTGAGCTCAAGGTGCATCCTGTTTCCATTGATCATCCTTGAGATGTTTCTTCAACTTGATTGGAGTCCACCTGGGGCCAATTGAATTGCTTGGACACGATTTAGAAAGAAACCCACCTGTCTATATAAGGTCCCACAGTTGACAGTGGATGTCAGAGCATAAAACTATACCATGAAGTCAAAGGAACTGTCCGTAGATCTCAGATATAGAATTGTGATAAAGCATACATCTGGGGAAAGGTATAAAACAATTTGTAAAGTGTTGGAAGTTTCCAAGAGCACAGTGGAAAATGTAAAAAATATTTAACTACCCAGACTCTGCTTAGAGATGGCCATCCGACCTAACTGAGCAACCGGGCAAGAAGAACCTTGGTCAGGGAGGTGACCAAGAACCCAATGATCACTATGGCAGAACTACAGAGTTCCTTGGCTGAGATGGGGGGGGGAACCTGCCAGAATAACAACAGTCTTGACAGCATTTCACCAATCTAGGCTTTATGGGAAAGTGGCCAGACGGAAGCCACTCCTGAGGAAAAAAAGCACATGACAGCACGCCTGGAGTTTGCAAAAAGGCAAGTGAAATACTCTGAGAGCATAAGGCAAAAGATTATGTCGTCTGAAAATGTAAACTTAAATTATTATATATATTTTTTACAAAAATGTAACTCTTTGGCCTGAATGCAAAGCGCTATGTCTGGAGAAAACCAGGCAAAGCTCATCACCCGTCTAACACCATCCCTGCTGTGAAGCATGGTGGTGGCAGCATCATGCTATGGGATGCTTTTCAGCAGCAGGACTATGGGAGACTGGTAACAATGAATGAACAATGAATGGAGCCAAATACAGGCAAATCCTTGATGAAAACCTGCTTCAGAGTGCAAACGACCTTAGACTCCTTGTAGCGGGCCGGGCGCCTGCAGGCTGACTTTGGGCGTCAGTTGAACAGTGTTTCCTCCGACACATTGGTGCGGCTGGCTTCAGGGTTAAGTGGGCGGGTGTTAAGAAGCGTGGTTTGGCGGGTCATGTTTTGGAGGATGCCTGACTCGACCTTCACCTCTCACGAGCCCGTTGGGGAGTTGAAGCGAGAAGACAAGATTTTAATACAAATTGGGAGAAAAAAATGGGGTAAAAAAAAAAGAGAAAATACAAAGACAATCTTTAGAAAGAAAGTCCTCAAAGCTGATAGACATACCCAAGACGAGTCAAAGCTGATACAGACATACCCAAGACGAGTCAAAGCTGATACAGACATACCCAAGACGAGTCAAAGCTGTAATCTCCGTGTCACGCCCTGACCTTAGAGCTGTCTATGTCACTATTTTGGTTTGGTCAGGGTGTGATTTGGGTGGGCATTCTATGTTCCTTTTTCTATGTTTTGTATTTCCTTGTTTTGGCCGGGTATGGTTCTCAATCAGGGACAGCTGACTATCGTTGTCTCTGATTGGGAACCATACTTAGGTAGCTTTTCCCCACCTATGCTTTGTGGGTAGTTATTTTCTGTTTAGTGTTTTCTGCACCTTACAGGACTGTTTCGGTTTCGTTCATTTATTTTTGTTGTTAGTGTTCAGTTTAAATAAAAGGCGTGAACACTTACCACGCTGCGCTTTGGTCCGATGATTCCTCAGCCGACGACGACACCCGTTGCACACCGCCGAAGGTGTTTCTATAAAGTATCGACTCAGGGGTGTGACTACTTATGTAAATGAGATATTTCTCTACTTCATTTTCAATAAATTTGCAAACATTTCTCAAAACGTGTTTTCACTTCAACATTATGGTTGTAGTGTGTGTGTGTAGATTGGGAGAGAATGTATTCAGGCTGTAACACAGCACATTTGGAATAAGTCGTCTGGATATGTTCTGAAAGAACTGTAACCAAGCCTGGTTACCATGGTTACATTACACCTATAACTACATCATTACACCTGTAGATACATCATTACACCTGTAACTACATCATTACACCTGTAACTACATCATTACACCTATAACTACATCATTACACCTGTAACTACATAATTACACCTGTAACTACATCATTACACCTATATAACTACATCATTACACCTATAACTACATCATTACACCTGTAACTACATCATTACACCTGTAACTACATCATTACACCTGTAACTACATCATTACACCTATAGTTACACTTGTAACTACATCATTACACCTATAACTACATCATTATAACTACATCATTACACCTATAACTACATCATTACACCTGTAACTATATCATTACACCTATATAACTACATCATTACACCTGTAACTACATCATTACACCTATAACTACATCATTACACCTATAATTACACTTGTAACTACATCATTACACCTATAACTACATCATTACACCTGTAACTACATCATTACACCTGTAACTACATCATTACACCTGTAACTACATCATTACACCTATAACTACATCATTATAACTACATCATTACACCTATAACTACATCATTACACCTGTAACTATATCATTACACCTATATAACTACATCATTACACCTGTAACTACATCATTACACCTATAACTACATCATTACACCTATAATTACACTTGTAACTACATCATTACACCTATAACTACATCATTACACCTGTAGCTACATCATTACACCTGTAACTACATCATTACACCTATAACTACATCATTACACCTATAACTACATCATTACACCTGTAACTACATAATTACACCTGTAACTACATCATTACACCTATATAACTACATCATTACACCTATAACTACATCATTACACCTGTAACTACATCATTACACCTGTAACTACATCATTACACCTGTAACTACATCATTACACCTATAATTACACTTGTAACTACATCATTACACCTATAACTACATCATTATAACTACATCATTACACCTATAACTACATCATTACACCTGTAACTATATCATTACACCTGTAACTACATCATTACACCTGTAACTACATCATTACACCTATAACTACATCATTACACCTATAATTACACTTGTAACTACATCATTACACCTATAACTACATCATTACACCTGTAACTACATCATTACACCTGTAACTACATCATTACACCTATAACTACATCATTACACCTGTAACTACATCATTACACCTATAATTACACTTGTAACTACATCATTACACCTATAACTACATCATTATAACTACATCATTACACCTATAACTACATAATTACACCTGTAACTACATCATTACACCTATAACTACATCATTACACCTATAACTACATCATTACACCTGTAACTACATCATTACACCTGTAACTACATCATTACACCTGTAACTACATCATTACACCTATATAACTACATCATTACACCTATAACTACATCATTACACCTGTAACTACATCATTACACCTGTAACTACATCATTACACCTGTAACTACATCATTACACCTATAATTACACTTGTAACTACATCATTACACCTATAACTACATCATTATAACTACATCATTACACCTATAACTACATCATTACACCTGTAACTATATCATTACACCTATATAACTACATCATTACACCTGTAACTACATCATTACACCTATAACTACATCATTACACCTATAATTACACTTGTAACTACATCATTACACCTATAACTACATAATTACACCTGTAACTACATCATTACACCTGTAACTACATCATTACACCTGTAACTACATCATTACACCTATAACTACATCATTATAACTACATCATTACACCTATAACTACATCATTACACCTGTAACTATATCATTACACCTATATAACTACATCATTACACCTGTAACTACATCATTACACCTATAACTACATCATTACACCTATAATTACACTTGTAACTACATCATTACACCTATAACTACATCATTACACCTGTAGCTACATCATTACACCTGTAACTACATCATTACACCTATAACTACATCATTACACCTATAACTACATCATTACACCTGTAACTACATAATTACACCTGTAACTACATCATTACACCTATATAACTACATCATTACACCTATAACTACATCATTACGCCTGTAACTACATCATTACACCTGTAACTACATCATTACACCTGTAACTACATCATTACACCTATAATTACACTTGTAACTACATCATTACACCTATAACTACATCATTATAACTACATCATTACACCTATAACTACATCATTACACCTGTAACTATATCATTACACCTGTAACTACATCATTACACCTGTAACTACATCATTACACCTATAACTACATCATTACACCTATAATTACACTTGTAACTACATCATTACACCTATAACTACATCATTACACCTGTAACTACATCATTACACCTGTAACTACATCATTACACCTATAACTACATCATTACACCTGTAACTACATCATTACACCTATAATTACACTTGTAACTACATCATTACACCTATAACTACATCATTATAACTACATCATTACACCTATAACTACATAATTACACCTGTAACTACATCATTACACCTATAACTACATCAATACACCTATAACTACATCATTACACCTGTAACTACATCATTACACCTGTAACTACATCATTACACCTGTAACTACATCATTACACCTATATAACTACATCATTACACCTGTAACTACATCATTACACCTATATAACTACATCATTACACCTGTAACTACATCATTACACCTATAACTACATCATTACACCTGTAACTACATCATTACACCTGTAACATCATTACACCTGTAGCTACATCATTACACCTGTAACTACATCATTACACCTATAACTACATCATTACACCTATAACTACATCATTACACCTGTAACTACATAATTACACCTGTAACTACATCATTACACCTATATAACTACATCATTACACCTATAACTACATCATTACACCTGTAACTACATCATTACACCTGTAACTACATCATTACACCTATAACTACATCATTACACCTATAACTACATCATTACACCTGTAACTACATCATTACACCTGTAACTACATCATTACACCTGTAACTACATCATTACACCTGTAACTACATCATTACACCTGTAACTACATCATTACACCTATAACTACATCATTACACCTATAACTACATCATTACACCTATAACTACATCATTACACCTGTAACTACATCATTACACCTGTAACTACATCATTACACCTGTAACTACATCATTACAACTATAACTACATCATTACACCTGTAACTACATCATTACACCTGTAACTACATCATTACACCTATAACTACATCATTACACCTATAACTACATCATTACACCTATAACTACATCATCACACCTGTAACTACATCATTACACCTATAACTACATCATTACACCTGTAACTACATCATTACACCTATAACTACATCATTACACCTGTAACTACATCATTACACCTGTAACTACATCATTACACCTGTAACTACATCATTACACATGTAACTACATCATTACACCTATATAACTACATCATTACACCTGTAACTACATAATTACACCTGTAACTACATCATTACACCTATAACTACATCATTACACCTGTAACTACATCATTACATCTGTAACATCATTACACCTGTAACTACATCATTACACCTATATAACTACATCATTACACCTATAACTACATCATTACACCTGTAACTACATCATTACACCTGTAACTACATCATTACACCTATATAACTACATCATTACACCTCTAACTACATCATTACAAACATATTTTTGTAATATTAGTTTAAATGGGATGTAACCAGTGTTTTCCTTTTCCCTGAAGTGTGCAAACGCAAAGATCCCTAAAGGCCAATGATGTTACGGCACTTATATAATCATGAGAAGAACATCCGGAATCTGCCGGAATCTGAAACCAACCGTAGTTTTGACACAACCAATGAAGTCAACCGCTCCTCTACGATTGCTGTAAAAATCCCTATCGATCGCCTGCTGTGGTGTTGCATTCGGTTCACCAAGGGGTTTGTCCCAAATGGCACCCTATTCCTATATATGTGTCCTGGTCAAAAGTAGTGTACTATAAAGGGAATAGGGTGCCATTTGGGACGTACACCAGATCATGTGTTGCTGTGTTTTCCCCTAGTAGGAATCTGTTAGCAGCATGCTGTTTCTGCTCTCCGCCCTGCAATCAATCCATATAGGCTGATCATTCATCGCTAATCTCCCTGCATGATAGCCAGCTCTTTCAGGCATCAGGTTACAGCCAGAGCCATATGGCACAGTTTAACACTGATTTATTTCATTTAGAATTTGGAGAAAGTTTGACCTCCTAGCTAACTAACATACTGAAGGAGAACTGTATAGGAGATGAATTTATTCTACTACGGGTTGGGGAACATTTTCCCACCTATCTAACATGTGAAGGAGAATTGTATGAGAGAGTATATGTGAGAACGCAGTAGGACAACTGCTGCGTTTCACTCACTATCACAGCCTGGGTCTATATTTCACATAGGCCCTGAAACCACACATCAAGGTAGGGTTTAATCAAGGCCCTGAAACCACTCATCAAGGTAGGGTTTAATCAAGGCCCTGAAACCACTCATCAAGGTAGGGTTTAATCAAGGCCCTGAAACCACTCATCAAGGTAGGGTTTAATCAAGGCCCTGAAACCACTCATCAAGGTAGGGTTTAATCAAGGCCCTGAAACCACTCATCAAGGTATGGTTTAATCAAGGCCCTGAAACCACACATCAAGGTAGGGTTTAATCAATGCCCTGAAACCACTCATCAAGGTAGGGTTTAATCAAGGCCCTGAAACCACTCATCAAGGTAGGGTTTAATCAAGGCCCTGAAACCACTCATCAAGGAATGGTTTAATCAAGGCCCTGAAACCACTCATCAAGGTAGGGTTTAATCAAGGCCCTGAAACCACTCATCAAGGTAGGGTTTAATCAAGGCCCTGAAACCACACATCAAGGTATGGTTTAATCAAGGCCCTGAAACCACTCATCAAGGTAGGGTTTAATCAAGGCCCTGAAACCACACATCAAGGTAGGGTTTAATCAAGGCCCTGAAACCACACATCAAGGTAGGGTTTAATAAAGGCCCTGAAACCACTCATCAAGGTAGGGTTTAATCAAGGCCCTGAAACCACTCATCAAGGTAGGGTTTAATCAAGGCCCTGAAACCACTCACCAAGGTAGGGTTTAATCAAGGCCCTGAAACCACTCATCAAGGTAGGGTTTAATCAAGGCCCTGAAACAACACATCAGGGCATGGTTTAATAAAAGGTCATGAAACCACAAGTCAAGATATAATTGGTTTCATAAAGTCAGGCTCTTCCTAACTCTGGACCAGTTTGCCTAAAGCAACACTAGCATCTCCAACTTCTGTCTGAATCCATCAAAGCAGCTCCAAGAGTCTGTAGTCATTTAATAATAAATCAAAAACCACAAATTAAATATTGTGTGTGATTTATGCCTCTAGGCAAAAAGCATGAAAGTATAAATCTCTGTCTTGAATCTTTGCCTTAAAGCAACGTTCTTCAACAGTTTTTCAACCAGACAAGAGTCCTTTCAGAAGCACTTTTCTTCTGACCCTTTTTCTTCCAAAACTATTTTTAGTGAACCCTGCGAATAACATCAGTTAATGTCTTGTTACAACTTCTCAACACTCTCAAAATACTTATCTTACTTTTCAGAATGAATGCTAAGGCTGGATGCATAAATTAAATAATGGTAGCCACGCCTATAGAACTACAACAATCCATATGTTCCAATCAAATTAAATAATGAAATAGGTAGCCACGCCTATAGAACTAAAACAATCCATATGTTCCAATCAAAAGGCCTGATTAACATGACATCATTAACAAAGCCACATCCTGAGTCCCCACATTCAGAAATCAAACAAAAATGGTTTAGTATTTCATTTAAAAGCTGTGACCAAGGCCAACGAGAACAAGAAACACTTTTCAATGAGAAAACAGAAATACACTTTTGGGTCAAAATATTCTTTAAATGACAACTGTTTTCTAAGATGCAAAACTCATTTTAAGGGGAACACCCCCCCGACCCCCCCCTACATTTGAACAGCACTGCAGAAGCTTTGTTATTTGGCATCTTCCCAATTAAGTAATCTAGTTTTGTTGTTTGTTTGAGAACTCGGGCTTATTCACTCTGCAGCCACATGAGGCTGCTGAGAGGAGACCGGCTCATAATAACACCCGGAACGGAGCCGCCGGAATGACATCACATGAGGCTGCTGAGAGGAGAACGGCTCATAATAACACCCGGAACGGAGCCACCGGAATAACATCACATGAGGCTGCTGAGAGGAGAACGGCTCATAATAACACCCGGAACGGAGCCAACGGAATGACAGCAAACACCTGGAAACCATGTGTATGATGGGTTTGATACCGTTCCACCAACTCCGCTCCAGGCAGTACCACGAGCCTGTTGTCCCCAATGAAGGTGCCACCAACCTCCTCTTCCAGTGCATTGAAGACTGTGCATCTAGTTCTACTAGATGAAGAGCTGAGACGAGTGGAACATCCTGGCATTTAAACCATGCGTCATGCGTGTTGCGTTGTTTCCCGCTATTCGTTGTTGTCACGCCCTGACCTGTGTATTCTTTGTTTTCTTTATTATTTTGGTTAGGTCATGGTGTGACATGGGTGATATGTGTGTTTTGTCTCATCTAGGGTTTTTGTACTGTCTAGGGGTTTTGTAGATTTATGGTGATGTTGTTTCCTTCTAGGTGTTTATGTAGGTCTATGGTTGCCTAGATTGGTTCTCAATTAGAGGCAGGTGTTTATCGTTGTCTCTGATTAGGAACCATATTTAGGCAGCCATCTTCTTTGGGTATTTCGTGGGTTATTGTCTATGTTATGTTGCACGTTAGCACAGTGTTCATTAGCAGTCACGTTCGTTTAGTTTTGTTTAAGTGTTTAAGTCTCCCATCTGCCCTGAGCTGCTAGAGTCTCCCGTCTGTCCTGGACTCTTCGTGTACTTCCTGAAATAAAGAAGACTGTATTCTAACCACGCTGCACTTTGGTCCCCTCCATACGACGATTGTGACAGAATAACCCACCAACCAAGGACCAAGCGGTGTGGTAACGGGCAGCAGCAGCAGCGAACACAAGACTCCTGGACTTTGGAGGAGATATTAGACGGCAAGGGACCATGGGAACAGCCGGGTGAATATCGCCGTCCAAAGGCAGAGCTGGAGGCAGCAAAGGCAGAGAGGCTGGAAGCCCGAGAGGCAGCCCCAAAAATGTATTGTGGGGGGGCACACAGGGAGTGTGGCGAAGCCAGGTAAGAGACCTGCGTCAACTTCCTGTGCTAACCGGAGAGAGAGAGGAACCGGACAGGCACCGTGTTATGCGTGTGCATAGCCCGGTTCGGTACATTCTAGCTCCTCGTATCGGCCGGGCTAGAGTGGGCATCGAGCCAAGTGCCATGAAGCCGGCTCTACGCATATGGTCTCCAGTGCGTCTCCTCGGGCCGGCATACATGGCATCAGCCTTACGCATGGTGTCCCCGGTTCGCCAGCACAGCCCAGTGCGGGCTATTCCACCTCGCCGCACTGGCAGGGCGACCGGGAGCATTCAACCAGGTAAGGTTGGGCAAACTCGGTGCTCAAGAGCTCCAGTGCGCCTGCACGGTCCGGTCTGTCAGGTGCCACCTCCACGTGGCAGCCCCCAGCACCAGGCTGTCTCTCCGTCTTCTGCCTACAGGGTCTCCGGCCTGTCCAGCGCTGCCAGAGCCTTCCTCCTGCCCAGCGCTGCCAGAGTCTCCCGTCTGTCCTGAGCTGCTAGAGTCTCCCGTCTGTCCTGAGCTGCTAGAGTCTCCCGTCTGTCCTGAGCTGCTAGAGTCTCCCGTCTGTCCTGAGCTGCTAGAGTCTCCCGTCTGTCCTGAGCTGCTAGAGTCTCCCGTCTGTCCTGAGCTGCTAGAGTCTCCCGTCTGCCCTGAGCTGCTAGAGTCTCCCGTCTGCCCTGAGCTGCTAGAGTCTCCCGTCTGCCCTGAGCTGCTAGAGTCTCCCGTCTGCCCTGAGCTGCTAGAGTCTCCCGTCTGCCCTGAGCTGCTAGAGTCTCCCGTCTGCCCTGAGCTGCTAGAGTCTCCCGTCTGCCCTGAGCTGCTAGAGTCTCCCGTCTGCCCTGAGCTGCTAGAGTCTCCCGTCTGCCCTGAGCTGCTAGAGTCTCCCGTCTGCCCTGAGCTGCTAGAGTCTCCCGTCTGCCCTGAGCTGCTAGAGTCTCCCGTCTGCCCTGAGCTGCTAGAGTCTCCCGTCTGCCCTGAGCTGCTAGAGTCTCCCGTCTGCCCTGAGCTGCTAGAGTCTCCCGTCTGCCCTGAGCTGCTAGAGTCTCCCGTCTGCCCTGAGCTGCTAGAGTCTCCCGTCTGCCCTGAGCTGCTAGAGTCTCCCGTCTGCCCTGAGCTGCTAGAGTCTCCCGTCTGCCCTGAGCTGCTAGAGTCTCCCGTCTGCCCTGAGCTGCTAGAGTCTCCCGTCTGCCCTGAGCTGCTAGAGTCTCCCGTCTGCCCTGAGCTGCTAGAGTCTCCCGTCTGCCCTGAGCTGCTAGAGTCTCCCGTCTGCCCTGAGCTGCTAGAGTCTCCCGTCTGCCCTGAGCTGCTAGAGTCTCCCGTCTGCCCTGAGCTGCTAGAGTCTGTCCTGAGCTGGTAGAGTCTCCCGTCTGTCCTGAGCTGCTAGAGTCTCCCGTCTGTCCTGGGCTGCTAAAGTCTCCCATCTGCCCTGAGATGCTAGAGTCTCCCGTCTGTCCTGGACTCTTCGTGTTCTTCCTGAAATAAAGAAGACTGTATTCTAACCATACTGCGCTTTGGTCCCCTTCATTCGACGATCGTGACAGTTGTTTTCGGTAGCTCATCCCAATTGATCAGCTGTTGTCAAAGGTGAAATGAGTATTACATGCGGGTATTTAAAGTATCCTAGATTTCTTGAAAATGTTGCATACTATTAAACATTTTTTCTCCCCGCATACTCAAACGGCCTACAATTTAGGACACATGAATGGGTATTGGGACACGACCATTGACTGTGATGGGTTTTTCTACAGAGTGAGTTTACACAAAGGTGAGTCCGGGCCATAAAAATAAAACCGGATGAATGACGTCTACTCATTCGTTAATGTTGCGTTCGTGCTAAATCTAACCCCCTGTTGTCAAAGGCCCTCAGTCGTAGGTTTGTGTCCCAAATGGCACCCTATTCCCGAAACCCTAGTTTACTACTTTTGACCAGAGCCATGTGGGCCTTGGTCAAATGTAGTGCACTAAATGGCGACTAGGGTGCCATTTGGGTCACAGTCGGCTTCAGGAGTCCTACCACTCAATAAGTTGATGGGCTGTGTGTGGTGGAATGTAGCAGTCACTCTCCATGGGCACAGCTTGCTACAAACAGCCCTTAACTGCCAGACAGAAACAGAGGGAAGCGGGAACTATATGGGGAAGAACTGGTGTTTCGCAATGTGTTCCAGGGTAGGTCTGGGATTTTTTTTTTTGTTTTAGCTTAATGCGTTTGGTCACGATGACGGATCTTCGTAAAAAAAGACCATTACAGGTTCCCCCTCCCTGGCTTTTATTCTCAGTAAATGCCTTTGGACCACACAGACTGTATGTCCTACTGAACAAGGCGGACATGACTGCACTCTAAATGACTTGACTGGAATAGAGAATAAACTGTACGGAGCAGATACAGGGCCTTCGGGAAGTTTTTCCACATTTTGTTACATTACAGCCTTGTTCTAAAATTGATTAAATCGTTTTCTCCCCCCCTCATCAATCTACACACGATGCCCCATAATGAAAAAGCGAAAACAATTGTATATTTGTATTTATTTATTTTTCTCCCCAATTTCATGATTACAATCTTGTCTCATCACAGCAACTCCCCAACGGGCTCGGGAGAGGCGAAGGTCGAGTCATGCGTCCTCCAATGACACGCCCGCTTAACCCAGAAGCCAGCTGTTCAACTGACGACCGAAGTCAGCCTGTAGGAGGCGCTAGAGCGCAATGAGCCAAGTAAAGCCCCCCGGCCAAACCCTCCCCTAACCCAGACAACACTGGGCCAAACCCTCCCATAACCCGGACGACACTGGGCCAAACCCTCCCATAACCCGGACGTCACTGGGCCAAACCCTCCCCTAACCCGGACGTCACTGGGCCAAACCCTCCCCTAACCCGGACGACACTGGGCCAAATCCTCCCATAACCCGGACGACACTGGGCCAAACCCTCCCCTAACCCGACGACACTGGGTCAAACCCTCCCCTAACCCGGACGACACTGGGCCAAACCCTCCCCTAACCCGGACGACACTGGGCCAAACCCTCCCCTAACCCGGACGACACTGGGCCAAACCCTCCCCTAACCCGGACGACATTGGGCCAATGGGCCGCTCTATGGGACTCCTGGTCACGGCCGGTTGTGGGTCGCTCTATGGGACTCCCGGTCGCGGCCGGGTTGTGGGCCGCTCTATGGGACTCCCGGTCACGGCCAGTTGTGGGCCGCTCTATGGGACTCCCGGTCACGGCCGGTTGTGGGCCGCTCTATGGGACTCCTAGTCACGGCCAGTTGTGGGCCGCTCTATGGGACTCCTGGTCACGGCCAGTTGTGGGCCGCTCTATGGGACTCCTGGTCACGGCCAGTTGTGGGCCGCTCTATGGGACTCCTGGTCACGGCCAGTTGTAGGTCGCTCTATGGGACTCCTAGTCACGGCCAGTTGTGGGCCGCTCTATGGGACTCCCGGTCACGGCCAGTTGTCGGCCGCTCTATGGGACTCCTAGTCACGGCCGGGTTGTGGGCTGCTCTATGGGACTCCCGGTCACGGCCGGTTGTGGGCCATGATCGGAACCCCAGGCTGTAGTGACGCAGCAACACCGCGATGCAGTGCCTTAGACCGCTGTTCCACTCAAGGAGGCCAATCAAAAACATTATACTTTTCTTGTTTGTTGCAAATGTTCTGTTCTTTGTCAATTCCCTTGGACCACACGTACGTACACTGCTAAACCATGGGGCCGTAACTGCACTAAAACTAAATGCTCTGACTGGAAGGAACATAAAAGCTTTGTCAGAAAAAAACACCTTTGTTTTTCGTAACCGAGACTTTTAGGTGGAGTCCTGATAAACCGAGGTAAGACCAGGCCTCCTCTTCAGTCTTCACCATGCCTGTCTGAAGAGATCTGTGCTTCTAAACACCCTCCTGAGTCATATTGCTTGGCTGTTGCTTCTGAAGTAGTTCTGCTTAATCCCACGTTTCATCGACAGTGAGGAAGAGACTTAAACGGTGGACAAGCCTGAAATCCTAAAGCTTGGGAGTTTAACACTGGCACGTCATCAGATAGTGTCTGTGTCAGAGGCCATTCGAAATATTACCACAATATTACCACATTTCCAAACAAAATCATTCTGTGTCAAGTGAAATCCTTTTTAACTGTTTTTATTGCATTGCTTAATTTAGGATTTTTGGCAACAACAGAAACAATTAATAACCAAGTCTTTGCATAGTGATTGTAGTAAGTCCTGGCATACCAGTGTATACGGGCAGCCTCTCAGTGAAACAATTGCGTGCTGCTTTGTCAAACCCTAACCCCAGTCCTCCTAACACAGGACTAAACATTAAAACGAACACTTCATCGCACCTCAGCTACCAAGCAAAACCACTGCACAGCTTCTGAGTGAAAGGCTTGTGCATGTCTCAGTCAAAGCCTTTTGAGTGTTGCTGTTGTCTAAGATCTCGTCAGACGGTTGAGTGAGTCTCAGTCTGAGCTCAGTACTGCCAGGTCCTGCTGGGAAGATGGTCCAGGGAGGCCTGGGAGAGACAGACAGACTGTCTGAGTTTCCATGGTGTACTGATGCCTCCTGCCATCTTCTTCCTCGGCTCATCCGAAGGCCATAACGTGTGAAACGCACAGCTCTGGGCTTTCCCTAGTCAGATCAACTGTCTAACTACGCCTGAAATCAATGAGCTGCATAGAATATTAAGGTGAAACGAACGTGACATTAGGTCCATTTCAGGAGTTAAATGTTTTATTTATTGTTATGGGATTTATATGAATAATGACTAAATGATGTATAAATTTAACTTAGAACTATAACTAAACAGAATACTACCCTGTCACTTTGTGATTGTATGAATCTTATTACAATCATAACACTAAATAATGTGTTTAGTTTTAGTCAAGAATTAGAACAAGGACTTTCTGTTCCTTGTTAGAAACGAATGGAGCTATCGTCAGACCGGCTGGAATACTGTGTTCCTTACAGGACATTCTGTCCCTACCCAGGGAGGGGAGAGACCTTGGGCTTGTAGTAGATTGTTTAACAGGTGGCAGACAATGTGAGAAGACTTGTGAACTATGTTGCCATTGTATCTGAGGAGGAGGGACATTTACGACGAAATGTGAGGTATATAAACCAATGTACATGGCATTATGATCAGAGCTCTCGAGAATAAACTATATTGGTTAATGTTGATGACTGGTCTCTGTCTATTTTATGTAAATAAGAACCTTACAAATTCTTATAAACGGACAGAGTGCTTTAATTGAATTGGTTAATGAACACATAGGAACTAAATTATTTAACTAGGGAAGTCAGTTAAGAACAAATTCTTATTTTCAATGATGGCCAAGGAACAGTGGGTTAACTGCCTTGTTCAGGGGAACAGTGGGTTAACTGCCTTGTTCAGGGGCAGAACAACAGATTTGTACCTTCAGGTCTAGTCAACTGTGATGTGTTGCTATATGTTGCTTCCTGTAAGTCTACCTCAGGTCTAGTCAACTGTGATGTGTTGCTATATGTTGCTTCCTGTAAGTCTACCTCAGGTCTAGTCAACTGTGATGTGTTGCTATATGTTGCTTCCTGTAAGTCTACCTCAGGTCTAGTCAACTGTGATGTGCGGGGTATGTTGCTTCCTGTAAGTCTACCTCAGGTCTAGTCTACTGTGATGTGTGGGGTATGTTGCTTCCTGTAAGTCTACCTCAGGTCTAGTCAACTGTGATGTGCGGGGTATGTTGCTTCCTGTAAGTCTACCTCAGGTCTAGTCTACTGTGATGTGTGGCTATATGTTGCTCCTTTACTCCAGATTTCCATATGGTGTCATTTGATCAAAATCTACATTGGACAGTTTTGTTTGCCTCCAGTGACCTTCCATTGAGATGCCCTGAAGGACCAACGTGTAAACAGCTGAATGCCTTGTCATGTTGATCTTTGTGTAAGGCCAATTGGAAATCATCACAGCATCCTGTCCTGTGCTGATACAAGGACATATTTTGATACATAACCAAACGTCACTCAAAAAGACCCTTCCTGTCTCCCCTGACAGCATAGCCTAGTGGTTAGAGCGTTGGACTAATAACCGCAAAGGTTGCAAGTTCAAATCCCCGAGCTGACTAGACCTGATGTAGCCACACATCACAGTTGACTAGACCTGAGGTAGACTTACAGGAAGCAACATACCCCACACATCACAGTTGACTAGACCTGAGGTAGACTTACAGGAAGCAACATACCCCACACATCACAGTTAGTATAAACTGTTCCCCAGAATATGAGTTTCTGGTGGAGACTGGAAAAAGACAGTCGTGTTTCAGCAGTGATGTCATCAACACCAACGTCCAGAGAGGTGATGGATCAGATTACAATCAAAATGGGACAGGAAGTCCTATATTTAGACACACAGCAAGGCTGCATCCCAAATGGCACCCTAGTCCCAATAAAGTAAAGTTGACCAGGACTGGCACCCTAGTCCCTATAAAGTAAAGTTGACCAGGACCCACAGGGCTCTGTTCAAAAGTAGTGCCTCTATATAGGTAAAATGGAGTGCCGTTTGCTCCAAACTGACTGACACAACTGAGGATATATTAAATATATAAAACTGAGGATCGCTAGAATGCTGGTCTAACAATCAGGGCAAAGACAACACACAGAATCCCTCTTGATCCACATCATTGGTGGTTAAAACACAGTGGCACGTTCAACGGCCCAAAACAAAGCCCTGCTGGAAAAGCAGTCGAGTCATCGCAGCTCCAACAGTACACGTCACATGGTACAGCGTGTCATAATGGTGTCCAAGTAGCTAAACTGTTCTGAACTTGACACCCGCTGTTATGACTGGCTGGGATCTATTATGTCATGCTCATGAAAAGCTTTATGATACATGGTTAATGGACATAGTAGAGTAGGACCATGTAACCACCACCCATTGACAACACAGCCACAAAGACATGTTATCTCTGCTCATTTGAATAGCTGGTTACTCTTTTATGATATTGACATTTAGCTCACCGGAATAAAAAACAAAGAGGGTAACATTTGTTTACAGGACTCACGGAATGAATTTGGAGCTGCCGAGTGGCGCAGCGGTCTAAGGCACTGCATCTCAGTGCTAGAGGCGTCGCTACAGACACCCTGGTTCGATTCCAGGCTGTATCACAACCGGACGTATTTGGGGGGTCCTATAGGGCAGCGCACAATTGGCCCAGTGTCGTCCTGGATAGGGTTTGGCCGGGGTAGGCCGTCATTTGTAAATAAGAATTTGTTCTGAACTGACTTGCCTAGATTAAATAAAGGTTAAATGAATCCCATGTAATAATTTGGAATATGACGGCATTGAGATGCTATATTCCACACACACACATACACACACACACTAACAAGAAGTCTGACCACAATATTACATGTTTCTCTAATATCCAAACTCTTCTTGACAGAGAGACATTTCTCTGAAAGTGAAATCCTAAAACCAGACGACCCAGTAACAATGTGAATGTGGTCATCGTCATGCTGCAGGCCTCTCAGCTCTCCAATAGCTGAGAGATCAGTTGCATGGATTTCCCAAAACAGTCATTATGAAAACCAACCTTGCAAAGCAGTCGGCCGGTCATTGTTCCTGTGAATAATCTGTGGTACAGCATTGCTCACCAACAACATGAACCTCGTTGGTCCAGAAGTGTGAATCACACTAAATAAAGGGGCTCCATTGACCCACATGTCAACAATGAGCCCTTATAGTAATATGCCTGTCAGTACTATTTATGCTGATGTAGCAGGATGGATGATGGGTGAAGAGGAGGGAAGAGGCACTTTCTCAGACCCCGGAGAGGAAATCTTTTAAGAGAGCGAGACAGAGAAAGAATCCATATACAGTATGCCAATAAAGGGCCTTTGAATTTAATTTAATTGAGAGAGAGCAGAGATCAAGAGAGGGAGAGAGGGAGAGAGGGAGGGAGAGAGAGCAAGAGAGGGAGAGAAGGATTTGCTTTGGCAATGTAAACATATGTTTCCCATGCCAATAGAGAGAGGAAGAGAGAGAGAGGAGAGAGGAAGGGATAGAGGAAGGGAGAGAGTGAAGGAGGGAGAGAGGGTGAGACGGAGAGAGAGAGAGAAAGAAAAGTGTACGGAAGAGAGAACAAGAGTGTCACACCCTGATTAGGGTTTCATCAAATCAAATCAAATTGTACTGATCACATAGAAATATTTAGCAGATGTTATTGCAAAATGCTTGTGTTCCTAGTTCCAACAGTGTCTCTCTACATTATGTCTTTCTACAGATTAGAGGCTCTTGGAAAGAAAATATGCTCCCTCCCTCTTCCCCTTTAAAGATTAGATGTCCCTGGCTTCTCTCCTCCCCTTTAAAGATGAAAGGCCCCTGGAAAGAAAAGAGGCTCCCTCGCCCTTCCCCTTTAAGGATTTTGAGGCCCATGGAAAGAAAAGATGCTCCCTCCCTCCGCCCCGTTAAAAATTAGATGCCCCTGCCCTCTCTCCTCCCCTTTAAAGATTAGAGGCCCCTGGCCTCTCTCCTCCCCTTTAAAGATTAGATGCCCCTGGCCTCTCTCCTCCCCTTTAAAGATTAGATACCCCTGGCATCTCTCCTCTCCTTTAAGGATTAGAGGCCCCTGGCCTCTCTCCTCCCCTTTAAAGATTAGATGCCCCTGGCCTCTCTCCTCCCCTTTAAAGATTAGATACCCCTGGCATCTCTCCTCTCCTTTAAAGATTAGAGGCCCCTGGCCTCTCTCCTTCCCTTTAAAGATTAGAGGCCCCTGGCCTCTCTCCTCCTCTTTAAAGATTAGGAGGGGCAACTCCACAACTGGTTTCATGTTGATGAAGAGCTAAAAGTACTGGAGGAAACACAAATTTTACGAGGAAACGGCTCTAGCCAAGACATGTGGTTCAGTGCAGACAGCTTTTCCTCTCAGAGGGAATTCCATTCCTCCAAACCCCACTGTAATCTATGCATTTTTCATCACATGGTGTCAAATGAGGTGGGCGCAATTATGAGAGAATGTCTCGAGGGGAAACAGGGGTTTGTGGTTGATCATTGAGAGGGAGGGAGCACCCTATTCCCTATGTGGCCTGGTCAAAAGCAGTGCACTATAAGTGGAATAGGGGGCCATCTGGGACGCAACCTTCTCGCCGGACACGCCTGCAGGGATGAGCCGCTGGAACCAGGCTGGAACACACAGACACACCACTCCTCCTCCCACTTCAACTGCCGTGTCTGACTCTGTGGTCAACAGGGTGGAGAGGAGAGGAGAGGAGAGGAGAGGAGAGGAGAGGAGAGGAGAGGAGAGGAGAGGAGAGGAGAGGAGAGGAGAGGAGAGGAGAGGAGAGGGGAAGGGAGGAGAGGGGAAGGGAAGAGAAGAGAAGAGAAGAGAAGTATTGATAAGAATGTCACACCCTCTGATTCAAGCAGTGTTGATACTATACTGACTAGAACGTTGTAACATTTCCATCTGCAGGCCAAGACCTAATGATCAAATCAAGTCAAATCAAATGTATTTATATAGCCCTTCTTACATCAGCTGATATCTCAAAGTGCTGTACAGAAACCCAGCCTAAAACCCTAAAACAGCAAGCAATGCAGGTGTAGAAGCACAGTGGCTAGGAAAAACTCCCTAGAAAGGCCAGAACCTAGGAAGAAACCTAGAGAGGAACCAGGCTATGAGGGGTGGCCAGTCCTCTTCTGGCTGTGCCGGGTGGAGATTATAACAGAACATGGCCAAGATGTTCAAATGTTCATAAATGACCAGCATGGTCAAATAATAATAATCACAGTAGTTGTCGAGAGTGCAGCAAGTCAGCACCTCAGGAGTAAATGTCAGTTGGCTTTTCATTGCCGATCATTAAGAGTACCTCTACCGCTCCTGCTGTCTCTAGAGAGTTGAAAACAGCAGGTCTGGGACAGGTAGCACGTCCGGTGAACAGGTCTGGGTTCCATAGCCGCAGGCAGAACAGTTGATGACCCGTAGATTTAACTGGTATGTAGACCAGATGTATTATGGACCTAATGATGACCTGTAGATTTAACTGGTATGTAGACCAGATGTATTATGGACCTAATGATGACCTGTAGATTGAACTGGTATGTAGACCAGATGTATTATGGAGCATAATTTTGTCAGTTCAGTAACAACTCTCTCATTCCACTTAAGATGCTCCTACTGCCCCTATACCAGGACACACAACCTCATACTGTCAGAGTCACTCCTAATGGACACCACATAAACTACATACTGTCAGAGACACTCCTAATGGACACTACATAGACTACATACTGTCAGAGACACTCCTAATGGACACTACATAAACTACATACTGTCAGAGACACTCCTAATGAACACTACATAGACTACATACTGTCAGAGACACTCCTAATGGACACTACATAGACTACATACTGTCAGAGACACTCCTAATGGACACTACATAAACTACATACTGTCAGAGTCACTCCTAATGAACACTACATAGACTACATACTGTCAGAGACACTCCTAATGGACACTACATAAACTACATACTGTCAGAGACACTCCTAATGGACACTACATAGACTACATACTGTCAGAGACACTCCTAATGGACACTTCATAGACTACATACTGTCAGAGACACTACAATAACTTCATACTGTCAGAGACACTACATAGACTACATACTGTCAGAGACACTCCTAATGGACACTACATAAACTACATACTGTCAGAGACACTCCTAATGGACACTTCATAGACTACATACTGTCAGAGACACTACAATAACTTCATACTGTCAGAGACACTCCTAATGGACACTACATAGACTACATACTGTCAGAGACACTCCTAATGGACACTAGATAGACTACATACTGTCAGAGACACTCCTAATGGACACTTCATAAACTACATACTGTCAGAGACACTCCTAATGGACACTACATAGACTACATACTGTCAGAGACACTCCTAATGGACACTACATAGACTACATACTGTCAGAGACACTCCTAATGGACACTACATAGACTACATACTGTCAGAGACACTACATAAACTACATACTGTCAGAGACACTCCTAATGGACACTACATAAACTACATACTGTCAGAGACACTCCTAATGGACACTAGATAGACTACATACTGTCAGAGACACTTCATAGACTACATACTGTCAGAGTCACTCCTAATGGACACTTCATAAACTACATACTGTCAGAGACACTCCTAATGAACACTACATAGACTACATACTGTCAGAGACACTCCTAATGGACACTACATAGACTACATACTGTCAGAGACACTACATAAACTACATACTGTCAGAGACACTCCTAATGGACACTAGATAGACTACATACTGTCAGAGACACTCCTAATGGACACTAGATAGACTACATACTGTCAGAGACACTCCTAATGGACACTTCATAAACTACATACTGTCAGAGACACTCCTAATGAACACTACATAGACTACATACTGTCAGAGACACTCCTAATGGACACTACATAGACTACATACTGTCAGAGACACTACATAAACTACATACTGTCAGAGACACTCCTAATGGACACTACATAGACTACATACTGTCAGAGACACTACATAAACTACATACTGTCAGAGACACTCCTAATGGACACTACATAGACTACATACTGTCAGAGACACTCCTAATGGACACTTCATAGACTACATACTGTCAGAGACACTCCTAATGGACACTACATAGACTACATACTGTCAGAGACACTCCTAATGGACACTACATAGACTACATACTGTCAGAGACACTCTTAATGGACACTACATAAACTACATACTGTCAGAGACACTCCTAATGGACACTTCATAGACTACATACTGTCAGAGACACTACATAGACTACATACTGTCAGAGACACTCCTAATGGACACTACATAGACTACATACTGTCAGAGACACTCCTAATGGACACTTCATAGACTACATACTGTCAGAGACACTCCTAATGGACACTTCATAGACTACATACTGTCAGAGACACTACATAGACTACATACTGTCAGAGACACTACATAAACTACATACTGTCAGAGACACTCCTAATGGACACTTCATAGACTACATACTGTCAGAGACACTCCTAATGGACACTACATAAACTACATACTGTCAGAGACACTCCTAATGGACACTACATAAACTACATACTGTCAGAGACACTCCTAATGGACACTACATAAACTACATACTGTCAGAGACACTCCTAATGGACACTACATAGACTACATACTGTCAGAGACACTCCTAATGGACACTTCATAGACTACATACTGTCAGAGACACTCCTAATGGACACTACATAAACTACATACTGTCAGAGACACTACATAAACTACATACTGTCAGAGACACTCCTAATGGACACTACATAAACTACATACTGTCAGAGACACTACATAAACTACATACTGTCAGAGACACTCCTAATGGACACTTCATAGACTACATACTGTCAGAGACACTCCTAATGGACACTACATAGACTACATACTGTCAGAGACACTACATAAACTACATACTGTCAGAGACACTCCTAATGGACACTACATAAACTACATACTGTCAGAGACACTCCTAATGGACACTACATAAACTAAAACACAAGCAATAACAGTAGTAATATTTATTATATAACAGTAGTAATATATAAGATATAACAGTAGTAATACTATAACAGTAGTAATATATATAATATAACAGTAGTAATAATAGAACAGTAGTAATATATAATATAACAGTAGTAATACTATAACAGTAGTAATATATATAATATAACAGTAGTAATAATAGAACAGTAGTAATATATATAATATAACAGTAGTAATAATATAACAGTAGTAATATATATTATATAACAGTAGTAATACTATAACAGTAGTAATATATAATATATAACAGTAGTAATATATAATATATAACAGTAGTAATACTATAACAGTAGTAATATATAATATATAACAGTAGTAATATATATTATATAACAGTAGTAATATATAATATATAACAGTAGTTATAATAGAACAGTAGTAATATATATTATATAACAGTAGTAATACTATAACAGTAGTAATATATAATATATAACAGTAGTAATATATAATATATAACAGTAGTAATATATAATACTATAACAGTAGTAATATATAATACTATAACAGTAGTAATAATATAATATAACAGTAGTAATATATAATACTATAACAGTAGTAATATATATTATATAACAGTAGTAATATATAATATATAACAGTAGTAATAATATAACAGTAGTAATATATAATATATAACAGTAGTAATATATAATATATAACAGCAGTAATATATAATATATAACAGTAGTAATAATATAACAGTAGTAATATATAATATATAACAGTAGTAATATATAATATATAACAGTAGTAATATATAATATATAACAGTAGTAATATATAATATATAACAGTAGTAATATATAATATATAACAGTAGTAATATATAATATATAACAGTAGTAATATATAATATATAACAGTAGTAATATATATTATATAACAGTAGTAATATATAATATATAACAGTAGTAATATATAATATATAACAGTAGTAATATATAATATATAACAGTAGTAATATATATTATATAACAGTAGTAATATATAATATATAACAGTAGTAATATATAATATATAACAGTAGTACTATATAATATATAACAGTAGTAATATATATAATATAACAGTAGTAATAATAGAACAGTAGTAATATATATAATATAACAGTAGTAATAATATAACAGTAGTAATATATAATATATAACAGTAGTAATAATATAACAGTAGTAATATATAATATATAACAGTAGTAATATATAATATATAACAGTAGTAATATATAATATATAACAGTAGTAATAATAGAACAGTAGTAATATATAATATATAACAGTAGTAATACTATAACAGTAGTAATATATAATATATAACAGTAGTAATAATATAACAGTAGTAATATATAATATATAACAGTAGTAATAATATAACAGTAGTAATATATAATATATAACAGTAGTAATAATATAACAGTAGTAATAATATAACAGTAGTAATATATATTATATAACAGTAGTAATAATATAACAGTAGTAATATATAATATATAACAGTAGTAATAATATAACAGTAGTAATATATAATATATAACAGTAGTAATAATATAACAGTAGTAATATATAATATATAACAGTAGTAATAATATAACAGTAGTAATATATAATATATAACAGTAGTAATATATAATATATAACAGTAGTAATGTATATTATATAACAGTAGTAATAATATAACAGTAGTAATATATAATATATAACAGTAGTAATAATATAACAGTAGTAATATATAATATATAACAGTAGTAATACTATAACAGTAGTAATATATAATATATAACAGTAGTAATAATATAACAGTAGTAATATATAATACTATAACAGTAGTAATATATAATATATAACAGTAGTAATAATATAACAGTAGTAATATATAATATATAACAGTAGTAATATATAATATATAACAGTAGTAATATATAATATATAACAGTAGTAATACTATAACAGTAGTAATATATAATATATAACAGTAGTAATAATATAACAGTAGTAATATATAATATATAACAGTAGTAATAATATAACAGTAGTAATATATAATATATAACAGTAGTAATAATATAACAGTAGTAATAATATAACAGTAGTAATATATATTATATAACAGTAGTAATATATATTATATAACAGTAGTAATATATATTATATAACAGTAGTAATATATATTATATAACAGTAGTAATATATATTATATAACAGTAGTAATATATAATATATAACAGTAGTAATAATATAACAGTAGTAATATATAATATATAACAGTAGTAATAATATAACAGTAGTAATAATATAACAGTAGTAATATATATTATATAACAGTAGTAATATATAATATATAACAGTAGTAATAATATAACAGTAGTAATATATAATATATAACAGTAGTAATATATATTATATAACAGTAGTAATATATATAATATAACAGTAGTAATAATAGAACAGTAGTAATATATATAATATAACAGTAGTAATAATATAACAGTAGTAATATATAATATATAACAGTAGTAATAATATAACAGTAGTAATATATAATATATAACAGTAGTAATAATATAACAGTAGTAATATATAATATATAACAGTAGTAATATATAATATATAACAGTAGTAATAATAGAACAGTAGTAATATATAATATATAACAGTAGTAATACTATAACAGTAGTAATATATAATATATAACAGTAGTAATATATAATATATAACAGTAGTAATAATAGAACAGTAGTAATATATAATATATAACAGTAGTAATAATAGAACAGTAGTAATATATAATATATAACAGTAGTAATACTATAACAGTAGTAATATATAATATATAACAGTAGTAATATATAATATATAACAGTAGTAATAATATAACAGTAGTAATATATAATATATAACAGTAGTAATAATATAACAGTAGTAATATATAATATATAACAGTAGTAATAATATAACAGTAGTAATAATATAACAGTAGTAATATATAATATATAACAGTAGTAATATATAATATATAACAGTAGTAATATATAATATATAACAGTAGTAATAATATAACAGTAGTAATATATAATATATAACAGTAGTAATAATATAACAGTAGTAATATATAATATATAACAGTAGTAATAATATAACAGTAGTAATAATATAACAGTAGTAATATATAATATATAACAGTAGTAATATATAATATATAACAGTAGTAATATATAATATATAACAGTAGTAATAATATAACAGTAGTAATATATAATATATAACAGTAGTAATAATATAACAGTAGTAATATATAATATATAACAGTAGTAATATATAATATATAACAGTAGTAATGTATATTATATAACAGTAGTAATAATATAACAGTAGTAATATATAATATATAACAGTAGTAATAATATAACAGTAGTAATATATATTATATAACAGTAGTAATAATATAACAGTAGTAATATATAATATATAACAGTAGTAATACTATAACAGTAGTAATATATAATATATAACAGTAGTAATAATATAACAGTAGTAATATATAATACTATAACAGTAGTAATATATAATATATAACAGTAGTAATAATATAACAGTAGTAATATATAATATATAACAGTAGTAATAATATAACAGTAGTAATATATAATATATAACAGTAGTAATAATATAACAGTAGTAATATATAATATATAACAGTAGTAATAATATAACAGTAGTAATAATATAACAGTAGTAATATATATTATATAACAGTAGTAATATATATTATATAACAGTAGTAATATATATTATATAACAGTAGTAATATATATTATATAACAGTAGTAATATATAATATATAACAGTAGTAATAATATAACAGTAGTAATATATAATATATAACAGTAGTAATAATATAACAGTAGTAATAATATAACAGTAGTAATATATATTATATAACAGTAGTAATATATAATATATAACAGTAGTAATAATATAACAGTAGTAATATATAATATATAACAGTAGTAATATATATTATATAACAGTAGTAATATATATTATATAACAGTAGTAATATATATTATATAACAGTAGTAATATATAATATATAACAGTAGTAATAATATAACAGTAGTAATAATATAACAGTAGTAATATATATTATATAACAGTAGTAATATATAATATTTAACAGTAGTAATATATAATATATAACAGTAGTAATAATATAACAGTAGTAATAATATAACAGTAGTAATATATAATATATAACAGTAGTAATATATAATATATAACAGTAGTACTATATAATATATAACAGTAGTAATAATATAACAGTAGTAATAATATAACAGTAGTAATATATAATATATAACAGTAGTAATATATAATATATAACAGTAGTACTATATAATATATAACAGTAGTAATAATATAACAGTAGTAATAATATAACAGTAGTACTATATAATATATAACAGTAGTAATAATATAACAGTAGTAATATATATAATATAACAGTAGTAATAATAGAACAGTAGTAATATATATTATATAACAGTAGTAATAATAGAACAGTAGTAATATATAATATATAACAGTAGTAATAATATAACAGTAGTAATATATAATATATAACAGTAGTAATATATATTATATAACAGTAGTAATATATAATATATAACAGTAGTAATAATAGAACAGTAGTAATATATAATATATAACAGTAGTAATAATAGAACAGTAGTAATATATATTATATAACAGTAGTAATATATAATATATAACAGTAGTAATATATAATATATAACAGTAGTACTATATAATATATAACAGTAGTAATAATATAACAGTAGTAATATATAATATATAACAGTAGTAATAATAGAACAGTAGTAATATATAATATATAACAGTAGTAATAATATAACAGTAGTAATATATAATATATAACAGTAGTAATAATATAACAGTAGTAATATATAATACTATAACAGTAGTAATATATAATATATAACAGTAGTAATACTATAACAGTAGTAATATATAATATATAACAGTAGTAATAATATAACAGTAGTAATATATAATATATAACAGTAGTAATATATAACAGTAGTAATATATAATATATAACAGTAGTAATATATAATATATAACAGTAGTAATAATATAACAGTAGTACTATATAATATATAACAGTAGTAATACTATAACAGTAGTAATATATAATATATAACAGTAGTAATAATATAACAGTAGTAATAATATAACAGTAGTAATATATAATATATAACAGTAGTAATATATAATATATAACAGTAGTAATATATAATATATAACAGTAGTAATAATATAACAGTAGTACTATATAATATATAACAGTAGTAATACTATAACAGTAGTAATATATAATATATAACAGTAGTAATATATAATATATAACAGTAGTAATATATATTATATAACAGTAGTAATATATAATATATAACAGTAGTAATAATAGAACAGTAGTAATATATATTATATAACAGTAGTAATATATAATATATAACAGTAGTAATAATATAACAGTAGTAATATATATTATATAACAGTAGTAATAATATAACAGTAGTAATATATAATATATAACAGTAGTAATAATATAACAGTAGTAATATATATTATATAACAGTAGTAATATATAATATATAACAGTAGTAATAATATAACAGTAGTAATATATAATATATAACAGTAGTAATAATATAACAGTAGTACTATATAATATATAACAGTAGTAATACTATAACAGTAGTAATATATAATATATAACAGTAGTAATATATATTATATAACAGTAGTAATATATAATATATAACAGTAGTTATAATAGAACAGTAGTACTATATAATATATAACAGTAGTAATAATATAACAGTAGTAATATATTATATATAACAGTAGCAATAATACATTGATATAACATAATCCTGGGGCAAATACAACATTACAAAGATGGTCACTAATTTGTTCACTCAAATTCCAGATACAAGAGTGAGTAAACATGTGTCCCCTAACCTACCCTGACTAATTACCTAGCCTGGATAATGTTGTCTGACAGCATGACAGAGAAGTGATAACGTTTGGTAAACAAAGATAGAATCCAGCTCTGCGTCTAAAACATGCTGTATGATCCTTGTGCTGTATTGAATCCTCATACTAAAGGACATGAAACATCAGGACTTCAGCAGGAGGCTACTGGTGCTCTCTGTCCTTTCAACTATCTTTGATTTTCTTAATGCGGTCGAAGTCTGTTCCAACACTATTCTGCCAGGATCTAAAGGTGATGTTTTTCGATCTTCCATCTGCAGGCTCTCTAAAGGATTTTAGAAATATCTGGTGTGTCTCCACAGTACAGCAATCTGTCTGATGTTATGTAAGAGCTTGGGAATTGTCAGGGCTCGGAAAGAAAAACATTTTTGTAAACCTCATCGTAGATGTTGCCATTTTGCCGTTTTAATAGATATGTTATGCAAATTCAAATCCTTTTAAATGTTAAGCAAACAAATGATGATCTAAAGCCTGTCTGCACCGTGTTAAACCAGGCGGTTATAATGGCGATAGCATGATCTGTCTGCACTTTGTTAAACCAGGTGGTTATAATGGAGATAGCATGATCTGTCTGCACCGTGTTAAACCAGGCGGTTATAATGGAGATAGCATGATCTGTCTGCACCGTGTTAAACCAGGCGGTTATAATGGAGATAGCATGATCTGTCTGCACCGTGTTAAACCAGGCGGTTATAATGGAGATAGCATGATCTGTCTGCACTTTGTTAAACCAGGCGGTTATAATGGAGATAGCATGATCTGTCTGCACCGTGTTAAACCAGGCGGTTATAATGGAGATAGCATGATCTGTCTGCACCGTGTTAAACCAGGCGGTTATAATGGAGATAGCATGATCTGTCTGCACCGTGTTAAACCAGGCGGTTATAATGGAGATAGCATGATTTGTCTGCACCGTGTTAAACCAGGCGGTTATAATGGAGATAGCGTGATCTGTCTGCACCGTGTTAAACCAGGCAGTTATAATGGAGATAGCATGATCTGTCTGCAACGTGTTAAACCAGGCGGTTATAATGGAGATAGCATGATCTGTCTGCACCGTGTTAAACCAGGCGGTTATAATGGAGATAGCATGATCTGTCTGCACCGTGTTAAACCAGGCGGTTATAATGGAGATAGCATTATCTGTCTGCACCGTGTTAAACCAGGCGGTTATAATGGAGATAGCATGATCTGTCTGCACCGTGTTAAACCAGGCGGTTATAATGGAGATAGCATGATCTGTCTGCACCGTGTTAAACCAGGCGGTTATAATGGAGATAGCATGATCTGTCTGCACCGTGTTAAACCAGGCGGTTATTATGGAGATAGCATGATCTGTCTGCAACGTGTTAAACCAGACGGTTATAATGGAGATAGCATGATCTGTCTGCACCGTGTTAAACCAGGTGGTTATAATGGAGATAGCATGATCTGTCTGCACCGTGTTAAACCAGGCAGTTATAATGGAGATAGCATGATCTGTCTGCAACGTGTTAAACCAGACGGTTATAATGGAGATAGCATGATCTGTCTGCACCGTGTTAAACCAGGCGGTTATAATGGAGATAGCATGATCTGTCTGCAACGTGTTAAACCAGGCGGTTATAATGGAGATAGCATGATCTGTCTGCACCGTGTTAAACCAGGCGGTTATAATGGAGATAGCATGATCTGTCTGCACCGTGTTAAACCAGGCGGTTATAATGGAGATAGCATGATCTGTCTGCACCGTGTTAAACCAGGCGGTTATAATGGAGATAGCATGGTCTGTCTGCACCGTGTTAAACCAGGCGGTTATAATGGAGATAGCATGATCTGTCTGCACCGTGTTAAACCAGGCGGTTATAATGGAGATAGCATGATCTGTCTGCAACGTGTTAAACCAGGCGGTTATAATGGAGATAGCATGATCTGTCTGCAACGTGTTAAACCAGGCGGTTATAATGGAGATAGCATGATCTGTCTGCACCGTGTTAAACCAGGTGGTTAATTTTTATTTTAAAATGTTTTATTTAATCTTTATTTAACTAAGCAAGTCAGTTAAGAACACATTCTTATTTACAATGACGGCCTACAACGGCCAAACCCGGACGACGCTGGGCCAATTGTACGCCGCCCTATGGAACTCCCAGTCACAGCCTGTTGTGATACAGCCTGGTTAATGGAGATAGCATGCCTCGGTTGCTGTTTTGTTGTTTCACTACAACAGTAGCTTGTTTCCTACAGAAACCATGATGTTACAAGTAAACAGTGTGTTTTTATTTTATTTTACTACAACAGTAGCTTGTTTCCTACAGAGACCCTGCTGGTATTAAACAATAACCATGTGTTGAAATAGTACCGTCACTTCCATCTCCTTTATTGGGGCAACAGCCTTAAGACATGGTTGGTATGAGAGGCTGCTACTGTTGTAGTGTTGTGCAGTATTAACACGGTGTTGGCTGTGTAGGTTGGACTATAACTAACACCCTTAGACAGTAGAGGTAATACTTATTTGGGGATTTTAGGAGGAGTATATACTGTATGTCATGAGTAATTTATACACAAGGAAATGTTTCATTTTGTTTTGCGTGCTATTGCTAGCGCCAGAGAAGTGGCCACTATGACTGTCTGGCTGACTGTCTGTATTGAAACAGCTGCTTCACAATAGAGGAGTTTATTTAGATAAGACCCATCCCAAACAGCAGTGTCTATATGGACTGAGAAAGAAGGGCTATGGTTTGTCTTGAAGTCAGTGAACCTGTAAACCAGGCACAGAAAAGCCAAGGCCCTACTGAGTCAGGTTTCCTCAGGTCAAATGGGAGCCTTTTCAGTCCACTGAACAAACCTCTGTCTCTATTGTCGGGTCTCTTCTCTCTGTAGTTTGCTTGACATATTTATTGCATTGTCATAAAATGGGTTCTATGCTTTTTCTTCCCCTCGTTGTGATTGGTCCCTGAGTTCATAGGAGGCCATTTTGAAATGTATAAAAGCATCAACGTTTTTTTTTTTTTTTTTTTTTTTAAACCTTGAAGGCCAAAAGCCCAAATACAGTGGTTTTACGTGCAACAATAAATAAGCTTTTTTTTAATGTACTTCCG
Source organism: Oncorhynchus mykiss (assembly GCF_057628025.1). Classification (NCBI taxonomy): domain Eukaryota; kingdom Metazoa; phylum Chordata; class Actinopteri; order Salmoniformes; family Salmonidae; genus Oncorhynchus; species Oncorhynchus mykiss. Next base: position 9,171,415 of record NC_143024.1, read on the forward strand.
TTGGCCTCCCAAGAGTTGCTGAATCTCCTCTTAACGTTTCTTCCTCTCCTAACAGGAGACCTGGGTGAAGGGGGAGGCGAGGGAGACCAGGGACGGCTGGGAAAGACCGGCCCACCAGGACTACTAGGTTCCTCCTTTTATATATCTTTTAATTGGTTTAATATTCAAATACATGAATCATTGAGGAATTAAAAGGAAGTGGTATAAAAGCCAGAGAGTTGATTCAACTTTCCGGCATGTTCTTACTGATCCTTTTTTAAATCGTTTTTTAAATTGTTGTCATGACGGTTTTAAACAGAGTATCTAAACAGAGTTTGTTAAGTGTCTAAGTGAGCTGAGGTGTTTTGTATACTCCCACGCGTAGTGGTTTAAAGTACTTAAGTAAAAATACTTTAAAGTACTACTTATGTCGTTTTGGGGGTATCTGTACTTTACTATTTATCATTTTGACAAACTTTAACTGTTATTTCACTCACTTCCTGAAGAAAATTTAACTCCATAAATTTTCCCTGACACCCAAAAGTACTCGTTACATTTTTTATGCTTAGCAGGACAGGAAAATGGTCCGATTCACACACTTATCAAAAAAATATCCATAGTCATTCCCACTTCCTCTGATCTGTCAGACTCACTAAAGACAAATGCTTTGTTTTTATATTAAGGCATCTTTACTTTTACTCAAGTATAACACATTTTCCACCACTGCCCACCGCAGAGTAAGTCCTCAGAGTTCAAGGTATGTAAACCTCCTCAGTTGAAGGTAAATGCCTGTATAAGCACTCAATACTCTAGACTCAAAAGCAGAACAGACTAGCTATTCCCCCCTAGTCTTTCTAGATTCAGAAGCAACACGGTGTCTGACTCTGACGTGAGTGAGGTCTGATTGGCACCGGCAGTGAGCTGAGTTACAATGGAGTAGCCTGGGCCAGACCAGCCAGCCTCCGTGAGCCTGACTCTCTGCTTTTCCTTGAAGTCACATCAGAGCAGACGTGTTAATTGCTGCTGCTGCAGTATGGCGGCCAGCGGTCGGCGGGAGCACCATATATGTTCTGTGGGAGGTGGACGTAGGAGACAAGGAGGCAGGGTCAGGCGCTAAATGAACTTCTGTCTGGCCTCTTTCACAAACACACATCTCTGTCATCGGACCAACAGACAGAGACAAATGCCAGCCAGGACCGTTGGGAGTCATTCCCCCCCCAAAAAAAGAAAGAACAAAGAAAGCAAACTTGTTGACTTGTTTTTTCAACTTCACCCCACAGTGGATAACAAAACTAACAATGTTGGTTTCCTGTATAGGTTTGTTGTTAGGTTGGATTTGATGTATGTCCACCATAACGTAACGCTTTATAAATCCATGACATGACATTACAGTAAATACTCAGCTTGATCAAAGTTTCCTTTGCAGGTAATTTACTAAGAGATGTTAGAGTAACTTTAAAATGTAAATTGGGCTTAAAGAGGGTTACTAACCATCAATGTGAGTTTAAAGTATCCACTGCACATACTACTGTCGTTGATTAAGCTAAGATTGACTGAAGCCAAATTTGTGATTGCCTTTAATTTTACATTGCATGAAAGGGTCACTAAACTAAAATGCATCACAAATGGTGCCACATTTTCCTTAAATAATACAGTACTTTTGACCAGGACCCATACGGCTCTGGTCAAAAGCAGTGCACTGTGTAGGTATTTGGGAATAGGGTGTCATTTGTGCCACTAAACTAAAGTTTTATTAGAACCTTTCCTGAGCATCAGCTGCTGGTGCCTTCAGCACCTGGGAGAAGGAGAGTCATTAGACAAGTTACAACGGTTGGCCTTTGAAAAGGGGGAAGTGAAATGAGAGAATGACATCTTGAACTTCTGACTGCCGGTTAAACTTAGGCAATATCAGTGAGAAAATGTCAATAATCAGACCTGTATTGGTAGTGGATAATTAATCAATAATCAGACCTGTATAGGTAGTGGATAATTAATCAATAATCAGACCTGTATCGGTAGTGGATAATTAATCAATAATCAGACCTGTATCGGTAGTGGATAATTAATCAATAATCAGACCTGTATCGGTAGTGGATAATTAATCAATAATCAGACCTGTATCGGTAGTGGATAATTAATCAATGAGGTGCAAGAGGCAGTGCAATATCACGACTACAGTCACAGCAGGCTCGATGCGATAAGCCACTGCCTTGTGTGCCGTATTGCTTTTATAAAATTCTTACCAACATATTTAAAATAACAATGGTTACATATTTTCATTAAAAAAACGTTATTTGGATAAATCATTACATACAATTGAATGATTCCACCAGAATAATCTGGGTGTTAGTTATTTTGGTCATGTTGCTACAGACCTGACCCAGTTGTAAATGATTTTTGCATAGTTGCTATGCAACAGGACTGGTCATCCGTTCTCGTCACTTGCTCTAGATAGCTAACCAACTTCAGCTAACTCAGTCACGTCAAAACATTGAACCTTGAATAACAGTACACAAACGGCATTTTCGTTTGTTTGAGCTTCTTTTTTTTCTATTGGCATTTACTTGGATATATGTCCATGATACTGACGTTGATGTGTGAATTCGACTGTCTCAGAAAAAGTTGTCTGGGCACCGTTCACCGTATGGTACTACAGAGATCTAAATTCAAAAGTTGAACACTGTTTCCCGAGGTCTGACAGGCAGACAGCGAGCCTTATATTATCCCCCGCTGTACCAAACTAAATGCTAGGCTGGAAGCAAGGGGAAATCAGGTGCGAGTTGGGATAAATACAAGAGATGATTCGGCCAGCAACACGATCATCATAGTCTTATGGAGGCGCAGGGATACTTCTCAGAGGGAAGCGTTATCAGGCATAGGTGTGTCTGTGACCGCCAATACAAGACGGCTCGTCCAATCAGCATCCAGGATCCAAACAACCAGTTTTATAATGACCGTTCCTGACTAAATCAAACCATCTCTTCACGTTCAGCCTATCATTTGAAATGTCCCACCTGCTAGAAATGAAAGCAGACACCATAATGATGATGTTCCATGTTGAGAAATGTTTCCGTGTGTTAAGATTTTTCCTTTTAAAAAATTCAGTCAGCTGAAATTATGCTAAAACATGATGATGACTAAAATACTTGAGCTGTACATATGCTAGGTTGTAAAAACCCCAAAGTAGGTCTAATTTGGAAAAACACCATGAGATCTCACAACCTGGAGAAAAAAACAACACTTTATACAATCTGTGAAGATACAAAATAATTACAATTCAATCCAAATGGGCATGGCTGAAATACATTGTGAAAAACAATATTGACTGGTGCTAGACGGTTCATGTGTGGTACAGGCTTTTGGGAAGGGGGTCCTGCATCAGTTATTATTTCAACTACTATCCATTTCCTGAGGAAATACTCATTTTGATCCTGGCAGAGCGGCTCTGGCATAAAAAGCATATGTCCCAATCCGTCTCTCTCAATTCAATTCAAGGGCTTTATTGGCACGGGACAAATATGTTAACATTGCCAAAGCAAGTGAAGTAGATAATAAACAAAAGTGAAATAAACAATCAAAATTAACAGTAAACATTACACTCACAAAAGTTCTAAAAGAATAAAGACATTTCAAATGTCATATTATGTCTATATACAGTGTTGTAATGATGTGCAAATAGTTAAAGTACAAAAGGGAAAATAAATAAACATAAATATGGGTTGTATTTACAATGGTGTTTGTTCTTCACTGGTTGCCCTTTTCTTGTGGCAACAGGTCACACATCTTGCTGCTGTGATGGCAAATTGTGGTATTTCACCTAGTAGATATGGGAGTTTATCAAAATTGGGTTTGTTTTTCAAATTCTTTGTGGATCTGTGTAATCTGAGGGAACTATGTGTCTCTAAAATGGTTATACATTTGGCAGGAGGTTAGGAAGTGCAGCTCAGTTTCCACCTCATTTTGTGGGCAGTGAGCACATAGCCTGTCTTCTCTTGAGAGCCAGGTCTGTCTACGGCGGCCTGTTTCAATAGCAAGGCTATGCTCACTGAGTCTGTACATAGTCAAAGCTTTCCTTAAAGTTGGGTCAGTCACGGTGGTCAAGTATTCTGCCGCTGTGAACTCTCTGTTTAGGGCCAAATAGCATTCTAGTTTGCACTGTTTATTTCCATGTGTCAAGTAATTATCTTTTTGTTTTCTCACGATTTGGTTGGGTCTAATTTGGTTGGGTCTCTCTCTCCCCCTAGCTCTCTCTCTCTCTCTCTCCCCCCTCTTCCTCTCCCCCTATTTCTCTTTCTCCACCCTCTCCCCCTCTCACTCTCCCCCTCACTCCCCCTTTCTCTCCCTCTCCCCCTATTTCTCTTTCTCCACCCTCTCCCCCTCTCACTCTCCCCCTCACTCCCCCTTTCTCTCCCCCTCTCTCCCCTTTCTCTCTCTCTCTCTCTCTCTACCTTCTCTCTCTCCTCCCATTTTTCTCCCCCCTCTCACTCTCCCCCTCCTTCTCTCTCCCCGTTTCTCTCTCCCCCTCTCCCTCCTCTCTCTCTCTGGCCTTTAGTTTCTCTCTTTAAATTCCATCAGTAGCCTAACTGCCATACAAAACCATAAGAAAACAGCAATAAAGAAACAGACCTAAAAAAATAAACTCTCTCTACCTATTTACAATTTCCTTTTGGTCTGGCAGTTCACCAGTCTTCTCCTACCCTCTGTCTCAGGTCTGACAGTTCACCAGTCTTCTCCTACCCTCTGTCTCAGGTCTGGCAGTTCACCAGTCTTCTCCTACCCTCTGTCTCTGGTCTGACAGTTCACCAGTCTTCTCCTACCCTCTGTTTCAGGTCTGGCAGTTCACCAGTCTTCTCCTACCCTCTGTCTCAGGTCTGGCAGTTCACCAGTCTTCTCCTACCCTCTGTCTCAGGTCTGACAGTTCACCAGCCTTCTCCTACCCTCTGTCTCAGGTCTGACAGTTCACCAGTCTTCTCCTACCCTCTGTCTCAGGTCTGACAGTTCACCAGTCTTCTCCTACCCTCTGTCTCAGGTCTGACAGGGGAGCTCGGAGATAAAGGAGAGCAGGGCCGGACGGGGAAGATGGGTCCTGCTGGAGACAAAGGTAATCATTTAGTAATCAGACTGGGAAATATTCTGCTGACGGAGAAGAAAGCTGTTCTGGCTGCATCTCAGGCCAATGATACAGAGGCCGTGTCTCTACTGACACCCTGTACAGCCATAGGACTGGTTAAAAGTAGTGCACTACTACCCATAGGGCTGGTCGAAAGTAGTGCACTACTACCCATAGGGCTGGTCGAAAATAGTGCTCTACTACCCATAGGGCTGGTCGAAAGTAGTGATACAGAGGCCGTGTCTCTACTGACACCCTGTTCAGCCATAGGACTGGTTAAAAGTAGTGCACTACTACCCATAGGTCTGGTCGAAAGTAGTGCACTACTACCCATAGGACTGGTTGAAAGTAGTGCACTACTACCCATAGGGCTGGTTAAAAGTAGTGCACTATACAGGGAATAGGGTGCCATTAGGGCTTAGCCACAGAGACACACTGCCAGACCCAAACTACCTGGGAGAGACCTTCATCAAGTTTGTTTTACATAAACAGGTACTTGTTTAGTTTTTATCCAATGTATTCAGCCTCTCTTCCCATTGAACCCTTCAACTCGGGTCGTTGATGCATCTGTTAGACAGACCTGGGTTCAAATACTATTTGAAATCTTTCCATTCTTTGATCATTTGCTCTAGCCTGGCCTGTTGTATCAGACAGACAGGGGTTACAGTGCTCTAGCCTGGCCTGTTGTATCAGACAGACAGGGGTTAGAGTGCTCTAGCCTGGCCTGCCTGTAGTATCAGACAGACAGGGGTTACAGTGCTCTAGCCTGGCCTGTAGTATCAGACAGACAGGGGTTACAGTGCTCTGGTCTGCCTGTAGTATCAGACAGACAGGGTTACAGTGCTCTAGCCTGGCCTGTAGTATCAGACAGACAGGGGTTACAGTGCTCTAGCCTGGCCTGCCTGTAGTATTAGACAGACAGGGGTTACAGTGCTCTAGCCTGGCCTGTAGTATCAGACAGACAGGGGTTACAGTGCTCTGGCCTGCCTGTAGTATCAGACAGACAGGGTTACAGTGCTCTAGCCTGGCCTGTAGTATCAGACAGACAGGGGTTACAGTGCTCTAGCCTGCCTGTAGTATCAGACAGACAGGGGTTACAGTGCTCTAGCCTGGCCTGCCTGTAGTATCAGACAGACAGGGGTTACAGTGCTCTAGCCTGGCCTGTAGTATCAGACAGACAGGGGTTACAGTGCTCTAGCCTGGCCTGTAGTATCAGACAGACAGGGGTTACAGTGCTCTAGCCTGGCCTGCCTGTAGTATCAGACAGACAGGGGTTACAGTGCTCTAGCCTGGCCTGTAGTATCAGACAGACAGGGGTTACAGTGCTCTAGCCTGGCCTGCCTGTAGTATCAGACAGACAGGGGTTACAGTGCTCTAGCCTGGCCTGTAGTATCAGACAGACAGGGGTTACAGTGCTCTGGCCTGCCTGTAGTATCAGACAGACAGGGTTACAGTGCTCTAGCCTGGCCTGTAGTATCAGACAGACAGGGGTTACAGTGCTCTAGCCTGCCTGTAGTATCAGACAGACAGGGGTTACAGTGCTCTAGCCTGGCATGCCTGTAGTATCAGACAGACAGGGGTTACAGTGCTCTAGCCTGGCCTGCCTGTAGTATCAGACAGTGTTGGGACTATTCTATCGGTCTATTTAGCCAGGCAAGCTCAATCAAGCACAGATAAAGGATTCGCCTAGCTGCCTTTGTGCCCTTGAGCAAGGCACCTAACCCCCCACAACAGCTCCCCAGGTGCCCAGTGTGGCACCCCCCACCCCTTCTCAAAAAAAAAAAACGGTATGTGTGTGTGTCTTTCTGAAAAGTCAGAGTTCCATTGGACCTCGTGTGCAATTGACCAATAAAGTGATGTTACTGTTCATAGTATTTGTCACGGCCGTTGAATGAAGAGGACCAAGGTGCAGCGTGGTGAGCGTACATATTATCTTTATTAGAAAACACGCTGAACAAAACAATAAACACTACCAAACACTACCAAACAAACCGTGAAGCTAAAGGCTATGTGCCATAAACAAAGTCAACTTCCCACAAACACAGGTGGGAAAAAGGGCTACCTAAGTATGGTTCTCAATCAGAGACAACGATAGACAGCTGTCCCTGATAGAGAACCCTACCCGGCCAAAACATAGAAATACAAATAATAGAACATAGAATACCCACCCCAAATCACACCCTGACCAAGCCAAAATAGAGACATAAACAGGATGTCTAAGGTCAGGGCGTGACAGTATTAGTATCAAGTAGTATTTGAACTCAGGTCTGCTAGTAGAGAATTATTTTCCACGGTCGTCAATGTGATCAGCTTGGAAGGGACTCATATTTAGGTGTCAGGAACATGTTTACCATTATGTCCTGTGTGAAACCCTGTGTACATCCCAAATGCAATCTATTCCCTATATAGTGCACTACTTTCTACCAGAGCCTGGTTAACACTAGTGCACTACTTTCTATCAGAGCCTGGTCAACAGTAGTGCACTACTTTCTATCAGAGCCTGGTTAACAGTAGTGCACTACTTTCTATCAGAGCCTGGTTAACAGTAGTGCACTACTTTCTATCAGAGCCTGGTTAACAGTAGTGCACTACTTTCTATCAGAGCCTGGTTAACAGTAGTGCACTACTTTCTATCAGAGCCTGGTTAACAGTAGTGCACTACTTTCTATCAGAGCCTGGTTAACAGTAGTGCACTATACAGGAAATAAGTTGTAATTTGTGATGCAGCCCCTCTCTGAAGTAACATGTATGTAAACCTCAAGGCCTCATCAAGAGTCTGGTCAATCCTGTCTGAAATGCTTTGACAGAGCTACAGAAAGAGTCTGGTCAATCCTGTCTGTAATGCTTCGACAGAGCTACAGAAAGAGTCTGGTCAATCCTGTCTGTAATGCTTTGACAGAGCTACAGAAAGAGTCTGGTCAATCCTGTCTGTAATGCTTCGACAGAGCTACAGAAAGAGTCTGGTCAATCCTGTCTGTAATGCTTTGACAGAGCTACAGAAAGAGTCTGGTCAATCCTGTCTGTAATGCTTTGACAGAGCTACAGAAAGAGTCTGGTCAATCCTGTCTGTAATACTTTGACAGACCTACAGAAAGAGTCTGGTCAATCCTGTCTGTAATGTTTTGACAGAGCTACAGAAAGAGTCTGGTCAATCCTGTCTGTAATGTTTTGACAGAGCTACAGAAAGAGTCTGGTCAATCCTGTCTGTAATGTTTTGACAGAGCTACAGAAAGAGTCTGGTCAATCCTGTCTGTAATGCTTCGACAGAGCTACAGAAAGAGTCTGGTCAATCCTGTCTGAAATGCTTCGACAGAGCTACAGAGAGAGTCTGGTCAATCCTGTCTGAAATGCTTCGACAGAGCTACAGAGAGAGTCTGGTCAATCCTGTCTGAAATGCTTTGACAGAGCTACAGAAAGAGTCTGGTCAATCCTGTCTGAAATGCTTTGACAGAGCTACAGAAAGAGTCTGGTCAATCCTGTCTGTAATGTTTCGACAGAGCTACAGAAAGAGTCTGGTCAATCCTGTCTGTAATGCTTCGACAGAGCTACAGAAATAGTCTGGTCAATCCTGTCTGAAATGCTTTGACAGAGCTACAGAAAGAGTCTGGTCAATCCTGTCTGTAATGTTTCGACAGAGCTACAGAAAGAGTCTGGTCAATCCTGTCTGTAATGCTTCGACAGAGCTACAGAAATAGTCTGGTCAATCCTGTCTGAAATGCTTTGACAGCGCTACAGAGAGAGTCTGGTCAATCCTGTCTGAAATGCTCTGACAGACGTACAGAAATCCAGACCTCACTTAGCAGACACATAATGACACTATCAATTTAGTAGGTTAAGTCTTAACAATAATCAAAACATTTCCATATTTGGGTTATATAAAAACACTATGCTGGTACTATTGTCCCAGGTAACTGTGGCAAAATAAAGGGTATTTCATGAAGCTGTATCAAGTCAAGAGAAAAGCCTTCAAATCAATCTCAGTGAAAATCTCAGATCCTTGAGCTATTTTGTGACACGATAATGTGACACCTACACATTATTGCCCTCCGGTTCCAACTGTCATAAAAACAACCTGTGTTGTGTTGGTAATCTACTTACTTCCCCTAATTTATAAACTGTCAGTTAGGAGATAAAACACCTAGTGTAGAGAGAGGTTGATTCACCTTCCTGTCAGTTAGGAGGTAAAACACCTACTGTAGAGAGAGGTTGAATCACCTTCCTGTCAGTTAGGAGGTAAAACACCTACTGTAGAGAGAGGTTGATTCCCTCTCCTGCCACATCTCTGCTCTATGAAGTGAAGCACTGTGGAGTGCTGCCGTCTAGTGGTGATATCTTACCAGTGCAAATCGTTTTCATGCTGAAGCAGACATCTACTCAACAAAATGTATATGTCTGGTCTCTATCCTCCCTGGACTATGCTGCTGTCCCATATGTGTAGTGTAACTGTAACTGTTTCTAGGAGACGCAGGAGATGCAGGAGTTGATGGACCCTCTGGAATGAAAGGGAAAGCAGGTGAGCTAGTTCATTATTTAGCCTCGTTCTTTGTTCATGTATGTTTCCAAACCACTGGATATGTGGGAATTCCTTCATGACTGTTGGAAAAGCATTCCAGGTGAAGCTGGTTGAGAGAATGCCAAGAGTGTGCAAAGCTGTCATCGGGCAAAGGGTTTCTACCTTGAAGAATCTAAAATCTATTTTGATTTGTTAAACACTTTTTGGGGTTACTACATGATTCCATATGTGTTATTTCACAGTTTTAATGTCTTATTCTACAATGTAGAAAATAGTACAAACAAAGAACTGTATGTTTCCAAGTCACTGGAGATAGTACCTCCAAACCACTGGAGATAGTACCTTCAAACCACTGGAGATAGTACCTTCAAACCACTGGAGATAGTACATCCAAACCACTGGAGACAGTACCTCCAAGTCACTGGAGATAGTACCTCCAAGTCACTGAAGACAGTACCTCCAAACCACTGGAGACAGTACCTCCAAGTCACTGGAGATAGTACCTCCAAACCACTGGAGACAGTACCTCCAAGTCACTGGAGATAGTACCTCCAAACCACTGGAGACAGTACCTCCAAGTCACTGGAGATAGTACCTCCAAACCACTGGAGATAGTACCTCCAAACCACTGGAGATAGTACCTCCAAGTCACTGGAGATAGTACCTCCAAACCACTGGAGACAGTACCTCCAAACCACTGGAGATAGTACCTCCAAGTCACTGGAGATAGTACCTCCAAACCACTGGAGACAGTACCTCCAAACCACTGGAGACAGTACCTCCAAGTCACTGGAGATAGTACCTCCAAGTCACTGGAGATAGTACCTCCAAGTCACTATCATACAATGTTGTGTCTTCACATTCTGGACTGGCCTAGTTACAAAAAGAGATTTCCTGAAATAGAATGATGTTTATTGTAAGACACCTGACTACAAGCATGTCTGACAGGGGCAACATGTGACTGTGGGAGGTACAGGAAGGTCGTTGGACAGATGGACATCAATATCAGAAAGCTGAAGAATGCAGTCAAGTTTGTGAAAAATGGTAAGTCATTGTATTCTGCTTAAATCATAATTTCAGGTCAGATCATTAGAAAACAATTCTCAGCCAATGTGTAGCACAACGTAAATCAAATTGGCATTCTACAACACAAAAAAAATATTTTTTTGACTTGGATTGAATAAGGAGTTTTTACTTATATTGAATTGAATGAATAAGGAGTTTAGACTCCAACTTATCTCATATGTCATATTCAGTCATTTTAGGCATTAAGGAAACGGAGGAGAAATTTTACCTGATTGTGAAAGAGGCCAGAAAGTACCGAGAGGCTCTGATAAACTGTAAGCTGAGGGGCGGTATGCTCGCCATGCCCAAAACAACAGACACCAACACCCTGATTGCAGACTACGTCGCCCAGGCCGGCCTTACCCAGGTCTTCATCGGGCTGCAGGCTGGGCAGAAGGGTGGAGGGCCTGTTTACGCAGACCTGACCCCAGTGAGGAACTATACAGCCTGGGGCCTAGAGGAGCCATCAGGGGCCCCTTCCAACACCAGCTGTGTGAAGATGGTCACCACAGGTATGGCGAGGACCTTTTAACATGTACTCGCTGCGATTGACTAGTCCTACAATCTAATTCTAGATATCAATGAGCAACACTGAAATGGCACTCTATTCTCTGCTGCCCTATAGAGTGCACTACTCTGGTCAAACGTAGTGCATAAAACTAGGGAATAGGGTGCCACTTTAGACACGGCCAATAAATACATTTGGACTTAGTGCCATTTCAGAGTCAAGATATCGGCTGTGTTCCCCTTGCTCAGACGTTGCACGTATCAGCCAATGGTTGCGCGCCACGTCATCGACCGTGCCGTCTTGGTACCAGATTGCTATGACATAATGAATGTAGTCAGCCCGATACTTCAAAAAAATACCTATCCAGGTGTTGTGAGACCTGAAATGCGTTGGCAACGTCTGAGCCAAAGGGGGGGGGGGGGGGGCGCCATCAACACTTCCATTTGGACTTAGTCCTCCTGATTGTAATCACCCACAGGCACCTGGAACCAGGTGGAGTGTGACATCACCATGTACTACGTGTGCGAGTTCGAGAAGAGCAGGAGAGGTCTCGCCGCCATGCTGTGATGTCATCAAGTCGGTGGAAGGTTGTTGACGTGGACATTAGACCTTTATGCTAATACAGAAACCAGTAGTACATTAACCTATAGTTAAACATGTAGCCTTATAGTAACTAGACAAAGGTCATTGATATAACCTAGCCTATTGATTTTAATGAGAGATAAAAGTTGGTATCCATGGGGGCCTCCCGAGTGGCGCAGCGGTCTAAGGCACTGCGTCGCAGTGCTAGAGGTGTCACTACAGACCCGGGTTTGATCCCGGGCTGTATCACAACCGGCCGTGACCGGGAGTCCCATAGGGCAGTTCACAATTGGCCCAGTGTCGTCCGGGTTAGAGGAGGGTTTGGCCATGGGGCTATACTTGGCTCATCGCGCTCTAGCGCCTCCTTGTGGCGGGCCCGGGCGCAAGTAGACTGACCTCGGGTTTTCAGTTGAACGGTGTTTCCTGCGACACATTGGTGCAGCTGACTTCTGGGTTAAGTGGGCGGGTGTTAAGAAGAAGCGTGGTTTGGCGGGTCATGTTTCAGAGGACGCATGACTCGACCTTCGCCTCCCGAGCCCGTTGGGGAGTTGCAGTGATGAGACAAGATTCAAATTGGGGAGAAAATGTTTTTTGTTGTTGTTTTTTTAAAAGTTGGTATCCACTTAAGCCTTTTGTTTTTTTGGGGATAGCATATAAAAACCTTTCCCTTTCTGTAATAAAACACCATACAAATCAACCTCCTCATTTTGATTGTCCATTTATTCAGATCAGATCAGAACAGGTAAGATTATGTTTCTAGTGAGCAGTGGCACAGCGGCAAGGAAAAACTCCCAAGAAGAAAGGAAGAAACCTGGAGAGGAACCAAAAAGCTAAACATTCACTGCACCGGTAACTTTAGGAATACAGTACAGCCAGTGAAAATAGATCAGTCCTTAATTGGACCGACTCTGTCTAACGTTGTTAACAGCATGTGCAGCTTGGGGTTATGTCAACAGGAGCTGAGTTTATCCACATATTCCAGGTAAACATTAACCTGGTGGGGCTTTTCTAGCCTGTTACTGCCCCTGTATAAAATAACAATCACTCTCTCATAATACCGTTCTCACTCTCTCTGACAATATAGATAAGTGACAGACAGGACTCTTGCTCTATTAAATTCAGAGGCTTGCAGGTGTAGGCTATGGTCACGCCCCAAATGGCACCTTTAAACGTAGTGCACTATGTAGGGCGTGAGGTGCTATTTGATGACGTTTCTCTGTGGGTCATGGTTATTGAGTAAACAACTTAAGTTGTGCAATTATTTACCTAAACCGTGAAGCTGTTTCAGCTTGCAGATAAATCACAGCTCTGCTTTCCGTTTCTCAGACTCCTCTCACCTTGGAATTTTCTCCCCCTGCAGGTAGACTAATATTGACTTTAGAGTGGCCTATCAACATCTGTGGAAGTTCATCGGCATCACTGCATCCAGTCTGCCTGTTTGTATCGTATTTTGTTCTCGAAAGGGATTCTATAGTAGAGACTATCTCTCATTTTCTCAGGCACGTTCAATTCGTAGCAGATTCATCTTTAGCGAGTCGCGACGGAGAAATCGGGGTGAGGTATTACGGTAACTGCGACTGCCTCCACTCTGCGGGCGAGTAGAGGTGGATAAAGTGAAAGGAGGAGCCGTGCACCTGTTAGACCAGTTAGGGACACATGACCGCAGAAGAATTTGCCTGAGTTGGTGTCCTTTGTCGAGATACAAGACGGGAAGGATGTCGGAGCCAGCGACGAATCCTGCGGTGACAGCATTCCCAGCGCCGACGATATCTTTGCCATTGGGCCTACAAATATTGAGGACGTACTCCGGTGCTCTGATCTGCTTGGAAATTGTGAGTGTCGCATCTCTATTTCTGACTACGAGTTTTGTGAGCAAATACATCACCGGTGGTCAGATAGATTCTGGTTACACCCTTGTTTGAAGTAGGCCTAATTGGGGAAACTGCAGTCTAATCGATAGTCTCTATTAATTCTGCTTAATTCATTTTGTTCATTTGAGTTTTAGGATTAGTTTTTTCATCGCAGAGGTAGTTATGTATAACACTATCAGAGGAGCCAGGCAGGTAGCGTCATAGTAATGGGAGTTCAGTCATCACTGTACTTAGGCTGTGTTTTACTAACGGCATATGGGCGACTCCCTATTGTACAATCTGATAGTGTAGTAGTGATAGAAGCAGAACATACTGTACATTTTGTCATTGTGAAGTGAACGACAAAATAGATACAACTGTTCTCCAGCTAAATAGTATAGCAGTGTGTTACTAGGCCTATAAATAATCTGTATTCAGTCTAACATCCTGCTCCTTTTAGGCCTATAAATAATCTGTGTTCAGTTCACTAACAGCCTGCTCCTTTTAGGCCTATAAATAATCTGTGTTCAGTTCACTAACAGCCTGCTCCTTTTAGGCCTATAAATAATCTGTGTTCAGTTCACTAACAGCCTGCTCCTTTTAGGCCTATAAATAATCTGTGTTCAGTTCACTAACAGCCTGCTCCTTTTAGGCCAAAAATCATCTGTGTTCAATTCACTAACAGCCTGCTCCTTTTAGGCCTATAAATAATCTGTGTTCAATTCACTAACAGCCTGCTCCTTTTAGGCCTATAAATAATCTGTGTTCAGTTCACTAACAGCCTGCTCCTTTTTAGGCCTATAAATAATCTGTGTTCAGTTCACTAACAGCCTGCTCCTTTTAGGCCTATAAATAATCTGTGTTCAATTCACTAACAGCCTGCTCCTTTTAGGCCTATAAATAATCTGTGTTCAATTCACTAACAGCCTGCTCCTTTTAGGCCTATAAATAATCTGTGTTCAATTCACTAACAGCCTGCTCCTTTTAGGCCTATAAATAATCTGTGTTCAGTTCACTAACAGCCTGCTCCTTTTAGGCCTATAAATAATCTGTGTTCAGTTCACTGCTCACAGCCTGCTCCTTTTAGGCCATCTGTGTTCAGTTCACTAACAGCCTGCTCCTTTTAGGCCTATAAATCATCTGTGTTCAGTTCACTAACAGCCTGCTCCTTTCAGGCCATCTGTGTTCACTAACAGCCTGCTCCTTTTAGGCCTATAAATCATCTTCACTAACAGCCTGCTCCTTTTAGGCCATCTGTGTTCAGTTCACTAACAGCCTGCTCCTTTTAGGCCTATAAATAATCTGTGTTCAGTTCACTAACAGCCTGCTCCTTTTAGGCCTATAAATCATCTGTGTTCAGTTCACTAACAGCCTGCTCCTTTTAGGCCTATAAATCATCTGTGTTCAATTCACTAACAGCCTGCTCCTTTTAGGCCTATAAATCATCTGTGTTCAGTTCACTAACAGCCTGCTCCTTTTAGGCCTATTTTTTTTTTTTACCTTTAACCAGGCAAGTCAGTTAAGAACAAATTCTTATTTTCTTATTTTCAATGACGGCCTGGGAACAGTGGGTTCTGCCTGTTCAGGGGCAGAACGACAGATTTGTTGCTCGGGGGTTTGTCAGCTCGTGGGTTTGAACTCACAACCTTCCGGTTACTAGTCCAACGCTCTAACCACTAGGCTACCCTGCCGCCCCTATAAATAATCTGTGTTCAGTTCACTAACAGCCTGCTCCTTTTCACAAATGGAAATCGTTCCCTGTTGTCAGGCCTAGGATGCATTTTAAATAAACGGGCATTCCTGTCATGATCAGATCTCACAGTCTGGTCGAACAGTCTCGATATTCCTAAAGCATTTATTATGTCACAAATATCAAATCAGTCTTGACGTATGATGACTTGTCTAACAAATCTTCTCTATTCTGTTCTTCCAGATATTTGGAGGGCTAGTATGGATCCTGGTGGCCTCCTCCAACGTGCCCGTGCCCCTGCTACAGGGCTGGGTGATGTTTGTCTCTGTCAGCACGTTCTTCTGTTCCAGCGTGTACCTCCTCCTCTTCCTCCTGGGATTGGCTGACAGGATCAACACCGACTGGAACCTGATGGTGAGTCCGATAGTGACGAGGCTTTTTACCCAAGGAACAGGTCACGAAAAACAAGTCATTCTTGGTAAACAGGTTGGGAGCACTGAAGAACCAGCAGAGGGACAGGTCTTCTTACCGGCAGATATACACAGGTATACTGACGTCACATGACATCTTCATCAGAGGTAGAGTCTTCCTGGTCTGTTTGGTTTGTCACTTCAGGGCTGTCCAACTCCAGTCTTCCTGGTCTGTTTGGTTTGTCACTTCAGGGCTGTCCAACTCCAGTCTTCCTCGGTCTGTTTGGTTTGTCACTTCAGGGCTGTCCAACTCCAGTCTTCCTCGGTCTGTTTGGTTTGTCACTTCAGGGCTGTCCAACTCCAGTCTTCCCGGTCTGTTTGGTTTGTCACTTCAGGGCTGTCCAACTCCAGTCTTCCTGGTCTGTTTGGTTTGTCACTTCAGGGCTGTCCAACTCCAGTCTTCCTCGGTCTGTTTGGTTTGTCACTTCAGGGCTGTCCAACTCCAGTCTTCCTGGTCTGTTTGGTTTGTCACTTCAGGGCTGTCCAACTCCAGTCTTCCTCGGTCTGTTTGGTTTGTCACTTCAGGGCTGTCCAACTCCAGTCTTCCTCGGTCTGTTTGGTTTATCACTTCAGGGCTGTCCAACTCCAGTCTTCCTGGTCTGTTTGGTTTGTCACTTCAGGGCTGTCCTAGTTCCAGTCTTCCTCGGTCTGTTTGGTTTGTCACTTCAGGGCTGTCCAACTCCAGTCTTCCTGGTCTGTTTGGTTTGTCACTTCAGGGCTGTCCAACTCCAGTCTTCCTGGTCTGTTTGGTTTGTCACTTCAGGGCTGTCCAACTCCAGTCTTCCTGGTCTGTTTGGTTTATATCTTCAGGGCTGTCCAACTCCAGTCTTCCTGGTCTGTTTGGTTTGTCACTTCAGGGCTGTCCAACTCCAGTCTTCCTGGTCTGTTTGGTTTGTCACTTCAGGGCTGTCTAGCTCCAGTCGTCCTAGTCTGTTTGGTTTGTCACTTCAGGGCTGTCCAACTCCAGTCTTCTTGGTCTGGTCTGTTTGGTTTGTCACTTCAGGGCTGTCCAACTCCAGTTACTGGTTGGTGCAGGGTTTAGTTCCACCTCGGCACTTAACACAATTCAAATGATAAACAAATAGTAGTCTTCAGTCTGGACCTTTGGAGATCACCCTGCAAATCAAACACAATATCTGTAGAATAGTCAGGAGACGTGTTCTTCAGGAGCCTCATTCAAATGCTGCCGACTCCATAGCAGTTCCCCTAAACTCCTGAAAGGATGTTCCATTCAGTATCATGTCACTACTGATGTAGAACAATCCTGCTCTTTGATAGTCCTAATTACAGTACAGAGGATGTCTTTCCCAGACAGGTGTGTGTGTGTGTAAGGACACACCGAGTGAAACGCTGCACCACACCTACTGAATATGATCTCATCACAACATTAGTCATGAGGGTGCCTCTACACATGCAGGTATCAAAACTGACCAGAAACACTGAAACATTACAGAGAGCTTGATCTACTAGTCTGTCAAGAAACTTAAAGCCCTGTAACAGGGCAGAGCCTAGTGCACATTATAATGGCAAGAACACACTGCATGTACTGGGTGAGAAATAATGTAAAAGTGTCTGTCATTTAATTTGTTGAAAAACAACGGTCCCTAGGCAGGCAGACGGGCAGACCCAGTCAGTGTTGTGCCAATCAGTCCTCACACTGGCCCTGATCCCAGCTCTGCTGCTACTGGCCCTGATCCCAGCTCTGCTGCTACTGGCCCTGATCCCAGCTCTGCTGCTACTGGCCCTGATCCCAGCTCTGCTGCTACTGGCCCTGATCCCAGCTCTGCTGCTACTGGCCCTGATCCCAGCTCTGCTGCTACTGGCCCTGATCCCAGCTCTGCTGCTACTGGCCCTGATCCCAGCTCTGCTGCTACTGGCCCTGATCCCAGCTCTGCTGCTACTGGCCCTGATCCCAGCTCTGCTGCTACTGGCCCTGATCCCAGCTCTGCTGCTACTGGCCCTGATCCCAGCTCTGCTGCTACTGGCCCTGATCCCAGCTCTGCTGCTACTGGCCCTGATCCCAGCTCTGCTGCTACTGGCCCTGATCCCAGCTCTGCTGCTACTGGCCCTGATCCCAGCTCTGCTGCTACTGGCCCTGATCCCAGCTCTGCTGCTACTGGCCCTGATCCCAGCTCTGCTGCTATTGGTCCTGATCCCAGCTCTGCTGCTATTGGTCCTGATCCCAGCTCTGCTGCTATTGGTCCTGATCCCAGCTCTGCTGCTATTGGTCCTGATCCCAGCTCTGCTGCTATTGGTCCTGATCCCAGCTCTGCTGCTATTGGTCCTGATCCCAGCTCTGCTGCTATTGGTCCTGATCCCAGCTCTGCTGCTACTGGCCTTGATCCCAGCTCTGCTGCTACTGGTCCTGATCCCAGCTCTGCTGCTACTGGTCCTGATCCCAGCTCTGCTGCTACTGGCCCTGATCCCAGCTCTGCTGCTACTGGCCCTGATCCCAGCTCTGCTGCTACTGGCCCTGATCCCAGCTCTGCTGCTACTGGCCCTGATCCCAGCTCTGCTGCTACTGGCCCTGATCCCAGCTCTGCTGCTACTGGCCCTGATCCCAGCTCTGCTGCTACTGGCCCTGATCCCAGCTCTGCTGCTACTGGCCCTGATCCCAGCTCTGCTGCTACTGGCCCTGATCCCAGCTCTGCTGCTACTGGCCCTGATCCCAGCTCTGCTGCTACTGGCCCTGATCCCAGCTCTGCTGCTACTGACCCTGATCCCAGCTCTGCTGCTACTGACCCTGATCCCAGCTCTGCTGCTACTGGCCCTGATCCCAGCTTTGCTGCTACTGGCCCTGATCCCAGCTCTGCTGCTATTGCTGCTGGCCCTGATCCCAGCTCTGCTGCTATTGCTGCTGGCCCTGATCCCAGCTCTGCTGCTATTGCTGCTGACCCTGATCCCAGCTCTGCTGCTACTGCTGCTGGCCCTGATCCCAGCTCTGCTGCCGCTGGCCCTGATCCCAGCTCTGCTGCCGCTGGCCCTGATCCCAGCTCTGCTGCCGCTGGCCCTGATCCCAGCTCTGCTTACACATAATAACTAACATGAAGTACTAATGACTGACTGCACTAGAGGTTGACTTGAAGGGTACTGCCTACACTACTAGCTACAGTACAGTACTGACACATGTTGCGTCCCAAATAACCCTGGTCAGTAGTAGTGCACTATATAGGGAATAGAGTACCATTTGGGACCTATCCACAGACAGGCCTCAGACCCACCAGGCTCCAGTTCTTCTCCTAAATGTAGTCGTGTGTGTGTGTGTGTGTGTGTGTGTGTGTGTGTGTGTGTGTGTGTGTGTGTGTGTGTGTTGTCATCTCATAGACAATGAGAAAACAAAGCTTGTGACACAGCTACTGAGAGAATAGTGAGCTCACACCAGACAATGGCCAGTCTGTGTGCCCTGAGTCCCCATTGTCAACAGAAGGGAGTCTGTGGCTACCTACGAAATTGCACCCTTATTCATAAGGCTCAGGTCAAACGTAGGTCAAAGATGGTGCACTATATAGGTAGTAGGGTGCCATTTGGGAGGCAGCTGGTCTCTTACTGTAACCCCCTCTCTCTCTGGGAGGCGGCCGGTCTCTTACTGTAACCCCCTATCTCTCTGGGAGGGAGCTGGTCTCTTACTGTAACCCCCTATCTCTCTCTCTGGGAGGCAGCTGGTCTCTTACTGTAATCCCCTATCTCTCTGGGAGGCAGCTGGTCTCTTACTGTAACCCCCAATCTCTCTGGGAGACGGCCGGTCTCTTAATGTAACCCCCTATCTCTCTGGGAGGCGGCCGCTCTCTTAATGTAACCCCCTATCTCTCTGGGAGGCGGCCGCTCTCTTACTGTAATCCCCTATCTCTCTGGGAGACGGCCGGTCTCTTACTGTAACCCCCTATCTCTCTGGGAGGCGGCCGCTCTCTTACTGTAATCCCCTATCTCTCTGGGAGGCGGCCGCTCTCTTACTGTAACCCCCTATCTCTCTGGGAGGCGGCCGGTCTCTTACTGTAACCCCCTATCTCTCTGGGAGGCGGCCGGTCTCTTACTGTAACCCCCTATGTCTCTGGGAGATGGCCGGTTTCTGACTGTAACCTCCTATCTCTCTGGGAGGCGGCCGGTCTCTTACTGTAATCCCCTATCTCTCTGGGAGGCGGCCGGTCTCTTACTGTAACCCCCTATCTCTCTGGGAGGCGGCCGGTCTCTTACTGTAACCCCCTATCTCTCTGGGAGGCGGCCGGTCTCTGACTGTAACCCCCTATCTCTCTGGGAGGCGGTCGGTCTCTGACTGTAACCCCCTATCTCTCTGGGAGGCGGCCGGTCTCTTACTGTAATCCCCTATCTCTCTGGGAGGCGGCCGGTCTCTTACTGTAACCCCCTATCTCTCTGGGAGGCGGCCGGTCTCTTACTGTAACCCCCTATCTCTCTGGGAGGCGGCCGGTCTCTGACTGTAACCCCCTATCTCTCTGGGAGGCGGTCGGTCTCTGACTGTAACCCCCTATGTCTCTGGGAGGCGGCCGCTCTCTTACTGTAACCCCCTATCTCTCTGGGAGGCGGCCGGTCTCTGACTGTAACCCCCTATCTCTCTGGGAGGCGGTCGGTCTCTGACTGTAACCCCCTATCTCTCTGGGAGGCGGCCGGTCTCTTACTGTAACCCCCTATCTCTCTGGGAGGCGGCCGGTCTCTGACTGTAACCCCCTATCTCTCTGGGAGGCGGCCGGTCTCTGACTGTAACCCCCTATCTCTCTGGGAGGCGGTCGGTCTCTGACTGTAACCCCCTATCTCTCTGGGAGGCGGCCGCTCTCTTACTGTAACCCCCTATCTCTCTGGGAGGCGGTCGGTCTCTGACTGTAACCTCCTATCTCTCTGGGAGGCGGCCGGTCTCTGACTGTAACCCCCTATCTCTCTGGGAGGCGGTCGGTCTCTGACTGTAACCCCCTATCTCTCTGGGAGGCGGTCGGTCTCTGACTGTAACCTCCTATCTCTCTGGGAGGCGGTCGGTCTCTGACTGTAACCCCCTATCTCTCTGGGAGGCGGTCGGTCTCTGACTGTAACCCCCTATCTCTCTGGGAGGCGGTCGGTCTCTGACTGTAACCTCCTATCTCTCTGGGAGGCGGTCGGTCTCTGACTGTAACCTCCTATCTCTCTGGGAGGCGGTCGGTCTCTGACTGTAACCTCCTATCTCTCTGGGAGGCGGTCGGTCTCTGACTGTAACCCCCTATCTCTCTGGGAGGCGGCCGGTCTCTGACTGTAACCTCCTATCTCTCTGGGAGGCGGTCGGTCTCTGACTGTAACCCCCTATCTCTCTGGGAGGCGGTCGGTCTCTGACTGTAACCTCCTATCTCTCTGGGAGGCGGTCGGTCTCTGACTGTAACCCCCTATCTCTCTGGGAGGCGGTCGGTCTCTGACTGTAACCCCCTATCTCTCTGGGAGGCGGTCGGTCTCTGACTGTAACCCCCTATCTCTCTGGGAGGCGGTCGGTCTCTGACTGTAACCTCCTATCTCTCTGGGAGGCGGTCGGTCTCTGACTGTAACCTCCTATCTCTCTGGGAGGCGGTCGGTCTCTGACTGTAACCCCCTATCTCTCTGGGAGGCGGCCGGTCTCTGACTGTAACCTCCTATCTCTCTGGGAGGCGGTCGGTCTCTGACTGTAACCCCCTATCTCTCTGGGAGGCGGTCGGTCTCTGACTGTAACCTCCTATCTCTCTGGGAGGCGGTCGGTCTCTGACTGTAACCTCCTATCTCTCTGGGAGGCGGTCGGTCTCTGACTGTAACCCCCTATCTCTCTGGGAGGCGGCCGGTCTCTGACTGTAACCTCCTATCTCTCTGGGAGGCGGCCGGTCTCTTAATGTAACCCCCTATCTCTCTGGGAGGCGGTCGGTCTCTGACTGTAACCTCCTATCTCTCTGGGAGGCGGTCGGTCTCTGACTGTAACCCCCTATCTCTCTGGGAGGCGGTCGGTCTCTGACTGTAACCTCCTATCTCTCTGGGAGGCGGTCGGTCTCTTACTGTAACCCCCTATCTCTCTGGGAGGCGGTCGGTCTCTGACTGTAACCTCCTATCTCTCTGGGAGGCGGTCGGTCTCTGACTGTAACCTCCTATCTCTCTGGGAGGCGGTCGGTCTCTGACTGTAACCCCCTATCTCTCTGGGAGGCGGTCGGTCTCTGACTGTAACCTCCTATCTCTCTGGGAGGCGGTCGGTCTCTTACTGTAACCCCCTATGTCTCTGGGAGGCGGTCGGTCTCTGACTGTAACCTCCTATCTCTCTGGGAGGCGGTCGGTCTCTGACTGTAACCTCCTATCTCTCTGGGAGGCGGTCGGTCTCTGACTGTAACCCCCTATCTCTCTGGGAGGCGGTCGGTCTCTGACTGTAACCTCCTATCTCTCTGGGAGGCGGTCGGTCTCTGACTGTAACCCCCTATCTCTCTGGGAGGCGGTCGGTCTCTGACTGTAACCCCCTATCTCTCTGGGAGGCGGTCGGTCTCTGACTGTAACCTCCTATCTCTCTGGGAGGCGGTCGGTCTCTGACTGTAACCTCCTATCACACGTGATTTTTCTCAATACGTTCAATGGGACCTGACTACTCTCAATCCATATTATAACCCCGTCTTTCCATCTTCATTGTAGGATGTGCTGTACCACTTCACAGCACTGCTGTTCTACTTCAGTGCCTTGGTGCTGGAGGCTGCTGTTACGGCTGCCAGAGGGGTCATCAGGAGTACCAACAGCTCCATACCAGGATGTGTAACGGCCCCTAGTGGAAATATACTCACCTTCCTGGACAACAGACAATACAGTATTAACGTGGCAGCTACGGTCAGTGTACACTAACACACAATGTCAAGGCTATCTGTAATGCAAATGGTGGTTCACTGATCAGACCAGGCTTTTAATTCAAATTCTTCATACTGTACGTGCCTGTTTGAGTTTGCCTGGGTTGATAAACCAATAGAAAATTCCCAGAACTTCAAACCCTGCCCATCTGGTTGTCACTAGTTACCAAAGTCAAAGTTGTTTACATTGTAAAAATACATGAAAAGAAAATGTATCTTTTTGATCTTAATTTAAGGTTTAAATCAGATTTCAAGAAGAGAAACTGTAGAAATCGGTGTGGTTTATCCATAATTATGACTTTGTGGTAACTAATGACAACCTATTGGATCTGGCACTCCAGGCAGACAAGCAAACGATCAGTTATTGGAATCGATTCTTCCAGTGTTATAAACCCAGAGGTCTGTTACTACTATAACATGTTATTATAAACCCAGAGGTCTGTTACTACTATAACATGTTATTATTGTTCTGGTATTATAAACCCAGAGGTCTGTTACTACTATAACATGGTATTATAAACCCAGAGGTCTGTTACTACTATAACATGTTATTATAAACCCAGAGGTCTGTTACTACTATAACATGGTATTATAAACCCAGAGGTCTGTTACTACTATAACATGGTATTATAAACCCAGAGGTCTGTTACTACTATAACATGGTATTATAAACCCAGAGGTCTGTTACTACTATAACATGGTATTTTAAACCCAGAGGTCTGTTACTACTATAACATGTTATTATTATTGTAGTATTATAAACCCAGAGGTTTGTTACTACTATAACATGTTATTATAAACCCAGAGGTCTGTTACTACTATAACATGGTATTATAAACCCAGAGGTCTGTTACTACTATAACATGGTATTATAAACCCAGAGGTCTGTTACTACTATAACATGGTATTATAAACCCAGAGGTCTGTT
Source organism: Oncorhynchus mykiss (assembly GCF_057628025.1). Taxonomy (NCBI): domain Eukaryota; kingdom Metazoa; phylum Chordata; class Actinopteri; order Salmoniformes; family Salmonidae; genus Oncorhynchus; species Oncorhynchus mykiss. The sequence goes on from NC_143024.1 coordinate 9,194,925, forward strand.
ACTACTATAACATGTTATTATTATTGTAGTATTATAAACCCAGAGGTCTGTTACTACTATAACATGTTATTATAAACCCAGAGGTCTGTTACTACTATAACATGTTATTATAAACCCAGAGGTCTGTTACTACTATAACATGGTATTATAAACCCAGAGGTCTGTTACTACTATAACATGTTATTATTGTAGTATTATAAACCCAGAGGTCTGTTACTACTATAACATGTTATTATTGTTCTGGTATTATAAACCCAGACGTCTGTTACTACTATAACATGTTATTATAAACCCAGAGGTCTGTTACTACTATAACATGGTATTATAAACCCAGAGGTCTGTTACTACTATAACATGGTATTATAAACCCAGAGGTCTGTTACTACTATAACATGGTATTATAAACCCAGAGGTCTGTTACTACTATAACATGGTATTATAAACCCAGAGGTCTGTTACTACTATAACATGTTATTATAAACCCAGAGGTCTGTTACTACTATAACATGTTATTATAAACCCAGAGGTCTGTTACTACTATAACATGTTATTATAAACCCAGAGGTCTGTTACTACTATAACATGTTATTATTATTGTAGTATTATAAACCCAGAGGTCTGTTACTACTATAACATGTTATTATAAACCCAGAGGTCTGTTACTACTATAACATGTTATTATAAACCCAGAGGTCTGTTACTACTATAACATGTTATTATTGTAGTATTATAAACCCAGAGGTCTGTTACTACTATAACATGTTATTATAAACCCAGAGATCTGTTACCACTATAACATGTTATTATAAACCCATAGGTCTGTTACTACTATAACATGTTATTATAAACCCAGAGGTCTGTTACTACTATAACATGGTATTATTGTAGTATTATAAACCCAGAGGTCTGTTACTACTATAACATGTTATTATAAACCCAGAGGTCTGTTACTACTATAACATGTTATTATAAACCCAGAGGTCTGTTACTACTATAACATGTTATTATTATTGTAGTATTATAAACCCAGAGGTCTGTTACTACTATAACATGTTATTATAAACCCAGAGGTCTGTTACTACTATAACATGGTATTATAAACCCAGAGGTCTGTTACTACTATAACATGTTATTATAAACCCAGAGGTCTGTTACTACTATAACATGTTATTATTGTAGTATTATAAACCCAGAGGTCTGTTACTACTATAACATGTTATTATTGTAGTATTATAAACCCAGAGGTCTGTTACTACTATAACATGTTATTATAAACCCAGAGGTCTGTTACTACTATAACATGTTATTATTGTAGTATTATAAACCCAGAGGTCTGTTACTACTATAACATGTTATTATAAACCCAGAGGTCTGTTACTACTATAACATGTTATTATAAACCCAGAGGTCTGTTACTACTATAACATGTTATTATTGTAGTATTATAAACCCAGAGGTCTGTTACTACTATAACATGTTATTATTGTAGTATTATAAACCCAGAGGTCTGTTACTACTATAACATGTTATTATTGTAGTATTATAAACCCAGAGGTCTGTTACTACTATAACATGTTATTATTGTAGTATTATAAACCCAGAGGTCTGTTACTACTATAACATGTTATTATTGTAGTATTATAAACCCAGAGGTCTGTTACTACTATAACATGTTATTATAAACCCAGAGGTCTGTTACTACTATAACATGGTATTATAAACCCAGAGGTCTGTTACTACTATAACATGTTATTATAAACCCAGAGGTCTGTTACTACTATAACATGTTATTATAAACCCAGAGGTCTGTTACTACTATAACATGGTATTATAAACCCAGAGGTCTGTTACTACTATAACATGTTATTATAAACCCAGAGATCTGTTACTACTATAACATGTCATTATTGTAGTATTATAAACCCAGAGGTCTGTTACTACTATAACATGTTATTATTGTAGTATTATAAACCCAGAGGTCTGTTACTACTATAACATGTTATTATAAACCCAGAGGTCTGTTACTACTATAACATGGTATTATAAACCCAGAGGTCTGTTACTACTATAACATGGTATTATAAACCCAGAGGTCTGTTACTACTATAACATGGTATTATAAACCCATAGGTCTGTTACTACTATAACATGGTATTATAAACCCAGAGGTCTGTTACTACTATAACATGTTATTATTGTAGTATTATAAACCCAGAGGTCTGTTACTACTATAACATGTTATTATTATTGTAGTATTATAAACCCAGAGGTCTGTTACTACTATAACATGTTATTATAAACCCAGAGGTCTGTTACTACTATAACATGGTATTATAAACCCAGAGGTCTGTTACTACTATAACATGGTATTATAAACCCAGAGGTCTGTTACTACTATAACATGGTATTATAAACCCAGAGGTCTGTTACTACTATAACATGTTATTATTATTGTAGTATTATAAACCCAGAGGTCTGTTACTACTATAACATGTTATTATAAACCCAGAGGTCTGTTACTACTATAACATGTTATTATTGTAGTATTATAAACCCAGAGGTCTGTTACTACTATAACATGTTATTATAAACCCAGAGATCTGTTACTACTATAACATGTTATTATAAACCCATAGGTCTGTTACTACTATAACATGTTATTATAAACCCAGAGGTCTGTTACTACTATAACATGGTATTATTGTAGTATTATAAACCCAGAGGTCTGTTACTACTATAACATGTTATTATAAACCCAGAGGTCTGTTACTACTATAACATGTTATTATTGTAGTATTATAAACCCAGAGGTCTGTTACTACTATAACATGTTATTATTGTAGTATTATAAACCCAGAGGTCTGTTACTACTATAACATGTTATTATAAACCCAGAGGTCTGTTACTACTATAACATGTTATTATTGTAGTATTATAAACCCAGAGGTCTGTTACTACTATAACATGTTATTATAAACCCAGAGGTCTGTTACTACTATAACATGTTATTATAAACCCAGAGGTCTGTTACTACTATAACATGTTATTATTGTAGTATTATAAACCCAGAGGTCTGTTACTACTATAACATGTTATTATTGTAGTATTATAAACCCAGAGGTCTGTTACTACTATAACATGTTATTATTGTAGTATTATAAACCCAGAGGTCTGTTACTACTATAACATGTTATTATAAACCCAGAGGTCTGTTACTACTATAACATGTTATTATAAACCCAGAGATCTGTTACTACTATAACATGTTATTATAAACCCAGAGGTCTGTTACTACTATAACATGTTATTATAAACCCAGAGGTCTGTTACTACTATAACATGGTATTATAAACCCAGAGGTCTGTTACTACTATAACATGTTATTATTATTATTGTAGTATTATAAACCCAGAGGTCTGTTACTACTATAACATGTTATTATAAACCCAGAGATCTGTTACTACTATAACATGTCATTATTGTAGTATTATAAACCCAGAGGTCTGTTACTACTATAACATGTTATTATTATTGTAGTATTATAAACCCAGAGGTCTGTTACTACTATAACATGTTATTATAAACCCAGAGGTCTGTTACTACTATAACATGTTATTATAAACCCAGAGGTCTGTTACTACTATAACATGGTATTATAAACCCAGAGGTCTGTTACTACTATAACATGGTATTATAAACCCAGAGGTCTGTTACTACTATAACATGGTATTATAAACCCAGAGGTCTGTTACTACTATAACATGGTATTATAAACCCAGAGGTCTGTTACTACTATAACATGTTATTATAAACCCAGAGGTCTGTTACTACTATAACATGGTATTATAAACCCAGAGGTCTGTTACTACTATAACATGGTATTATAAACCCAGAGGTCTGTTACTACTATAACATGTTATTATAAACCCAGAGGTCTGTTACTACTATAACATGGTATTATAAACCCAGAGGTCTGTTACTACTATAACATGTTATTATAAACCCAGAGGTCTGTTACTACTATAACATGGTATTATAAACCCAGAGGTCTGTTACTACTATAACATGTTATTATTGTGGTATTATAAACCCAGAGGTCTGTTACTACTATAACATGGTATTATAAACCCAGAGGTCTGTTACTACTATAACATGTTATTATTGTTCTGGTATTATAAACCCAGAGGTCTGTTACTACTATAACATGTTATTATAAACCCAGAGGTCTGTTACTACTATAACGTGGTATTATAAACCCAGAGGTCTGTTACTACTATAACATGGTATTATAAACCCAGAGGTCTGTTACTACTATAACATGTTATTATAAACCCAGAGGTCTGTTACTACTATAACATGGTATTATAAACCCAGAGGTCTGTTACTACTATAACATGTTATTATTGTAGTATTATAAACCCAGAGGTCTGTTACTACTATAACATGTTATTATTGTTCTGGTATTATAAACCCAGAGGTCTGTTACTACTATAACATGGTATTATAAACCCAGAGGTCTGTTACTACTATAACATGTTATTATTGTAGTATTATAAACCCAGAGGTCTGTTACTACTATAACATGTTATTATAAACCCAGAGGTCTGTTACTACTATAACATGTTATTATAAACCCAGAGGTCTGTTACTACTATAACATGGTATTATAAACCCAGAGGTCTGTTACTACTATAACATGTTATTATTATTGTAGTATTATAAACCCAGAGGTCTGTTACTACTATAACATGGTATTATAAACCCAGAGGTCTGTTACTACTATAACATGGTATTATAAACCCAGAGGTCTGTTACTACTATAACATGTTATTATTGTAGTATTATAAACCCAGAGGTCTGTTACTACTATAACATGTTATTATAAACCCAGAGGTCTGTTACTACTATAACATGGTATTATAAACCCAGAGGTCTGTTACTACTATAACATGGTATTATAAACCCAGAGGTCTGTTACTACTATAACATGGTATTATAAACCCAGAGGTCTGTTACTACTATAACACAGGGATGTTTGTAGAGCCTTGGTGAGGTCGTATATCAGTGTTCTACTGTTGCCAGTGAACGGATGTTGTGCTTCGTCCTGACTGCCGTGTCCATTTCTGTATTGGTAGCTCCTGTACTGCACACGGCTATTTTCACACCGGTTCATTACCAAGGAGACCAAACACAAAAGCTCTGTAGTAAACTCCTATTCGAAGTCAATGTTGTTCAGTAAATTGAGCTGTAAGGCCTTTGCATTCCATGAGTTAATGTTTGGCCGTTGTTCTCTCGACTCTATACTAGTAGTTTGTTCAGTGATGGTGCTGTACTCTATAGCTGCTGCTATTACATTAGGTGTCATTGCTCAAGGCATTCTGGGAGTTAGCCTAACCTTTTTGTTGTTGTTGTCCTGGTTCTCCTCTAGATATTTGCCTTCGTGGTGACACTCTGCTACGCCTGCAGCTTGTTCATGGGCTTCAGGAGGTGGCAGATGTGACACGGAAGAAAGAAAACGCACCATTTACGTTTTTACAGTTCAAACTCCTACCGTGCCGTCAAGACATTGTCACGTTGTCTGTTTATTACATGTGTATAACATTATTATTTTTTTAAAGAGAACGAATGTATCGTGATATTTGCATCAAGTTTATATTTGTTGCAATGAGATCAAGACAGAACACTTTGTTGTATCTGTCATGTAATAACAGCACACCAGGCGTTATGGCGAAGCTACCAGATGTTGTAGTTCACATGTTAGTGCTTGGTTTCTGAGGCCCGACATGTTTAGTTGTGTGATCAATAGTGTAGATTTTATTTATTAGTATTTGATTCCCTGTAAAATGAATTAAACTCTGGATCAGAAGAGACCTATAACTGATTAAATAACAATAATGTGACAGTTATATTTTCCCCTTGTAGAATGTCTAACTTTTTTAGAGCAACATGGAAAACTATGTTAAACATACTACATAGGGCAATTATCATCATAATCACTTAATGACATTGTGTGAATATCTACTGGAATATATTGAGTATATTCTGTGATTTCTGAAATGCATTTTTACAAATAAATAACTTTTCTTATCTTGTCGATACAACTTGTATTTTATATTTGGCTAGTTTAGCAGGGCTTCACCAGAAGGGGGAACTATTCTCACAAAGACTGTTTTTAGCGGGGAGAGTTATTGGCTCATCAGCCCTGCTGGTTATTCAGGAGCCAGTTCAAGTGTCCCAGAGGTTAAATAGGCTACTGGAGGTGGTTGAACCAGATGCCTTTGTTGTCAGTTGAAGGGAAAGGAACTTTGCCGCTACCTCTCTCTTCAACCAAGGTGAATGAACTGAGGAGGAGTCTGAAGGGAAGAGGAGACTCCTCTTGGAGGACAGTGTCAGTTGATGAAAGTGCTTCAGGCCTTTAGACTTCATCAGGGTTTTTGGTGTCAGTTGATGAATATCTTCAGACACGACTGGTCAAAAGTTTTAGAACACCTTCTCATTCAAAGGTTTTTATTTTGTGTAGAATAATAGTGACGACATCAACACTATGAAATAACACATATGGAATCATGTAGTAAACAAAAGTGTTAAACAAATCAAAATATTTTATATTTGAGATTCTTCAAATAGCCACCCTTTGCCTTGATGACAAGCTTTGCACACTCTTGGCATTCTCTCAACCAGCTTCACCTGGAATGCTTTTCCAACAGTCTTGAAGGAGTTCCCACATATGCTGAGCACTTGTTGACTGCTTTTCCTTCGCTGTGTGGTCCGACTCATCCCAAACCATCTCATTTTGGTTGAGGTAGGGGGATTGTGGAGGCCAATTCATCTGATGCAGCACTCCATCACTCTCCTTGATAAAATAGACCTTACACAGCCTGGAGTTGTGTTGGGTCATTGTCCTGTTGAAAACAAATGATAGTGGGACTAAGCCCAAACTAGATGGGATGGCGTATCGCTGCAGAATGCTGTGGTAGCCATGCTGGTTAAGTGTGCCTTGAATTCTAAATAAATCGCAGACAGTGTCACCAGCAAAGCACCCCCACACCATAACACCTCCTCCTCCATGCTTCACGGTGGGAAATACACATGTGGAGATCATCCGTTCACCCACACTGAGTCTCACAAAGACACAGCGGTTGGAACCAAAAATCTCCAATTTGGACTCCAGACCAAAGGACAAATTTCTAATGTCAATTTCTCATGTTTCTTGGCCCAAGCAAATCTCTTCTTATTATTGGTGTCCTTTAGTAGTGGTTTCTTTGCAGAAATTTGACCATGAAGGCCTGATTCACACAGTCTCCTCTGAACAGTTGATGTTGAGATGTGTCTGTTACTTGAACTCTGTGAAGCATTTATTTGGGCTGCAATTTCTGAGGCTGGTAACTCTAATGAACGTATCTTCTGCAGCAGAGGTAACTCTGGGTCTTCCATTCCTGTGGCGGTCCTCACGAGAGCCAGTTTCATCACAGCAGAGGTAACTCTGGGTCTTCCATTCCTGTGGCGGTCCTCACGAGAGCCAGTTTCATCACAGCAGAGGTAACTCTGGGTCTTCCATTCCTGTGGCGGTCCTCATGAGAGCCAGTTTCATCACAGCGCTTGATGGTTTTTGCGACTGAAAGAAGAAACTTTCAAAATTCTTGAGATTTTCTGTATTGACTGACTTTCATGTCTTAAAGTAATGATGGACTGTTGTTTCTCTTTGCTTATTTGAGCTTTTCTTGCCATAATATGGACTTGGTCTTTTACCAAATATGTCTATCTTCTGTATACCACCTCTACCTTGCCACAACACAACTGAGTGGCTCAAACGCATTAAGAAGGAAAGAAATTCCACAAATTAACTTTAAACAAGACATACCTGTTAATTGAAATGCATTCCAGGTGACTACCTCATGAAGCTGGTTGAGAGAATGCCAAGAGGGTGCAAAGCTGTCATCAAGGCAAAGGGTGGCTACTTTGAAGAATCTCAAATACAACATTTATTTAGATTTGTTAACACTTTTCTGGTTACTACATGATTCCATATGTGTTATTTCATAGTTTTGATGTCTTCACTATTATTCTACAATGTAGAAAATAGTACAAATAAATAAAAACCCTTGAATGAGTAGGTGTTCCCAAACTTATGACCGGTAGTGTACACTGTACATGATTCAATTCTAATTATGTTTTGTTTTTTATTGAACCTTTATTTAACTAGGCAAGTCAGTTAAGAACAAATTGTTCTTGATGGCCTACCCCGGCCAAACCCAGACGACGCTGGGCCAATTGTGCATAGCCCTATGGGACTCCCAATCATGGCCCGGATGTGATACAGCCTGGATTGGAACCAGGGACATTAGTGACGCCTCTTACGCTGAGATGCAATGCCTTAGACCGCTGCGCCACTCGGGAGCGAGAGATATTTAATACAACATTAACTACCTTAATTACAGTGCAGTCAGCAGTCCAGTCAGTTATTCCTACCACAGAGGGAAATACTATCAATCAGTGGTTATGTGGTGAGCCTAGAGGACGGTGAACACATTAAATGCCCTATTTCAGCTGCCTACAGTGAAATTCCTGGGCTCCATATCAGACGAATTAGCGCATAATCTTGAACCCGTAAGGAGGAAGAAGATGTATGTGTCTACACGTGGGGGAAATATCTCAGTGTTCGTCCCAAATTACACCCTATTCCCTATACAGTGCACTACTTTTGACCTGAGCCCTGGTTGGTAGAGCATGGCACTTGCAACGCTAGGGTTGTGGGTTGGATTCCCAAGGGGGGCTAGTACGAAAATGTATGCACTCACTACTGTAAATCGCTCCGGATATGAGTGTCCATCTGTAAAGAGTAATACAGTACCATCTGTAGAGAGTAATACAGTACCATCTGTAGGGAGTAATACGGACCATCTGTAGAGAGTAATACAGTACCATCTGTAGAGAGTAATACAGTACCATCTGTAGGGAGTAATACGAACCATCTGTAGGGAGTAATACAGAACCATCTGTAGGGAGTAATACAGTACCATCTGTAGGGAGTAATACAGAACCATCTGTAGGGAGTAATACGGTACCATCTGTAGGGAGTAATACAGTACCATCTGTAGGGAGTAATACAGTACCATATGTAGGGAGTAATACAGTACCATCTGTAGAGAGTAATACAGTACCATCTGTAGGGAGTAATACGGTATCATCTGTAGGGAGTAATACAGTACCATCTGTAGAGAGTAATACAGTACCATCTGTAGGGAGTAATACAGTACCATCTGTAGAGAGTAATACAGTACCATCTGTAGGGAGTAATACAGAACCATCTGTAGGGAGTAATACGGTATCATCTGTAGGGAGTAATACAGTACCATCTGTAGAGAGTAATACAGTACCATCTGTAGGGAGTAATACAGAACCATCTGTAGAGAGTAATACAGTACCATCTGTAGGGAGTAATACAGTACCATCTGTAGGGAGTAATACAGTACCATCTGTAGAGAGTAATACAGTACCATCTGTAGGGAGTAATACGGTACCATCTGTAGGGAGTAATACGGTATCATCTGTAGGGAGTAATACAGTACCATCTGTAGGGAGTAATACAGTACCATCTGTAGGGAGTAATACAGAACCATCTGTAGAGAGTAATACAGTACCATCTGTAGGGAGTAATACAGAACCATCTGTAGGGAGTAATACAGAACCATCTGTAGGGAGTAATACAGTACCATCTGTAGAGAGTAATACAGTACCATCTGTAGGGAGTAATACAGTACCATCTGTAGGGAGTAATACTGTACCATCTGTAGGGAGTAATACGGTACCATCTGTAGGGAGTAATACAGTACCATCTGTAGGGAGTAATACAGAACCATCTGTAGGGAGTAATACAGTACCATCTGTAGGGAGTAATACAGGGAGTAATAGGATAGCATTTGGGACACAGTCCCATACTTTGGGGGGAAACTTAGGAACCTCTCAGATATGTGCAACCTATGGCTTTGACAGTGTGTTGTCAATTTTAACACACCTCCACCTTTTTGACCTCTGTGGCTTCGCTGACCCACATTAGATGCAAGCGAAACCCTATAGTCTGTCTTCTGAAGTGTGTTCTGGCAGTTTAGGCCTAAAGTGGAAGTAGTGGTTCTGATTTGTCTATTGTCAAAATCACACGACTTACTCCGTAGCTGTACAATAATACCGTGGAAAGCCCTGATGATACACTACATCACCAAAAGTATGTGGACACCTGGTCGTCAAACATCTCATTCCAAAATCATGGGCATTAATATGGAGTTGGTTCCTCCCTTTGCTGCCAAAACAGCCTCCACTCTTCTGGGAAGGCTTTCCAGCAGCTTTAACAGCAGCTCAGCGCCCCTGAACGTCTATATGTATCCAGGTTGAGCCGAGCGGGGCCTGCTGTTAGGAACAGAAAAATACACGAATCCCAAATGGCACCCTCGTCCCTATCTCGTGCACTACTTTTGACTAGGGCCTATAGGGGCGTCATATATGGGCCCTGGTCAAAAGTAGTGCACTACATAAGGAATAGTGTGCCACTTAGGACACGACCGGTGTGTTACTGTAGACACACTCAACTGTCTGTCTGTGTCGTGCCTTAAAAACGCTGCTGCCTCATGGACAGCAGGAAGGGGACACATAGCTGGCCACTGACCCATCACATCACTCCTTCCTTCAAGTCTTACGTTGTCCAGAAACCCTCTGGGGTAGGTAGTGAATAGAATGTCGTTTGGGACGCAGCCTCTGTCTTCCCCTCAGTCAGTCAGTGTTGACTTGACATGATCACTTGTGCTCCAGAATGATCCTGAACATTGGTTTTGGCGAGGGCAGCCTCCCCATTCCAGCACACGACACCACAGCAAAGACTAGACCACTGTTAGACAGGCTCTGTGTTAAGACTAGACCACTGTTAGACAGACTTCATGTTAAGACTAGACCACTGTTAGACAGACTTTATGTTAAGACTAGACCACTGTTAGACAGGCTCTGTGTTAAGACTAGACCACTGTTAGACTCTGTGTTAAGACTAGACCACTGTTAGACAGGCTTCGTGTTAAGACTAGACCACTGTTAGACAGGCTCTGTGTTAAGACTAGACCACTGTTAGACAGACTTCATGTTAAGACTAGACCACTGTTAGACAGACTTTATGTTAAGACTAGACCACTGTTAGACAGGCTCTGTGTTAAGACTAGACCACTGTTAGACTCTGTGTTAAGACTAGACCACTGTTAGACAGGCTCTGTGTTAAGACTAGACCCCTGTTAGACAGGCTCTGTGTTAAGACTAGACCACTGTTAGACAGACTTCATGTTAAGACTAGACCACTGTTAGACAGACTTTATGTTAAGACTAGACCACTGTTAGACAGGCTCTGTGTTAAGACTAGACCACTGTTAGACTCTGTGTTAAGACTAGACCACTGTTAGACAGACTTTATGTTAAGACTAGACCACTGTTAGACAGGCTCTGTGTTAAGACTAGACCACTGTTAGACAGGCTCTGTGTTAAGACTAGACCACTGTTAGACAGGCTCTGTGTTAAGACTAGACCACTGTTAGACAGGCTTCGTGTTAAGACTAGACCACTGTTAGACAGGCTTCGTGTTAAGACTAGACCACTGTTAGACAGGCTTCGTGTTAAGACTAGACCACTGTTAGACAGGCTTCGTGTTAAGACTAGACCACTGTTAGACAGGCTTCGTGTTAAGACTAGACCACTGTTAGACAGGCTCTGTGTATGTTTCCTTCCGGAACCACTGCAAGGCCAAAAACATCAGTGGCAGTTCTCTGCCTACGTCCCAAATGACTCCCTATATATAGTGCACTACTTTTGACCAGGGCCCTATGACAGCCCTATGCACTACACAAGGAATAGGGTGCTAATCTTGACGCCACCCTGTATTGGGGTAATTTATAGAGGCAGTGGCACCAGACTCTTCCCGGCGCAGACAACAGACCAATAAATCCTGTCTTTTCCCCCACCTCCATTCTTCCCTGCTGCCATAACTTAATGGATGCTGAGTAAACATCAAATAAAGGGAGTGGCTGTAAATTATAGCCCAGAAATACCCATTTCTGCTTGGTGGGATACGTTATCGTCCTTCTCATAGGAGAGCCCAGCATTCCCAACGAGTCAACGTACAGTCATTAGCCAAAGAGTAGAATTTAGTTCACAGTACCTGTAGGCTAACGTCAATTGAAAAGATACCACATTCTATAGACTCTTCCATTGTAAAGATACCACATTCTATAGACTCTTCCATTGTAAAGATACCACATTCTATAGACTCTTCCATTGTAAAGATACCACATTCTATAGACTCTACCATTGTAAAGATACCACATTCTATAGACTCTTCCATTGTAAAGATACCACATTCTATAGACTCTTCCATTGTAAAGATACCACATTCTATAGACTCTTCCATTGTAAAGATACCACATTCTATAGACTCTTCCATTGTAAAGATACCACATTCTATAGACTCTTCCATTGTAAAGATACCACATTCTATAGACTCTTCCATTGTAAAGATACCACATTCTATAGACTCTTCCACTGTAAAGATACCACATTCTATAGACTCTTCCACTGTAAAGATACCACATTCTATACTCTTCCATTGTAAAGATACCACATTCTATAGACTCTTCCAATGTAATGATACCACATTCTATAGACTCTTCCACTGTAAAGATACCACATTCTATAGACTCTTCCATTGTAAAGATACCACATTCTATAGACTCTTCCATTGTAAAGATACCACATTCTATAGACTCTTCCATTGTAAAGATACCACATTCTATAGACTCTTCCATTGTAAAGATACCATTATATAGATCCTTCCACTGTAAAGATACCACATTCTATAGACTCTTCCATTGTAAAGATACCACATTCTATAGACTCTTCCATTGTAAAGATACCACATTCTAAAGACTCTTCCACTGTAAAGATACCACATTCTATAGACTCTTCCATTGTAAAGATACCACATTCTATAGACTCTTCCATTGTAAAGATACCACATTCTATAGACTTTTCCAATGTAATGATACCACATTCTATAGACTCTTCCACTGTAAAGATACCACATTCTATAGACTCTTCCATTGTAAAGATACCACATTCTATAGACTCTTCCATTGTAAAGATACCACATTCTATAGACTCTTCCATTGTAAAGATACCATTATATAGATCCTTCCACTGTAAAGATACCACATTCTATAGACTCTTCCGTTGTAAAGATACCACATTCTATAGAATCTTCCATTGTAAAGATACCACATTCTATAGACTCTTCCATTGTAAAGATACCACATTCTATAGACTCTTCCACTGTAAAGATACCACATTCTATAGACTCTTCCATTGTAAAGATACCACATTCTATAGACTCTTCCATTGTAAAGATACCACATTCTATAGACTCTTCCATTGTAAAGATACCACATTCTATAGATCCTTCCACTGTAAAGATACCACATTCTATAGACTCTTCCATTGTAAAGATACCACATTCTATAGACTCTTCCATTGTAAAGATACCACATTCTATAGACTCTTCCACTGTAAAGATACCACATTCTATAGACTCTTCCATTGTAAAGATACCACATTCTATAGACTCTTCCATTGTAAATATACCACATTCTATAGACTCTTCCATTGTAAAGATACCACATTCTATAGATCCTTCCACTGTAAAGATACCACATTCTATAGACTCTTCCATTGTAAAGATACCACATTATATAGACTCTTCCATTGTAAAGATACCACATTCTATAGACTCTTCCATTGTAAAGATACCACATTCTATAGACTCTTCCATTGTAAAGATACCACATTCTATAGACTCTTCCACTGTAAAGATACCACATTCTATAGACTCTTCCACTGTAAAGATACCACATTCTATACTCTTCCATTGTAAAGATACCACATTCTATAGACTCTTCCAATGTAATGATACCACATTCTATAGACTCTTCCACTGTAAAGATACCACATTCTATAGACTCTTCCATTGTAAAGATACCACATTCTATAGACTCTTCCATTGTAAAGATACCACATTCTATAGACTCTTCCATTGTAAAGATACCACATTCTATAGACTCTTCCATTGTAAAGATACCATTATATAGATCCTTCCACTGTAAAGATACCACATTCTATAGACTCTTCCATTGTAAAGATACCACATTCTATAGACTCTTCCATTGTAAAGATACCACATTCTAAAGACTCTTCCACTGTAAAGATACCACATTCTATAGACTCTTCCATTGTAAAGATACCACATTCTATAGACTCTTCCATTGTAAAGATACCACATTCTATAGACTTTTCCAATGTAATGATACCACATTCTATAGACTCTTCCACTGTAAAGATACCACATTCTATAGACTCTTCCATTGTAAAGATACCACATTCTATAGACTCTTCCATTGTAAAGATACCACATTCTATAGACTCTTCCATTGTAAAGATACCATTATATAGATCCTTCCACTGTAAAGATACCACATTCTATAGACTATTCCGTTGTAAAGATACCACATTCTATAGAATCTTCCATTGTAAAGATACCACATTCTATAGACTCTTCCATTGTAAAGATACCACATTCTATAGACTCTTCCACTGTAAAGATACCACATTCTATAGACTCTTCCATTGTAAAGATACCACATTCTATAGACTCTTCCATTGTAAAGATACCACATTCTATAGATCCTTCCACTGTAAAGATACCACATTCTATAGATCCTTCCACTGTAAAGATACCACATTCTATAGACTCTTCCATTGTAAAGATACCACATTCTATAGACTCTTCCACTGTAAAGATACCACATTCTATAGACTCTTCCATTGTAAAGATACCACATTCTATAGACTCTTCCATTGTAAATATACCACATTCTATAGACTCTTCCATTGTAAAGATACCACATTCTATAGATCCTTCCACTGTAAAGATACCACATTCTATAGACTCTTCCATTGTAAAGATACCACATTATATAGACTCTTCCATTGTAAAGATACCACATTCTATTGACTCTTCCACTGTAAAGATACCACATTCTATAGACTCTTCCAATGTAAAGATACCACATTCTATAAACTCTTCAACTGTAAAGATACCACATTCTATAGACTCTTCCATTGTAAAGATACCACATTCTATAGACTCTTCCATTGTAAAGATACCACATTCTATAGACTCTTCCATTGTAAAGATACCACATTCTATAGACTCTTCCATTGTAAAGATACCACATTCTATAGACTCTTCCAATGTAAAGATACCACATTCTATAGACTCTTCCATTGTGAAGATACCACATTCTATAGACTCTTCCATTGTAAAGATACCACATTCTATAGACTCTTCCATTGTAAAGATACCACATTCTATAGATCCTTCCACTGTAAAGATACCACATTCTATAGACTCTTCCATTGTAAAGATACCACATTCTATAGACTCTTCCATTGTAAAGATACCACATTCTATAGACTCTTCCACTGTAAAGATACCACATTCTATAGACTCTTCCATTGTAAAGATACCACATTCTATAGACTCTTCCATTGTAAAGATACCACATTCTATAGACTCTTCCATTGTAAAGATACCACATTCTATAGACCCTTCCACTGTAAAGACACCACATTCTATAGACTCTTCCATTGTAAAGATACCACATTCTATAGACTCTTCCATTGTAAAGATACCACATTCTATAGACTCTTCCACTGTAAAGATACCACATTCTATAGACTCTTCCAATGTAAAGATACAACATTCTATAAACTCTTCCACTGTAAAGATACCACATTCTATAGACTCTTCCATTGTAAAGATACCACATTCTATAGACTCTTCCACTGTAAAGATACCACATTCTATAGACTCTTCCAATGTAAAGATACCACATTCTATAGACTCTTCCATTGTAAAGATACCACATTCTATAGACTCTTCCATTGTAAAGATACCACATTCTATAGACTCTTCCAATGTAAAGATATCACATTCTATAGACTCTTCCATTCTAAAGCTACCACATTCTATAGACTCTTCCACTGTAAAGATTCCACATTCTATAGACTCTTCCATTGTAAAGATACCACATTCTATAGACTTTTCCAATGTAAAGATACCACATTCTATAGACTCTTCCATTCTAAAGATACCACATTCTATAGATCCTTCCATTGTAAAGATACCACATTCTATAGATCCTTCCATTGTAAAGATACCACATTCTATAGACTCTTCCATTGTAAAGATACCACATTCTATAGATCCTTCCATTGTAAAGATACCAAATTCTATAGACTCTTCCAATGTAAAGATACCACATTCTATAGACTCTTCCATTGTAAAGATACCACATTCTATAGACTCTTCCATTGTAAAGATACCACATTCTATAGACTCTTCCACTGTAAAGATACCACATTCTATAGACTCTTCCATTGTAAAGATACCACATTCTATAGACTCTTCCATTGTAAAGATACCACATTCTATAGACTCTTCCACTGTAAAGATACCACATTCTATAGACTCTTCCATTGTAAAGATACCACATTCTATAGACTCTTCCATTGTAAAGATACCACATTCTATAGACTCTTCCATTGTAAAGATACCACATTCTATAGACCCTTCCACTGTAAAGACACCACATTCTATAGACTCTTCCATTGTAAAGATACCACATTCTATAGACTCTTCCATTGTAAAGATACCACATTCTATAGACTCTTCCACTGTAAAGATACCACATTCTATAGACTCTTCCAATGTAAAGATACAACATTCTATAAACTCTTCCACTGTAAAGATACCACATTCTATAGACTCTTCCATTGTAAAGATACCACATTCTATAGACTCTTCCACTGTAAAGATACCACATTCTATAGACTCTTCCAATGTAAAGATACCACATTCTATAGACTCTTCCATTGTAAAGATACCACATTCTATAGACTCTTCCATTGTAAAGATACCACATTCTATAGACTCTTCCAATGTAAAGATATCACATTCTATAGACTCTTCCATTCTAAAGCTACCACATTCTATAGACTCTTCCACTGTAAAGATTCCACATTCTATAGACTCTTCCATTGTAAAGATACCACATTCTATAGACTTTTCCAATGTAAAGATACCACATTCTATAGACTCTTCCATTCTAAAGATACCACATTCTATAGATCCTTCCATTGTAAAGATACCACATTCTATAGATCCTTCCATTGTAAAGATACCACATTCTATAGACTCTTCCATTGTAAAGATACCACATTCTATAGATCCTTCCATTGTAAAGATACCAAATTCTATAGACTCTTCCAATGTAAAGATACCACATTCTATAAACTCTTCCACTGTAAAGATACCACATTCTATAGACTCTTCCAATGTAAAGATACCACATTCTATAGACTCTTCCATTGTAAAGATACCACATTCTATAGACTCTTCCATTGTAAAGATACCACATTCTATAGACTCTTCCAATGTAAAGATACCACATTCTATAGACTCTTCCATTCTAAAGCTACCACATTCTATAGACTCTTCCACTGTAAAGATTCCACATTCTATAGACTCTTCCATTGTAAAGATTCCACATTCTATAGACTCTTCCATTGTAAAGATACCACATTCTATAGACTCTTCCAATGTAAAGATACCACATTCTATAGACTCTTCCATTCTAAAGATACCACATTCTATAGATCCTTCCATTGTAAAGATACCACATTCTATAGATCCTTCCATTGTAAAGATACCACATTCTATAGATCCTTCCATTGTAAAGATACCACATTCTATAGACTCTTCCATTGTAAAGATACCACATTCTATAGATCCTTCCATTGTAAAGATACCACATTCTATAGACTCTTCCATTGTATAGATACCACATTCTATAGACTCTTCCATTGTAAAGATACCACATTCTATAGACTCTTCCAATGTAAAGATACCACATTCTATAAACTCTTCCATTGTAAAGATACCACATTCTATAGACTCTTCCATTGTAAAGATACCACATTCTATAGATCCTTCCATTGTAAAGATACCACATTCTATAAACTCTTCCATTGTAAAGATACCACATTCTATAGACTCTTCCAATGTAAAGATACCACATTCTATAAACCCTTCCATTGTAAAGATACCACATTCTATAGATCCTTCCAATGTAAAGATACCACATTCTATAAACTCTTCCATTGTAAAGATACCACATTCTATAAACTCTTCCATTGTAAAGATACCACATTCTATAGATCCTTCCACTGTAAAGATACCACATTCTATAGATCCTTCCATTATTACACTAAAATTGACAAAAAGGAAAAAATAGACCAGTCTTTAAGGATTGGTTTCTTAGAAGGTCCCAGTTTTAGGTTTTTAGGATGGGTGACGTCACATAGAAACGCCAATTAGAAATAGTCCCACATTACATTATGAAAAGGGTTATACGAACCACACAGGCTCTTAGGACACTGCTTTAGAACAATGTCCTCTGAGTAGTTTGAAAATACTAGACCTGTAACCTTCCAGCTTCACTGGAGACTTCAGAGGGAATGTCATGGAAGAGTAAGTAGCAATTTAGCATTACAATGTCAAAGTTCATTTACAAAGGTGCGTTGGAAAACTCGTGTTTTTACAGTCATCTTTTTTCCACCCTGTCTTCCAATACATGGAAAAATGATAGGAATGATGTGCTGTTTCTCCAGGCAGCTGAAAACAAATCGCAATACAAACACAATGATCCAGACGCTTCTCCAGCATCAGCAGGTTGGATTCCATAACACATAGTAAAACATCTACTCGTTTAGTCTGAGGTGGTTACTGTTAAAGGTCTCATTATCTATCTGCATCAATCAATCAATCAATCAATCAGATTTGCAACTCATCTCAGCAACTGCTGATTCCTCTGTTTCCCCCTCCCATCCTACACCAGTTTCTAGACCTTTCTAAAACCATCATAAACAGTACCATAAACACAACAATCCACATGGAGGTCCTATCATTTAAAAAAGTGTTCCAGGTAGTTATTTAACGACCCCCCCCCCCCCCCCCCCCCCTCTGAGCTAACCTAGATGAGGTGGTCTGATGGAAGCCTATCATCAATACGGATAGAGCAGACACCTGTAGAGAAGACAACTCAGGGCCTTGGCCCTCTGTCTCCACACAGAGTATAGCGTCCCAACTGGCAGTGCACCCTATTCCCTATGTAGTGCACTACTTTTGACCAGATACCTATGGGCCCTGGTGCGATTTGGGACGCAGGGAGTCTTCTCCTCAAGGAGTCAAATCACCTCACAGTGCCAGGAAACTGCCAGTTTTTCTCCTTGGAACAAGAAGACTCCAATTCCTGAGAAGAACAG
Source organism: Oncorhynchus mykiss (assembly GCF_057628025.1). Taxonomy (NCBI): domain Eukaryota; kingdom Metazoa; phylum Chordata; class Actinopteri; order Salmoniformes; family Salmonidae; genus Oncorhynchus; species Oncorhynchus mykiss. Next base: position 9,214,386 of record NC_143024.1, read on the forward strand.
GGTGATATATATATATTTTCTCTCTCTCCCTCTCTCCCCCCTCCCTCCCTCTCTGACTCCCTAACAGACCCAGCTGAGAGCTGGCTGCTCTGGTAGGGGCGAGGATGCAGGCTGACTCCCTAACAGACCCAGCTGAGAGCTGGCTGCTCTGGTAGGGGCGAGGATGCAGGCTGACTCCCTAACAGACCCAACTGAGAGCTGGCTGCTCTGGTAAAGGAGAGGTTGCAGACCCACTCCCTAACAGACCCAGCTGAGAGCTGGCTGCTCTGGTAGGGGAGAGGATGCAGGCTGACTCCCTAACAGACCCAGCTGAGAGCTGGCTGCTCTGGTAAAGGAGAGGTTGCAGCCCCACTCCCTAACAGACCCAGCTGAGAGCTGGCTGCTCTGGTAGGGGAGAGGATGCAGGCTGACTCCCTAACAGACCCAGCTGAGAGCTGGCTGCTCTGGTAGGGGAGAGGATGCAGGCTGACTCCCTAACAGACCCAGCTGAGAGCTGGCTGTTCTGGTAAAGGAGAGGTTGCAGCCCCACTCCCTAACAGACCCAGCTGAGAGCTGGCTTGCTCTTTGATTCCTCTTTTCTGGAAGAATTATTTGTCTGCTCTCCTTTTTTCCTGTCCATTCTATTCCTCCTTCCTTCCTCCATCTGTTCTGTTTTGTTTTAAAACTCAGGCAAATGGCTAAAAATAATCATCTGTAAATCTTAAAATCCTAAATTATCTTGGTTTTGTTATCATGGAAAATCTCAGGCAATTGCAAGCCATCCATGTGTTAAATACCACACAACACCACAGGCCCTACTAAAAACAAAACTTCAATGCATGACAGCCTGTCCCATGTTCCATAAACCTGTCGCACGCTGAGAGAAAACAGCATGGTGTTCGGAGTCCCAAATGGTACCCTGTTACCTATATAGTGGAGCTAAGGCTCTGGTCAAAAGTAGTGCACTACATAGGGAATAGGGTCCCCATAGGGCTCTGGTCAAAAGTAGTGCACTACATAGGGAATAGGGTCCCCATAGGGCTCTGGTCAAAAGTAGTGTACTATATAGGGAATAGGATCCCCATAGGGCTCTGGTCAAAAGTAGTGTACTACATAGGGAATAGGGTCCCCATAGGGCTCTGGTCAAAAGTAGTGCACTACATAGGGAATAGGGTCCCCATAGGGCTCTGGTCAACAGTAGTGCACTACATAGGGAATAGGGTCCCCATAGGGCTCTGGTCAAAAGTAGTGTACTATATAGGGAATAGGGTCCAAATAGATCTCTGGTCAACAGTAGTGCACTACATAGGGAATAGGGTCCCCATAGGGCTCTGGTCAACAGTAGTGCACCACATAGGGAATAGACCAGGGGCCATTTGGTACGTCCCCATGGAGTCCAACCAGTCAATAAGTCTGTTACCAAGTCATGCTGAAGGATTTTGTTTTGTTCAGACAAGCTAAAAAAAAAAATGGGAAGATTTCTGAGTGAAACAATGATTATTCCAATTATTCGTAGCCTACAGCCTGGTTAGATAGCCTACAGCCTGGTTAGATAGCCTACAGCCTGGTTAGATAGCCTACAGCCTGGTTAGATAGCCTACAGCCTGGTTAGATAGCCTACAGCCTGGTTAGATAGCCTACAGCCTGGTTAGATAGCCAACCAATTAGATAGGCCTTTGACCAATTCTGTTGATCTCTCTGTCCTTCTTAGATCAGAGAAATATAGCCTCTTATACCAACCGGATGCTGCTAGCTTATAGATCCAGTCCACTGAAATGTTTCTCTACTTGTTCAAAGTATGAAGAAGTATGAATCAAATCAAATGTATTTATATAGCCCTTCGTACATCAGCTGATATCTCAAAGTGCTGTACAGAAACCCAGCCTAAAACCCCAAACAGCAAGCAATGCAGGTGTAGAAGCACGGTGGCTAGGAAAAACTCCCTAGAAAGGCCAAAACCTATGACTGAGGCAGTAGCATCCACCACAAGGTGCTCTTTTCTATGACCTTTGAACTCCATGTGAACCCAATAGTTGCCTGAAATGAATTCGCAAAGCAGAAAACTTGATTACTAAAAACTAAAGGATTCACACAAGCACGCGCACACACACACACACACACACACAAACCCCCCCCCACACACACACACACACACACACACACACACACACACACACACACACACACACACACACACACACACACACACACACACACACACACACACACACACACACACACACACACACACCCACCCACCCACCCACCCACACATACACAGTCACACACGCAGACACAGAACACACGCACGTCGAGGCTCCTCGACCACAAGGAACTATTTTCTGGGACCTTTAAACTTCATGTGAACCCAGCCCATCGCCTGACATGAACTGGACAGGGAACTGTCCAAAATATCCGTGCCCTATTGAAACATCTGCTATACTTTAGCTGGCCCATAAAAGCTGAGATGTGTCTATTGTGTATCTTGCAGAAAGGGTTCAACAGTGATTAAAATTCCTTACTGGACACATAATGGAAACCAATAGCATGTCCCAAATAGCACCCCTATTCCCTATTTAGTGCACTTCTTTTGACCAGAGTCGATATGGGCCCTGGTCAAAAGTAGTGCTCAATTATAGGGAATAGGGTGCGATTTGGGACGCAAGCAACGTAACAGGGATAAGTGCCATTGGGGTTATGTCAAAAAGTCTAGAAGCTGAGTTGTTAGTTAAACATCAGAAATAACTGATACGTTCACCAAGAGAAACAGTTCCACCATAATAAACCCATTCGTTCCAATTATTCAAGTGATTCAACTGGACTTACTTCCTTTGACAGGCACCATCAGCTGCTATTCCAAGTGGTTTTCTTACAAATGGTTCCCATGAAAACAGTAGACAGCTTGACCCTTCACAAACCGACAACATGAGAAATGGAATAACTTTGTTTCTGGTTATCGTTTGAGTAAGGATGGGGGGGGGGACAATATATATGTTAAAGTTACTTGGGTGGCTGGAGTCTTTGAAAAATGCTCAGGCCTTCCTCGGACACTGCCTGGTATAGAGGTCCGGGATGGCAGGGAGCTCGGCCTTCCTCTGACACCGCCTGGTATATAGGTCCGGGATGGCAGGGAGCTCGGCCTTCCTCTGACACCGCCTGGGATAGAGGTCTGGGATGGCAGGGAGCTCGGCCTTCCTCTGACACCGCCTGGTATAGAGTTTCTGGATGGCAGGGAGCTGGACTTTCCTCTGACACCGCCTGGTATAGAGGTCCTGGATGGCAGGGAGCTCGACCTTCCTCTGACACCGCCTGGTATAGAGGTCCTGGATGGCAGGGAGCTTGACCTTCCTCTGACACAGCCTGGTATAGAGTTTCTGGATGGCAGGGAGCTCGACCTTCCTCTGACACCGCCTGGTATAGAGTTTCTGGATGGCAGGGAGCTCGGAGCTCTGTCAAAGTAACCATCGGGTTCTTTGTCATCTCCCTGACCAAGGCCCCTCTCCTCCAATTGCTCAGTTTGGCCAGGCAGGACAGCTCTAGGAAGAGTCTTGATGGTTCCAATCTTCCTCCATTTAAGAATGATGGAGGCCGCTGTGTTCTTGGGGACCTTCAACGGTGCATAAATTTTTTTTTTAAATCCCTTTGTCATTATGGGGTATTGTGATGTCATTATGGGGTATTGTGATGTCATTATGGGGTATTGTGATGTCATTATGGGGTATTGTGTGTAGATTGATGAGAAATGTGTTTAACAAGATGTGTAAAAAGTGAAGGGGTCTGAATAGTTTCCGAACACACTGTATTTGTCATCATTATATTCTGTGAATCACACGACTGCAAGGCATAGCTCCAGATTGAGCCAAGACACGTATCGAAGACAAGAACTGGGGAGGGTTAGGGGGAAGGTGTTGTTGGAAATGATTGGTAGATGAAGCCAATTAAGCCAATGCACAGGTTTCTCGTGGTCTTCCTATTGGCTAACGAAGGCGTTGCTCCTCCAGACTCTTTGCGCATTTGGGCAGAAGTGCCTGGGAACCAGATGACTGCTCTGATGACAGAATAGAGGCTGTACAGGCCCTGTTTTAAGATTGAGAAGACACATTATAGTGTCCTTGTACAACACCAGCGCGTACATCAAGAGGTTGGACTGACATACAGAAGGTTATGGGTTTAAGTCCCTTGACAGGTAGCGGTCTGAGATGAAAGATTGATTAGTTGCAATGGGAAGTATTGAAGTCCCTCAGAACCTCAAAAACATTGTTTGATGGAAAACCTCAATGATCTGAGTGTTTCCTTTCAAACTTGTCCCTTGAATTATTCCTCCAACTACATCTGTTCTGTGTTGGAGAAACCAGTGGAGCGCCACTTTATCCCATGTAGGGAGTAGCAGGTATCAACTGGTTCCTCTCCAGAACCCTTTCAGGTTTGGGGAAACACTGTCAACGGAACACGAGGAAATTGAGGCTGAACGAAGCAAAGCAGTTTTAATAACAGCACTGTTGACCTTTTTATCCTTATTAAACTGTCGTTAGAATTCAAACCATCGCGTTTGGCAATGAGGCTGCTCTGAGCTTCAGAAGATGTATTGACCTCAGCCTTGCAGGCCAATAAGTGAGCTGGCCCAAATGTCACAGAGACCGTGGCCAGTGTTCTGTCAAACCCACGTCATTAAGCACTATAACGTTATCATGGAAACAACATTGATTTCAACCAGTGTGTGCCCAGTTGGATATATGTGATGTCATCTCCCTCCCAGAGAGCAGAGAGGGTACAGAACAGACTCCAACACTAGCACCTCCCAGACAGGACCGGGTTAGCCCTAGGTTGGTGTTCAAAGTGGCACCCTATTCCCTATAAAGTGCACTGTGTACAATAGGGCCCTGGTCAAAAGTAGTGCACTATGTAGGAAATAGGGTGGCATTTGAGATGAAGCGCTAGTGGACGGCCTGGATGGCCATTAATCTCAGTACTCTGCCCTGTCTGTCTGCTGGGCCTTCAGAGGTGCATAGTGGACGGCCTGGATGGCCATTAGTCACAGTACTCTGCCCTGTCTGCCCTGTCCGTCTGCTGGGCCTTCAGAGGTGCATAGTGGACGGCCTGGATGGCCATTAGTCACAGTACTCTGCCCTGTCTGCCCTGTCCGTCTGCTGGGCCTTCAGAGGTGCATAGTGGACGGCCTGGATGGCCATTAGTCACAGTACTCTGCCCTGTCTGTCCTGTCTGCCCTGTCTGTCCTGTCTGTCCTGTCCGTCTGCTGGGCCTTCAGAGGTGCATAGTGGACGGCCTGGATGGCCATTAGTCACAGTACTCTGCCCTGTCTGTCCTGTCTGCCCTGTCTGTCCTGTCTGTCCTGTCCGTCTGCTGGGCCTTCAGAGGTGCATAGTGGACGGCCTGGATGGCCATTAGTCACAGTACTCTGCCCTGTCTACCCTGTCCGTCTGCTGGGCCTTCAGAGGTGCATAGTGGACGGCCTGGATGGCCATTAGTCACAGTACTCTGCCCTGTCTGCCCTGTCCGTCTGCTGGGCCTTCAGAGGTGCATAGTGGACGGCCTGGATGGCCATTAGTCACAGTACTCTGCCCTGTCTACCCTGTCCGTCTGCTGGGCCTTCAGGGGTGCATAGTGCACGGCCTGGATGGCCATTCGTCACAGTACTCTGCCCTGTCTGCCCTGTCCGTCTGCTGGGCCTTCAGGGGTGCATAGTGGACGGCCTGGATGGCCATTCGTCACAGTACTCTGCCCTGTCTGCCCTGTCCGTCTGCTGGGCCTTCAGGGGTGCATAGTGCACGACCTGGATGGCCATTCGTCACAGTACTCTGCCCTGTCTGCCCTGTCCGTCTGCTGGGCCTTCAGGGGTGCATAGTGGACGGCCTGGATGGCCATTCGTCACAGTACTCTGCCCTGTCTGCCCTGTCCGTCTGCTGGGCCTTCAGGGGTGCATAGTGGACGGCCTGGATGGCCATTCGTCACAGTACTCTGCCCTGTCTGCCCTGTCCGTCTGCTGGGCCTTCAGGGGTGCATAGTGGACGGCCTGGATGGCCATTCGTCACAGTACTCTGCCCTGTCTGCCCTGTCTGTCCTGTCCGTCTGCTGGGCCTTCAGAGGTGCATAGCGGACGACGGAAATATTTCACATGTTACGCTATGTGCGTAGGTTAGACTTCCTATCACACTCTCTTGAATTATGCTCTGAATTCGGATGCACACTCTTTATTTTCTTGCCTGAGTGCGATTGGGGAGACAAACATTCAAAAAGGGATTTTGTTGGAAGGGCTGTCACTGAGTTTTGATTTCTGGAGACCACAGGATATAATGTTGTATGTGACTGATACACAAATCCACTAGATTTGACATAATGAGAGCAAACTGATTTGGCTCTGGGTTTTTCCTGGTACTGTAATTGTAGCTTATTACAGTAGGAAATAAAGTAGATCACCTAAATACATAGGCCTGAGATAGAGAGCCTGAACAAATCATCATCTATTTCACTAGGCTATTTTGTTAATAATTCAAGGTTAATTATCCAAGTCAAGGAGTACACATAAAACACTTCTTTTTTTAATCGCTCTGTTGTTTTGCTAATACATTTTTCCGTGTTACATCATAGAAAATACAGAAAGGCCAAGGCATCAAGATACAGAAGGACTAGTTCAGGGCATCAAGATACAGAAGGACTAGTTCAGGGCATCAAGATACAGAAGGACTAGTTCAGGGCATCAAGATACAGAAGGACTAGTTCATGGCATCAACATACAGAAGGACTAGTTCAGGGCATCAAGATACAGAAGGACTAGTTCAGGGCATCAAGATACAGAAGGACTAGTTCAGGGCATCAAGATACAGAAGGACTAGTTCAGGGCATCAAGATACAGAAGGACTAGTTCAGGGCATCAAGATACAGAAGGACTAGTTCAGGGCATCAAGATACAGAAGGACTAGTTCAGGGCATCAAGATACAGAAGGACTAGTTCATGGCATCAACATACAGAAGGACTAGTTCAGGGCATCAAGATACAGAAGGACTAGTTCAGGGCATCAAGATACAGAACGATCAGGGCATCAAGATACAGAAGGACTAGTTCAGGGCATCAAGATACAGAAGGACTAGTTCAGGGCATCAAGATACAGAACGATCAGGGCATCAAGATACAGAAGGACTAGTTCATGGCATCAACATACAGAAGGACTAGTTCAGGGCATCAAGATACAGAACGATCAGGGCATCAAGATACAGAAGGACTAGTTCAGGGCATCAACATACTGAAGGACTTGTTCAGGGGGGCATCAACATACAGAAGGACTAGTTCAGGGGAGCATCAACATACAGAAGGACTAGGTCAGGGCATCAAGATACAGAAGGACTAGGTCAGGGAATCAAGATACAGAAGGACTAGGTCAGGGCATCAAGATACAGAAGGACTAGTTCAGGGCATCAAGATACAGAAGGACTAGTTCAGGGCATCAACATACAGAAGGACTAGTTCAGGGCATCAAGATACAGAAGGACTAGTTCATGGCATCAACATACAGAAGGACTAGTTCAGGGCATCAACATACTGAAGGACTAGTTCAGGGGGGCATCAACATACAGAAGGACTAGTTCAGGGGAGCATCAACATACAGAAGGACTAGGTCAGGGCATCAAGATACAGAAGGACTAGTTCAGGGCATCAACATACAGAAGGACTAGTTCAGGGCATCAAGATACAGAAGGACTAGTTCAGGGCATCAACATACAGAAGGACTAGGTCAGGGCATAAACATACAGAAGGACTAGTTCAGGGCATCAAGATAAAGAAGGACTAGTTCAGGGTATCAAGATACAGAAGGACTAGTTCAGGGCATCAAGATACAGAGGACTAGTTCAGGGCATCGAGATACAGAAGGACTAGTTCAGGGCATCAACATACAGAAGGACTAGTTCAGGGCATCAACATACAGAAGGACTAGGTCAGGGCATAAACATACAGAATGACTAGTTCAGGGCATCAAGATAAAGAAGGACTAGTTCAGGGTATCAAGATACAGAAGGACTAGTTCAGGGCATCAAGATACAGAGGACTAGTTCAGGGCATCAACATACAGAAGGACTAGTTCAGGGCATCAAGATACAGAAGGACTAGTTCAGGGCATCAACATACAGAAGGACTAGAAAATGTATTTTCTATTCTATTTACATTCTCAATTACAATACAATAATATTTTACATTTCTCCAAGTTTCTCTCCCGGCGTGGATGGCTTTGACGTAGAGTTTTCATGGTCTCGCTCCAGAGGAATGCACCAGACCCAGTCAGCAAACACACAACTGTGAAGTCTGACATTTTTCAACTTCCAGAGAGAACACTATTTGACCAGCAGTGAATCAAGTCACTGACAGCAGCAGCAGAGAGAGCTGCTCTGAATCTCAGGTCACATTAATAAGATGCTTTTCCAGCAGCTGCTCTTTCTGGCGGGAGCATGAATGTGTCCCAAATAACACCCTATTCCATATATATATGTGCACTATGTAGGGAATATGGTGCTGTTTGGGACGTAACCTAGGGGTAGAAGGAATTGGACGCAGCATTGTTTTAGGTGTAGGGGTGATAGCCGAGATATTTCATTAATTATTATGACTGGTGATAAATGAAGAATGGAAACAGTGTTTCATGGAAAGAATGGGAGGAATGCAGAGCTGGACTCCAAAATAGGAATTGAATCAAACCTTTACTGTTATCTGCAGCTGCTGTGAATCAGCCAATCAAATCTTAGTGTTATCTGCAGCTGCTGTGAATCAGCCAATCAAATCTATCCCTGTATGAAAGGGTCAAAACGGACACGTGGAAAATCAACAGTTGACATATCGACATATCTGAATGATGAATACAAAGCACCAGAGCCCGAATGATGTGTGTCGTTTCATCTAAATGATCGTCCGTGTAGATCAATGTTTATCAATAATTCCAGCGATAACCGATGTATTCGGCGCACGTGACAAATACATTTTGATTAGATTTGATTTTGTTCAATAAATTCGATGAGAAAAGAGAATCTCATGGTGGTCTGAACACGGGGTCATTCTCATGATGTGTTCTTGTTATTATTGTTATTATTGTTATTATTGTTATTATTGTTATTATTGTTATTACTGTTATTATTGTTATTACTGTTATTACTGTTATTACTGTTATTACTGTTATTATTGTTATTACTGTTATTATTGTTATTATTGTTATTACTGTTATTACTGTTATTATTGTTATTATTGTTATTACTGTTATTATTGTTATTGCTGTTATTATTGTTATTATTGTCATTGCTGTTATTATTGTTATTATTGTCATTACTGTTATTATTGTTATTATTGTTATTATTGTCATTGCTGTTATTATTGTTATTATTGTCATTACTGTTATTATTGTTATTATTGTTATTACTGTTATTATTGTTATTATTGTTATTGTTGTTATTATTGTTATTACTGTTATTATTGTTATTATTGTTATTACTGTTATTATTGTTATTATTGTTATTACTGTTATTATTGTTATTACTGTCATTGTTGTTATTATTGTTATTGTTGTTATTATTGTTATTATTGTTATTACTGTTATTATTGTTATTACTGTTATTATTGTTATTATTGTTATTATTGTTATTATTGTTATTATTGTTGTTATTGTTATTACTGTTATTATTGTTATTACTGTTATTATTGTTATTATTGCCATAAAAGAAGAAATCAACCTTTGAAACATATTTCTTGGACAATTGGCTCTTTTCGATAAGAATTTCTGAGGACTCAGTGTGGAAAATGTTTTCACTTTTTCATTTCCCCAACTGTAAAACAGTACGTTGGCAGAGACCTGTATATCGGTACCAGTAAGTTTAGTTCCTTCAGAGATCAGAATCGGACCCCATAAAACACATTGGTTGGCCACAACAAAGCACACTGCACAGCCACCATTCAAAGCAAGCTCATCATGTTGACTTATATGCTTATCCCAAATGGCACCCTATTTGCTACATAGTTCACTACTTTTTGACCAAGGCCCATAGGGCCCATAGTGTCAGAAGTAGTGCACTACATAGGGAAAAGGGTGCCATTTGGGAAACAGCCAATGCTAATGAACTCCCCTGAGTCTTACATTACACCACCAAGGTCATCAGTGATGTCCACACTACACAGTCCAATACTTTACAACTGGCCAAATCCCCACTCCAACTGGCCAAATCCCCATCTCCAACTGTCCAAGTCCCCATCTCCAACTGTCCAAGTCCCCATCTCCAACTGTCCAAGTCCCCATCTCCAACTAGCCAAATCCCCATCTCCAACTAGCCAAATCCCCATGTCCAACTGGCCAAATCCCCCTGTCCAACTGGCCAAATCCCCCATCTCCAACTGGCCAAATCCCAATCTCCAACTGTCCAAGTCCCCATCTCCAACTAGCCAAATCCCCCATCTCCAACTGTCCAAGTCCCCATCACCAACTGTCCAAGTCCTCATCTCCAACTGTCCAAGTCCCCATCTCCAACTGGCCAAGTCCTCATCTCCAACTGGCCAAGTCCTCATCACCAACTGTCCAAATCCCCATCTCCAACCGTCCAAGTCCCCATCTCCAACCGGCCAAAATCCCCATCTCCAACCGGGCAAAATCCCCATCTCCAACCGGCCAAAATCCCCATCTCCAACCGGCCAAAATCCCCATCTCCAACCGGCCAAAATCCCCATCTCCAACCGGCCAAAATCCCCATCTCCAACCGGCCAAAATCCCCATCTCCAACCGGCCAAAATCCCCATCTCCAACCGGCCAAATCCCCATCTCCAACCGGCCAAATCCCCATCTCCAACCGGCCAAATCCCCATCTCCAACTGACCGTGGTCCCTGACACAAGTCCCTGACACACAAGTCCCTGACACAAATCTCAACGGTCTATGTGTCAGACAGAGGGGTAAAGAACATGCCCAGGCTTAACAACATTGGAAGACACTGGGGTGCCGTTTGAGACTCAGACATGGTATTTTAAAACACAGTGGTGATGTCACTCATGTGGGCTGATTCAGCCAGTTGCCTCATTTGTCCTACTTCAGGCAGAGGCACCCACCACACCATAACTCGTTAGATAAAACCCAGATGGAGTAGCCATCTAAGTTTCCCCCTAGATTTGTAATTATGCAGCCAGCAAACGTTCCAAAGAGAAACCTCTTGCCCACTGACTGCCGACTGACATCTAAGGAACCACCATCGTGAAAGAGGGGCTTTACTGGTTTATCTGTTCTGCAGCCAAACTAGATCGACCAGTGTGATATCTATTCTGCAGCCAAACTAGATCGACCAGTGTGATATCTATTCTGCAGCCAAACTAGATCGACCAGTGTGATATCTATTCTGCAGCCAAACTAGATCGACCAGTGTGATATCTATTCTGCAGCCAAACTAGATCGACCAGTGTGATATCTATTCTGCAGCCAAACTAGATCGACCAGTGTGATATCAATTCTGCAGCCAAACTAGATTGACCAGTGTGATATCAATTCTGCAGCCAAACTAGATTGACCAGTGTGATATCTATTCTGCAGCCAAACTAGACCGACCAGTGTGATATCAATTCTGCAGCCAAACTAGACCGACCAGTGTGATATCAATTCTGCAGCCAAACTAGATCGACCAGTGTGATATCTATTCTGCAGCCAAACTAGATCGACCAGTGTGATATCTATTCTGCAGCCAAACTAGACCGACCAGTGTGATATCAATTCTGCAGCCAAACTAGATCGACCAGTGTGATATCTATTCTGCAGCCAAACTAGACCGACCAGTGTGATATCAATTCTGCAGCCAAACTAGATCGACCAGTGTGATATCTATTCTGCAGCCAAACTAGATCGACCAGTGTGATATCAATTCCTCAGCCAAACCAGATCGACCAGTGTGATATCAATTCCTCAGCCAAACCAGATCGACCAGTGTGATATCAATTCTGCAGCCAAACTAGATTGACCAGTGTGATATCTATTCTGCAGCCAAACTAGATCGACCAGTGTGATATCTATTCTGCAGCCAAACTAGATTGACCAGTGTGATATCTATTCTGCAGCCAAACTAGATCGACCAGTGTGATATCTATTCTGCAGCCAAACTAGATCGACCAGTGTGATATCTATTCTGCAGCCAAACTAGACCGACCAGTGTGATATCAATTCTGCAGCCAAACTAGATCGACCAGTGTGATATCTATTCTGCAGCCAAACTAGATCGACCAGTGTGATATCAATTCTGCAGCCAAACTAGATCGACCAGTGTGATATCAATTCTGCAGCCAAACTAGATCGACCAGTGTGATATCTATTCTGCAGCCAAACTAGATTGACCAGTGTGATATCTATTCTGCAGCCAAACCAGATCGACCAGTGTGATATCAATTCTGCAGCCAAACTAGAACTATTTTAATTGCAGAGATGTAATGAGCACAATAATGAAAATCACGGAACGGAGGAACTAGTTTGAAGTAGGTTCATTTGAATGATCATGAAAAATGTTGATTATTGATATGAATAGCAGCAGTAAAACTGTCAAATGAGCTTATGTGTTCTAAATACTAGTAACGTAGCCTTCCTCTGTGTGCGAAGAACTCAGGATCTAACAGGAAAATGTGAGTCTCATCCTGATCCAATCAGATGTCAGAATTCCCAGACTCTACCAGGGCCAGGGGGGTAATCCCTCCATCATCCCCTTCCTCCCTCCCTCCCTCCCTCCATCATCCCCTTCCTCCCTCCCTCCTCCTTCCCCTCCTCCTTCCCCTCCTCCCTCCCTCCTCCTTCCCCTCCCTCCTCCTTCCCCTCCTCCATTCCTCCTTCACGCGTCACTGTGTCGTTAGACAGGACCGTTATAAATGGCTCTGCACACACTTCTGAAGCACGCCAAAGGGATTTACAGAGCTTCAGCAAGATACAAAGGAGGGAAAATTCTACAAAGAGAAAACTACCTTTCACTGAATCAGGATGTCTAAGCTTGCAGAGAGAACCCTTTTCGTTTTCTACATTTCAACACAGGTAAATAAATTCATTTAACGTTACAGAGTAGGCTCATCCAAACTATATTATGTGAAGAATATGAAAGCAAGGAGCAACAACTTTGAAAAGTCACACTTGAACACAGTTTCCCTTTTTTCCTCCAGATTTGCTCCCAGATCTTGGCGCAGGTGTGTCAGACAAGGTGCCTCTGTCCGCAGGAGCCTCCGCTGTGCGCCCCCGGGGTCCAGTTGATTCTGGATGACTGCGCATGCTGTCTGGTCTGTGCGAGGCAGAAAGGAGAGGCGTGCTCGGAAATAAGACCCTGTGATACACACAGGGGTCTGAACTGCGACTACACGGCCGATGTAAACCAGAGGACAGGTGTCTGTGTCGGTGAGTCATTTGTTAATTATATTGAACCTGTGATGTTCTAGTGTAGGTGTCAGAACGGGGTAGATTCCCTGGCCTGGTCTCAATTGGATTTGCTCAACTCCTGCGTACCTCTCGTCTTCTCTCGCCTCCTTTTGAAAAAGGTCAAAGGGTAATCGAAGAGTGGCAGCGGGGACCCCTTCCCTATCTAAGAGCTATTGATGATGATGATGATGATGATGATGATGATGATGATGATGATGATGATGATGATGATGACATTTCACATTCATTTGAAGACACAAACACTTAAACATATGACATTTTGGATTTTATCCAGATATGAGTATTGGAAATTAAAAATGTTAAATAATGATTTGTGCTTTTCTTGTGTCCTCTCTTCCACAGCACATGAGGGAGACATCTGCCTGTTGGACGGTTCAGTGTACCAGAATGGAGAGACCTTCTTCCCCAGCTGCAAGTATCAGTGCACCTGCAGGGACGGTCAGATCGCCTGCGTGCCCCGCTGCAACCTGGACGTGATGCTGCCGGGCCCAGACTGCCCTCTACCCAGGAAGGTGGCGGTCCCAGGGGAGTGCTGTGAGAAGTGGGTATGTGAGCCCCAACCAGAGGCCAGTGCCTTGGGCAGCTTCGCCATGGCTGGTAAGCACTCAGTCTATCTGCACTCAAATCAGATCCAAATGTTATTTGTCACATGTGCCGAATAGAACAGGTGTAGTAGACCTTACAGTAAATGCCGAATACAACAGATGTAGGTAGACCTTACAGTAAATGCCGAATAGAACAGGTGTAGGTAGACCTTACAGTAAATGCAGAATAGAACAGGTGTAGTAGACCTTACAGTGAAATGCTGAAAACAACAGGTGTAGGTAGACCTTACAGTGAAATGCAGAATAGAACAGGTGTAGTAGACCTTACAGGGAAATGCTGAATACAACAGGTGTAGTAGACCTTTCAGTGAAATGCTGAATACAACAGGTGTAGCAGACCTCACAGTGAAATGCCGAATACAACAGGTGTAGTAGACCTCACAGTGAAATGCTGAATACAACAGGTGTAGTAGACCTCACAGTGAAATGCTGAATACAACAGGTGTAGTAGACCTCACAGTGAAATGCCGAATACAACAGGTGTAGTAGACCTTACAGTGAAATGCTGAATACAACAGGTGTAGTAGACCTTACAGTGAAATGCTTACCTACAAGCCCTTAACCAACAATGCAGTTTTAAGAAAAATAAGTGTTAAGTAAAAAATAGATAAGTAAAAAATTATTAAATAACAAATAACAATTAAAGAGCAGCAGTAAAATAACAGTCTCTAGTGTACTACACAGCAGATAGGGTTCCACGTGGGACGCAGTTCCCCTCTCTCTACTTCTCTCTGCTTCTGACGTGACTGGTACTCTGGTGCAAGCCACAAAGTCAAGAGACAGATTCTGGCATGCCTCTAGGTTGACCTGTGGCTGGCTCTGTGTGAAGGGAAGGGAAATGCTGAATAGCCTCGGAGTACAGAGCGAGAGAGACTCACAGAGCAAGTTGATTTATCCCCGGAAGCCTCTGTGTAGACCTCTGGAGCCAAAACATTCCATTTCGTGTTCTCTGGAATGTGATGTACCTTGGATCGTTCTTAATCTGTGATCAATGGACTTTAGGCACCTAAAGAAATTCCGATAGAACTGTGAATTGGATTACCTGAATACCGATTATACACCAATGTAGGGGAATTAATTATGCAAACCACACAGATCCCAATACCAGCCAAACATAAGTTTCCTCTTATGCACTTCTGCCCAGTAATTCTTACGTCCATCAATCAATCTAGCGTGCATCTGTATTTCCCATGGCAACAACATCGGTCTCATCCGGTGTGTCTCTCCCTGTCCTCCCGTACAGCCTACAGACAGGAGGAGACAGTGGGGTTTGACTCGTGGGACCCCAGTACTAACTGCATAGAGCAGACTACGGAGTGGGGCGCCTGCTCTCGGACCTGTGGCATGAGCATCTCCACCCGGGTCACCAACAAGAACCCCCGCTGTGAGATGGTCAAGCAGACGCGTCTGTGCATCGTCAGGCCCTGCGACAAACAGCAGCAGGATGCTCCTAAGGTAGGATACTCAACCCACTGTTACTGTACTAATACCAGCAGTAGGATGTTCCTAAGGTAGGATACTCAACCCACTGTTACTGTACTAACACCAGCAGTAGGATGTTCCTAAGGTAGGATACTCAACCCACTGTTACTGTACTAATACCAGCAGTAGGATGTTCCTAAGGTAGGATACTCAACCCACTGTTACTGTACTAACACCAGCAGTAGGATGTTCCTAAGGTAGGATACTCAACCCACTGTTACTGTACTAATACCAGCAGTAGGATGTTCCTAAGGTAGGATACTCAACCCACTGTTACTGTACTAACACCAGCAGTAGGATGTTCCTAAGGTAGGATACTCAACCCACTGTCACTCTACTAATACCAGCAGTAGGATGTTCCTAAGGTAGGATACTCAACCCACTGTTACTATACAAATACCAGCAGTAGGATGTTCCTAAGGTAGGATACCCAACCCACTGTTACTGTACTAATACCAGCAGTAGGATGTTCCTAAGGTAGGATACTCAACCCACTGTTACTGTATTAATACCAGCAGTAGGATGTTCCTAAGGTAGGATACCCAACCCACTGTTCCTGTACTAATACCAGCAGTAGGATGTTCCTAAGGTAGGATACTCAACCCACTGTTACTGTACTAATACCAGCAGCAGGATGTTCCTAAGGTAGGATACTCAACCCACTGTTACTGTACTAATACCAGCAGTAGGATGTTCCTAAGGTAGGATACCCAACCCACTGTTACTGTACTAATACCAGCAGTAGGATGTTCCTAAGGTAGGATACTCAACCCACTGTCACTCTACTAATACCAGCAGTAGGATGTTCCTAAGGTAGGATACCCAACCCACTGTTACTGTACTAATACCAGCAGTAGGATGTTCCTAAGGTAGGATACTCAACCCACTGTCACTCTACTAATACCAGCAGTAGGATGTTCCTAAGGTAGGATACTCAACCCACTGTTACTGTACTAATACCAGCAGCAGGATGTTCCTAAGGTAGGATACCCAACCCACTGTTACTGTACTAATACCAGCAGTAGGATGTTCCTAAGGTAGGATACTCAACCCACTGTCACTGTACTAATACCAGCAGTAGGATGTTCCTAAGGTAGGATACTCAACCCACTGTTACTGTACTAATACCAGCAGTAGGATGTTCCTAAGGTAGGATACTCAACCCACTGTTACTGTACTAATACCAGCAGTAGGATGTTCCTAAGGTAGGATACCCAACCCACTGTTACTGTACTAATACCAGCAGTAGGATGTTCCTAAGGTAGGATACTCAACCCACTGTTACTGTACTAATACCAGCAGTAGGATGTTCCTAAGGTAGGATACTCAACCCACTGTTACTGTACTAATACCAGCAGTAGGATGTTCCTAAGGTAGGATACTCAACCCACTGTTACTGTACTAATACCAGCAGTAGGATGTTCCTAAGGTAGGATACCCAACCCACTGTTACTGTACTAATACCAGCAGTAGGATGTTCCTAAGGTAGGATACTCAACCCACTGTTACTGTACTAATACCAGCAGTAGGATGTTCCTAAGGTAGGATACTCAACCCACTGTCACTCTACTAATACCAGCAGTAGGATGTTCCTAAGGTAGGATACTCAACCCACTGTTACTGTACTAATACCAGCAGCAGGATGTTCCTAAGGTAGGATACCCAACCCACTGTTACTGTACTAATACCAGCAGTAGGATGTTCCTAAGGTAGGATACTCAACCCACTGTCACTGTACTAATACCAGCAGTAGGATGTTCCTAAGGTAGGATACTCAACCCACTGTTACTGTACTAATACCAGCAGTAGGATGTTCCTAAGGTAGGATACTCAACCCACTGTTACTGTACTAATACCAGCAGTAGGATGTTCCTAAGGTAGGATACCCAACCCACTGTTACTGTACTAATACCAGCAGTAGGATGTTCCTAAGGTAGGATACTCAACCCACTGTTACTGTACTAATACCAGCAGTAGGATGTTCCTAAGGTAGGATACTCAACCCACTGTTACTGTACTAATAATACAAACCAAATCACAGTTGTAGAGGGAAAATACATCACAAATTTAAATAGCAGAATCGAAGTTCAAGTTCAACTTGCCATTCAGACTAAATGCAAATCTTCCGACTAACAAAACTCACAAGCGCTCTGACAAAATACACGCCAGAAGTGTTCCAGTGTTTCGTCGACTGACAACCATTTCCTCCTCTAAATCCTCAGAGAGGAAGCAAGTGCCTGAGGATGAGGAAGGCGGTGAAACCCGTCCGGTTCAGCTATAAGAACTGCACCAGCGTGCTGACCTACAAGCCCCGGTACTGTGGTGTGTGTACGGACGGGCGTTGCTGCACCCCCCACAGCACCGAGACAGCGCAGGTAGAGTTCCAATGTGCTCAGGGTAAAGCCATCAAGAAACCCGTGATGTTCATCAACACCTGCGCCTGTCACTACCACTGTCCCAGAGACAACGTCGTGTATCGACCATCAGACCTGGTCTACAGCGGTTACAGGTTATAACGCTGTTACCACAGACACAACGACAGTTTCTCCTGTTCCTCCGTGACAGTAGTATTGTACTGTACTGTAGTCGGGTGACTCTATATGTTCGTAACTCTAAATGTTCTTGACAACATCTCCCTGAAGGTGTATGGTTGGTCTCAGGAGGGAGAATCTCAATTGCATACTTATCGCGTTCCTCTCTCCTCGCCTCCTTCTCAAAACCCATTGGATGAGAAAGCCAGATGTCCCTCCCCTCTGACATTCTCCTCCAATGGGTTTTGAGAAGGAGGCGAGGAGAGAGGGTGCGAGGAGAGAGGGTACGAGGAGAGAGAGAGTGAGGAAAGAGGGCATTAGGAGAGAGGACACGAGGAGTATGCAATTGAGATTCTCATAGTCAGCACTTAGCTACCTTTACAGAATAGATGAGCATGCTTTCTGAATCTGATATAACTGGAAACGTTAAAGACAGAGTTTTCCTTTTCTGCAAATGGCCTCAGTGATCATTCACAGCTCCTGGGTCAGTTTTAAACAGCCTCTGACTCAAAGGGCCTCAGTGATCATACACAGCTCCTGGGTCAGTTTTAAACAGCCTCTGACTCAAAGGGCCTCAGTGATCATACACAGCTCCTGGGTCAGTTTTAAACAGCCTCTGACTCAAAGGGCCTCAGTGATCATACACAGCTCCTGGGTCAGTTTTAAACAGCCTCTGACTCAAATGGCCTCAGTGATCATACACAGCTCCTGGGTCAGTTTTAAACAGCCTCTGACTCAAAGGGCCTCAGTGATCATACACAGCTCCTGGGTCAGTTTTAAACAGCCTCTGACTCAAGCGGCCTCAGGAGATCATACACAGCTCCTGGGTCCGTTTTAGACATTCTCTGACTGTTCCAGAGGCATTTCCGAAATAGCGGTTAGACCACCTATAATCTTTTCAAGTGTAATGTCTGCACGTCCAACAACTCTCCAGCTGCACGTCCAACAACTCTCCAGCTGCACATCACAAAGAAAATGTCTGGTGAAAGCAACACCTGCTCACTGTTGTATTTGTTCTGGTGAAAACCTGTGTTTCTATCCCCCCCCCCCCCCCTCATTCCTCTGACCTTTGACCTTGTAGATGTTTGCAGACTCTTGCCCTCTCCCAGGCTCTCCAGTCAACCCGGTCTTGGCCCACACAACAGTCATGTCGACAGCCAGGTCAAAAAGGTTGTTCTTCATAATGTACTGCCGCTTTCAACAGCCTGTAAGTCTCCGCTCTTGGACCTCTAAGCCCCGCCCCACTAAGCCCCGCCCCACTTACACGTCAGACCTGGGTCAAATACATGTGTCAAAACTCTCGAGATGATTTAACTTGACCAGTGTGCAGGCTGTGGGTGGAGTTGGCAGTTTATGAGACTATTCCATTGGTTGCATTGTACAGGGCAAGCTAAGTCAAGTTAAGTCAAGCTAAGTCAAGCTAAGTCAAGCTAAGTCAAGCTAAGTCAAGTTAAGTCAAGCTAAGTCAAGCTAAGTCAAGTTAAGTCAAGCTAAGTCAAGCTAAGTCAAGTTAAGTCAAGCTAAGTCAAGCCAAACCAAGCTAAGTCAAGCTAAGTCAAGCTAAGTCAAGCTAAGTCAAGTTAAGTCAAGCTAAGTCAAGTTAAGTCAAGTGCACCTCCAAAGTCTTTGGCATATATATATATATATGTCACCCAGTTCTGATATATACTGTCATTGACTGCGACGCAATGTAGATTTTCCTTAAAAACAGAACGTTAATTTTCTACTCCTCCTATGGTCTCTTGTAGAAAGATACACGTTATGTGAATACTTTACTGTATAGTTGGCGCCAGCGTGTATTAAATACACAGTGTCTGTATGTCTTTGTAAACCAGAATGTAAATATGAATTCTATATAGTGTCTGTATGTGTTTGTAAACCGAATGTAAACCGAATGTATATATGAGTTCTATATAGTGTCTGTAGGTCTTTGTAAACAGAATGTAAATATGAATTCTATATAGTGTCTGTACGTCTACTCTGGTTGTGTTTCGCTCAGCCTTTTCGATCAATATAATAATACTGTACTTACTCATGATTTGACATTAAATATGTATATTTTGTATAACTTCTGATTTGTTTCTCTTTATTCCAACCGTCATGATATACCGTGTAGATAGATTGTTAGACAACAGTTGATGTACATTTAATTGACCTAAAACTGAGTCACAACACCTTTTCATATAAGGTTAATGCATAGTTAGTTTAGTGACAACCCCGTCGAATGAATGCGACATAAAATGCTTAATGACTATTAGAGACTATGGTGGGTTCTAACTTCCAACGCTTATAAGTCTGTGAAATCACTGAACGCTCAAAGCTCTCCCAGAACGGGTGTATAAAACCCCTATACAGAAAACAGCGACACCTTGTGTGATATTTAAGAAGTGCAGGAAAGTATAAGGAAACATGACCTCTATTGTTATTCCTATCCAGAGTAAAAGTTATCCATGACCGTAACTGCGGTATCCCTGGTCCGGCACACTGTCGTCTCCGACAGAAGCGTCGCGTTGCCAGCCGCGTTGCGTCAATGTGCCGTTCCACCGCTACACACAAGCACGTTGATTTGGGAGCGGAGAATAGCAGAGGGGCTGAGCGTCTTTATTCTATTTTCCCCTACTGCACTGTACCATATGCATCTATTATGCGTAAGTACAATAACTGTTGGCCCAGTTTTTCGCAAGTACTCATTAAATCGTTGCTAGTGGTTGTACTAAATTATACTCAAATTACACAAGTTGCTTTTGTTAACATTGTGAACATCGGTAGTCAGTGTAGCTAGCTAAGTAATAGTAGTAGTTTCTTGACTTCATAAATCTTAGTAAAATAACCAGCGGTGTATAGCCGAGGCCAAATGCAACCAAAATGAACTTTTATTTTAAATTCACAAGATAGAATTAACATGCACGTCAAGCCATCAATAATTAACTCTCTGTGACGATTGAGTTTGGACGCCCAATTTCTATAGTGTAGCAAGGCCAGTATGAGTGACCATTCATAAACAAAGACAAATCGGGTCTTATTCCCTATAGAATCCCTATGGGCCCCGGTCAAAAGTATGCACCATGGCTGCGTTTACACAGGCAGACTAATTCTGAACCTTTTCCCACTAATTGGTCTTTTGGCCAATCAGATCACCTCTGAAAGAGATCTGATGTGATTGGTTGAAAGACCAAATAGTGGGGGAAGAAATATGAGAATTGAGCTGCCTGTGTAAACGCAGCCTATGTAGAGAATAGGTTACCATACAGTACACAGGGTTTCCAGTCATTTACCGGCAGACAGCTGGTAAAATACATTTTCTCTCGTCTCTCGCACTGAGATAAATGACTGAGAACACTACAGTATATCACCGCTGTAGTGTTGAGACAGACAGACGGGTGTTTGCAGTGTAATCCGATGTGCCTCGATTCAAACCTTTATTGTAGGTCTGGGGAAACATCCACTGAGATTAGCAGGTTTGAGTCAGACCAGATGCACTTCCCAGATTTCATCCTTGGAGGAATGTTGTAGGTAGACATTTCTGTAGCATGTAGACTACAAGTTAATAGCCTGTCAGTATCTCTTGCCATTTCAATTTTTTTTAACCTTTATTTAACTAGGCGAGTCGGTTAAGAATAAATTCTTATTTACAATCACGGCCTACACCGGCCAAACCCGGACGACGCTGGGCCAGTTGAGCGCTGCCCTGTGGGACTCCCAATGACGGCCGACCCCGGCCAAACCCGGACGACGCTGGGCCAGTTGAGCGCCGCCCTGTGGGACTCCCAATCACGGCCGGTTGTAATACATACAGCCTTGGATTTGAACCAGGGTGTCTGTAATGACACCTCTAGCACTGAGATGAAGCGCCTTAGACCGCTGTGTCACTCGGGAGCCCATTAGAGCCTGTCACCAAACCCATTCAAACACACATTTATTACTGAAATTAAATCTCCCAACTACAGGAACAGCCTTAATCGATTGATGTTCATAATGCTAATATCGTTAGCATTAAATCAAAACAACAAGGGTGAGCAGCAATGACCTCTGGCCTCGCTGCCAACTTCCCCGATACGCCGCAATGACAGACGAGGTCGTACAAAAAGGTTTATTGGATTAAAACATCAGGCATAAATAAGTGGATCACACAGCTGTCCGGGACATATTTAAAAGGATGTCACCACTACAGGTTCACTATTATTACTGTTCACAGTACAGACAGACAGAGCTGATTATTATTATTATTAACACGGTACTCTCAGCCATCACCAGCAAGACATTCATCAGAAACACCACATACAACACACACACACAACAACACACCACATTATCAATACAAGTAACAACAAATAATTAAATTCATGCTTGTTAATCATCAAAAAACACAAACATAAAGAGGGACAGGAAATGTGTTCCATTACAGAGGAACAGAACAGCCATGAATAAACATTTACAATAATACATGTGAAAAAACACAACATGACATATTCAAAAATATACACCAGACCATCGGCGCTGTGGTGGACACAGGAGAGGGTAGGGAGACAGGAGAGGGTAGGGAGACAGGAGAGGGTAGGGAGACAGGAGAGGGTAGGTAGACAGGAGAGGGTAGGGAGACAGGAGAGGGTAGGTAAACAGGAGAGGGTCGGTAAACAGGAGAGGGTAGGTGGACAGGAGAGGGTAGGGAGACAGGAGAGGGTAGGGAGACAGGAGAGGGTAGGTAAACAGGAGAGGGTAGGTAAACAGGAGAGGGTAGGGAGACAGGAGAGGGTCGGTAAACAGGAGAGGGTAGGGAGACAGGAGAGGGTAGGTGGACAGGAGAGGGTAGGTAAACAGGAGAGGGTAGGGAGACAGGAGAGGGTAGGTGGACAGGAGAGGGTAGGTAGACAGGAGAGGGTAGGGAGACAGGAGAGGGTAGGTGGACAGGAGAGGGTAGGGAGACAGGAGAGGGTAGGTAGACAGGAGAGGGTAGGGAGACAGGAGAGGGTAGGTAAACAGGAGAGGGTAGGTGGACAGGAGAGGGTAGGGAGACAGGAGAGGGTAGGTGGACAGGAGAGGGTAGGTAAACAGGAGAGGGTAGGTAAACAGGAGAGGGTAGGGAGACAGGAGAGGGTAGGGAGACAGGAGAGGGTAGGTGGACAGGAGAGGGTAGGTAAACAGGAGAGGGTAGGGAGACAGGAGAGGGTAGGGAGACAGGAGAGGGTAGGTAAACAGGAGAGGGTAGGGAGACAGGAGAGGGTAGGTGGACAGGAGAGGGTAGGTAAACAGGAGAGGGTAGGGAGACAGGAGAGGGTAGGTGGACAGGAGAGGGTAGGTGGACAGGAGAGGGTAGGTAAACAGGAGAGGGTAGGTGGACAGGAGAGGGTAGGGAGACAGGAGAGGGTAGGTAAACAGGAGAGGGTAGGGAGACAGGAGAGGGTAGGTAAACAGGAGAGGGTAGGGAGACAGGAGAGGGTAGGTGGACAGGAGAGGGTAGGTAAACAGGAGAGGGTAGGGAGACAGGAGAGGGTAGGGAGACAGGAGAGGGTAGGTGGACAGGAGAGGGTAGGTAAACAGGAGAGGGTAGGGAGACAGGAGAGGGTAGGGAGACAGGAGAGGGTAGGTAAACAGGAGAGGGTAGGGAGACAGGAGAGGGTAGGTGGACAGGAGAGGGTAGGTAAACAGGAGAGGGTAGGGAGACAGGAGAGGGTAGGTGGACAGGAGAGGGTAGGTGGACAGGAGAGGGTAGGTAAACAGGAGAGGGTAGGTGGACAGGAGAGGGTAGGTAAACAGGAGAGGGTAGGGGGACAGGAGAGGGTAGGTAAACAGGAGAGGGTAGGTGGACAGGAGAGGGTAGGGAGACAGGAGAGGGTAGGTAAACAGGAGAGGGTAGGGAGACAGGAGAGGGTAGGTGGACAGGAGAGGGTAGGTAAACAGGAGAGGGTAGGGAGACAGGAGAGGGTAGGTGGACAGGAGAGGGTAGGTGGACAGGAGAGGGTAGGGAGACAGGAGAGGGTAGGTGGACAGGAGAGGGTAGGTAAACAGGAGAGGGTAGGGAGACAGGAGAGGGTAGGTGGACAGGAGAGGGTAGGTGGACAGGAGAGGGTAGGTAAACAGGAGAGGGTAGGGAGACAGGAGAGGGTAGGTGGACAGGAGAGGGTAGGTGGACAGGAGAGGGTGGGTAAACAGGAGAGGGTAGGTAAACAGGAGAGGGTAGGGAGACAGGAGAGGGTAGGGAGACAGGAGAGGGTAGGGACACAGGAGAGGGTAGGTGGACAGGAGAGGGTAGGTGGACAGGAGAGGGTAGGTAAACAGGAGAGGGTAGGTGGACAGGAGAGGGTAGGTAGACCGGAGAGGGTAGGTGGACAGGAGAGGGTAGGTGGACAGGAGAGGGTGGGTAAACAGGAGAGGGTAGGTAAACAGGAGAGGGTAGGTGGACAGGATAGGGTAGGTGGACAGGAGAGGGTAGGTGGACAGGAGAGGGTAGGTGGACAGGAGAGGGTAGGTGGACAGGCGAGGGTAGGGAGACAAGAGAGGGTAGATAGACAGGAGTGGGTAGGTAGACAGGAGGGGGTAGGTAGACAGGAGAGTGTAGGTATACAGGAGAGGGTAGATAGGGAGACAGGAGAGTGTAGGTAGACAGACAGAAGAGGGTAGGTGAACAGGAGAGGGTAGGTAGACAGGAGAGGGTAGGTAGACAGGAGAGGGTAGATAGACAGGAGAGGGTAGGGAGACAGTGGTTTAGATCTCGCTCTCATACGTGTGCATGTGAGTCTTCAGTGAGAGGATTTCAGGGTAACTCCGGCTAGTCCGACGGTAGAAGTCCAGGCCCGTGAGGATCTCCACGTCTCGGACCCGGGCCGTGTGCAGCTTCATCAGATCCTCTACCCACTTAGACTCGTCCTCAGAGCTCTGGGGGGACGAAGACAACGTCACACAACGTCAGCTACCTGCACATTTCATGATGCTCTGAGATCTCTGTCAATTCAAGGGACTTTATTGGCATGGGAAACATGTTTACACTGACAAAGCAAGTGAAATGAACAAATTAACATTACTCACAAGTTTCAAAGGAATAGACACATTTCAAATGTCATATTTCTATATACAGTGTAACAATGTGCAAATAGTTAAAGTACAAAAGGGAAAATAAATAAACATAAATATGGGTTGGATTTACAATGGTGTTTGTTCTTCACTGGTTGGCCCTTTCTTGTCTCTTTCTGTCTCACAATGTCTCTGTGTGTGAGGCAATAGCACCCTGTTCCCTACACAATACACTACCTTTGATCACAGCCCTATGTAGCAGTCCTATGTAGCAGCCCTATGTAGCAGCCCTATGTAGCAGCCCTATGTAGCAGTCCTATGTAGCAGTCCTATGTAGCAGCCCTATGTAGCAGTCCTATGTAGCAGTCCTATGTAGCAGTCCTATGTAGCAGCCCTATGTAGCAGCCCTATGTAGCAGTCCTATGTAGCAGTCCTATGTAGCAGTCCTATGTAGCAGCCCTATGTAGCAGCCCTATGTAGCAGTCCTATGTAGCAGCCTTATGTAGCAGCCCTATGTAGCAGCCCTATGTAGCAGTCCTATGTAGCAGCCCTATGTAGCAGTCCTATGTAGCAGCCTTATGTAGCAGCCCTATGTAGCAGCCCTATGTCATTTGGACGTAGCCAGGGACTCACACTGCAGCTCTCGTCGTTGTCTGAGCGGTGTGGTAGGATGAAGGCAGAGCTGCTAAGAGGTCCAGTACAGATGTCCTCAGCCTGGGTGAAGTCCAGACAACTGGTTAACACACAGTAGTAGTGGGTTGGAATGGGCCCTGAACCACTTCCATACCTGTAGGCAAAATACATGTCAAGATCACCAAAGGAGGTTGAATATTTATTCATGGTAGACTGTATGTAGCCAGAGGACAGTCAGTAACTATGAGACAGCACAGTCCCACAGACAGAGAACACACAGTAACTACGAGACAGCACAGTCCCACAGACAGAGAACACACAGTAACTACGAGACAGCACAGTCCCACAGACAGAGAACACACAGTAACTACGAGACAGCACAGTCCCACAGACAGAGAACACACAGTAACTATGAGACAGCACAGTCCCACAGACAGAGAACACACAGTAACTATGAGACAGCACAGTCCCACAGACAGAGAACACACAGTAACTACGAGACAGCACAGTCCCACAGACAGAGAACACACAGTAACTATGAGACAGCACAGTCCCACAGACAGAGAACACACATGTAGCCAGAGGACAGTCAGTGACTATGAGACAGGAGAGGGTCTGTCCCACAGACAGAGAACACACATGTAGCCAGAGGACAGTCTGTAACTATGAGACAGGAGAGGGTCTGTCCCACAGACAGAGAACACACATGTAGCCAGAGGACAGTCAGTGACTATGAGACAGCACAGTCCCACAGACAGAGAACACACATTCAATCACATGAAGGCTCTATGTGAGGTTCAGTGACATTATGACCATGATGATTGAATGGAACCAGAAGTACAGATATTTGTAATGACCGATTTTAGCCACTAGGTGGCCCTACAACTACATTTTGCTGGATCATTTCCATGACAATACATTTAATTTGCCTCTATTTTTATTTTTTAATTTAACCTTTATTTAACTAGGCAAGTCAGTTAAGAACAAATTCTTATTTTCAATGACGGCCTAGGAACAGTGGGTTAACTGCCTGTTTAGGGGCAGAACGACAACATGTACCTTGTCAGCTTGGGGGGTTTGAACTTGCAACCTTCCGGTTCAATGCTCTAACCACTAGGCTACCCTGCCGCCCCTGCCGCCCCTGCCTCTACTTTGACGAATGAGTAAAATACGAAATAGAATATTGACCTTGTGCAGGAAAGGAAAGAGAAACATCGACTGTTCCAAATCATTAAGGTGCAAAACGAGGTTTGAGTCTGACATTGAGACATTGAGAAGTACAGTACTATGTTGTATTGTGGCTGCTTCCCAAATGAAACCCTGCTCCTTTAAAAAACCTCCTACGGGTCGGACCCTTTCTTTACGCTTTCCTCTAAAATGACATACCCAAATCTAACTGTCTGTAGCTCAGGACCTGAAGCAAGGACATGCATATTCTTTTTTTTTTTTTAAATTTGACCCCTTTTTCTCCCCAATTTCGTGGTGTTGTAGTAGCTACTATCTTGTCTCCTCGCTACAACTCCCGTACGGGCTCGGGAGAGACGAAGGTTGAAAGTCATGCGTCCTCCGATACACAACCCAACCAAGCCGCACTGCTTCTTAACACAGCGCGCATCCAACCCGGAAGCCAGCAGCACCATATGTGTCGGAGGATACACCTGGCAACCTTGGTTAGCGCGCACTGCGCCCGGCCCGCCACAGGAGTCGCTGTTGCGCGATGAGACAAGGATATCCCTACCGACCTAACCCGGACGATGCTAGGCCAATTGTGCGTCTCCCCACGGACCTCCCGGTCGCGGCCGGTTACGACAGAGCCTGGGCGCGAACCCAGCTGGCGCCCTTAACCACTGCGCCACCCGGGAGGCCTAGGATATGCATATTCTTGATACCATTCGAAAGGAAACACTTTGAAGTTTGTGGAAATGTGAAATGAATGTAGTAGAATATAACACATTAGATCTGGTACAAGATAATACAAAGAAAAAACCATGTGTTTTTGTTCCGTCATCTTTGAAATGCAAGAGAAAGGCCACAACGTATTACTGCAGATTAGGCGCAATTTAGATTTTGGCCACTAGGTGGCAGCAGTGTATGTGCAACATTTTAGACTGATTCAATGAACCATTGCATTACTATTCAAAAATGTTGCATCAAATCTGCTCAGATGTGCCTAATTGTTTTGCTACATTTTCAAGTATATAACTGTGCACTCTCCTCAAACAATACCATGGTATTCTTTCACTGTAATAGCTACTGTAAATTGGACAGTGCAGTTAGATTAACACGAATTTAAGCTTTCTGCCAATAAAAAAACATGTTTATGTCCTGGGAAATGTTCTTGTTACTTACAATGTCATGCTAATCAAATTAGCGCATGTTAGCTCAACCGGACATCAATCCCGTAGAGGTTAAAGTGCACTACCATTGACCAGCACTGGTCAACAGTAGTGCACTATAAAGGGAATTAGGGGCTCTGATCAGAAATAGTGCACTCTAATAGGGGCCTTTTGGGGATGTAGCCTGTATGTCAGTGAAGATCAAAAGCCCTTACTGTTTAATTTTCTCTGCCGAGTCTCTCAGGCCATCGTAGTCGTTGTCAAATATGGGCCCACAGATTAAGTTGAGCCCATTTCTCTCCATGGCATACTTCTTCACAAGAGTCTTCTGGAAGTAGCTCCATATTCCTGAAGGAGATACAGAGAGAGAGTGAGAGTGAGAGAGAGAGAGAGAGAGAGAGAGAGAGACAGAGAGAGAGAGAGAGAGAGAGAGGCAAACTGTTACAACTCTGCAGCATCTACACCCCTGTGTGTTTAGGGTTGAGGTAAGACTGGATCAGATCTACACCCCTGTGTGTTTAGGGCTGTGAGGACAGACTGGATCAGATCTACACCCCTGTATGTTTAGGGCTGAGGTAAGACTGCATCAGATCTACGCCCCTGTATGTTTAGGGCTGTGAGGACAGACTTGATCAGATCTACACCCCTGTATGTTAGGGCTGAGGTAAGACTGGATCAGATCTACACCCCTGTATGTTTAGGGCTGTGAGGACAGACTTGATCAGATCTACACCCCTGTATGTTTAGGGTTGAGGTAAGACTGGATCAGATCTACACCCCTGTATGTTTAGGGCTGTGAGGACAGACTGAATCAGATCTACACCCCTGTATGTTTAGGGCTGAGGTAAGACTGCATCAGATCTACGCCCCTGTATGTTTAGGGCTGAGGTAAGACTGGATCAGATCTACGCCCCTGTATGTTTAGGGCTGTGAGGACAGACTGGATCAGCTCTACACCCCTGTATGTTTAGGGCTGAGGTAAGACAGGATCAGCTCTACACCCCTGTATGTTTAGGGCTGTGAGGACAGACTGGATCAGATCTACACCCCTGTATGTTAGGGCTGAGGTAAGACTGGATCAGCTCTACACCCCTGTATGTTTAGGGCTGTGAGGACAGACTGGATCAGCTCTACACCCCTGTATGTTTAGGACTGTGAGGACAGACTGGATCAGATCTACACCCCTGTATGTTTAGGGCTGTGAGGACAGACTAGATCAGATCTACACCCCTGTGTGTTTAGGGCTGTGAGGACAGACTGGATCAGATCTACACCCCTGTATGTTTAGGGCTGAGGTAAGACTGCATCAGATCTACGCCCCTGTATGTTTAGGGCTGAGGTAAGACGATCAGCTCTACACCCCTGTATGTTTAGGGCTGTGAGGACAGACTGGATCAGATCTACACCCCTGTATGTTAGGGCTGAGGTAAGACAGGATCAGACCTTTACCCCTGTTGTGTATTTCCTGGAATGGCCAGATCAATAGAAGAAGGTGATGACTGGTTGAGACCCAACAAACTTTGATAAAGCTTTCAGTGATACCCAACAAACCTTTAAAGCTTTCAGTAATACCCAACAAACCTTTAAAGCTTTCAGTAATACCCAACAAACCTTTAAAGCTTTCAGTAATTCCCAACAAACCTTGATAAAGCTTTCAGTAATACCCAACAAACCTTTAAAGCTTTCAGTAATTCCCAACAAACCTTGATAAAGCTTTCAGTAATACCCAACAAACCTTGATGAAGCTTTCAGTAATACCCAACAAACCTTGATAAAGCTTTCAGTAATACCCAACAAACCTTGATAAAGCTTTCAGTGATACCCAACAAACCTTGATAAAGCTTTCAGTGATACCCAACAAACCTTGATAAAGCTTTCAGTAATACCCAACAAACCTTGATAAAGCTTTCAGTAATACCCAACAAACCTTGATAAAGCTTTCAGTAATACCCAACAAACCTTGATAAAGCTTTCAGTAATACCCAACAAACCTTGATAAAGCTTTCAGTAATACCCAACAAACCTTGATAAAGCTTTCAGTAATACCCAACAAACCTTGATAAAGCTTTCAGTAATACCCAACAAACCTTTAAAGCTTTCAGTAATA
The DNA here is from genome assembly GCF_057628025.1 of Oncorhynchus mykiss. Lineage (NCBI taxonomy): Eukaryota > Metazoa > Chordata > Actinopteri > Salmoniformes > Salmonidae > Oncorhynchus > Oncorhynchus mykiss. Next base: position 9,244,496 of record NC_143024.1, read on the forward strand.
CCCAACAAACCTTGATAAAGCTTTCAGTGATACCCAACAAACCTTGATAAAGCTTTCAGTAATACCCAACAAACCTTGATAAAGCTTTCAGTAATACCCAACAAACCTTGATAAAGCTTTCAGTAATACCCAACAAACCTTGATAAAGCTTTCAGTAATACCCAACAAACCTTGATAAAGCTTTCAGTAATACCCAACAAACCTTGATAAAGCTTTCAGTAATACCCAACAAACCTTGATAAAGCTTTCAGTAATACCCAACAAACCTTGATAAAGCTTTCAGTAATACCCAACAAACCTTGATAAAGCTTTCAGTAATACCCAACAAACCTTGATAAAGCTTTCAGTAATACCCAACAAACCTTGATAAAGCTTTCAGTGATACCCAACAAACCTTGATAAAGCTTTCAGTAATACCCAACAAACCTTGATAAAGCTTTCAGTAATACCCAACAAACCTTGATAAAGCTTTCAGTAATACCCAACAAACCTTGATAAAGCGTTCAGTAATACCCAACAAACCTTGATAAAGCTTTCAGTAATACCCAACAAACCTTGATAAAGCTTTCAGTAATACCCAACAAACCTTGATAAAGCTTTCAGTAATACCCAACAAACCTTGATAAAGCTTTCAGTAATACCCAACAAACCTTGATAAAGCTTTCAGTAATACCCAACAAACCTTGATAAAGCTTTCAGTAATACCCAACAAACCTTTAAAGCTTTCAGTAATACCCAACAAACCTTGATAAAGCTTTCAGTAATACCCAACAAACCTTGATAAAGCTTTCAGTAATACCCAACAAACCTTGATAAAGCTTTCAGTAATACCCAACAAACCTTTAAAGCTTTCAGTAATACCCAACAAACCTTGATAAAGCTTTCAGTAATACCCAACAAACCTTGATAAAGCTTTCAGTAATACCCAACAAACCTTGATAAAGCTTTCAGTAATACCCAACAAACCTTTAAAGCTTTCAGTAATACCCAACAAACCTTGATAAAGCTTTCAGTAATACCCAACAAACCTTGATAAAGCTTTCAGTAATACCCAACAAACCTTGATAAAGCTTTCAGTAATACCCAACAAACCTTGATAAAGCTTTCAGTAATACCCAACAAACCTTGATAAAGCTTTCAGTAATACCCAACAAACCTTGATAAAGCTTTCAGTAATACCCAACAAACCTTGATAAAGCTTTCAGTAATACCCAACAAACCTTGATAAAGCTTTCAGTAATACCCAACAAACCTTGATAAAGCTTTCAGTAATACCCAACAAACCTTGATAAAGCGTTCAGTGATACCCAACAAACCTTGATAAAGCGTTCAGTAATACCCAACAAACCTTGATAAAGCTTTCAGTAATACCCAACAAACCTTGATAAAGCTTTCAGTAATACCCAACAAACCTTGATAAAGCTTTCAGTAATACCCAACAAACCTTGATAAAGCTTTCAGTAATACCCAACAAACCTTGATAAAGCTTTCAGTAATACCCAACAAACCTTGATAAAGCGTTCAGTAATACCCAACAAACCTTGATAAAGCGTTCAGTAATACCCAACAAACCTTGATAAAGCTTTCAGTAATACCCAACAAACCTTGATAAAGCTTTCAGTAATACCCAACAAACCTTGATAAAGCTTTCAGTAATACCCAACAAACCTTGATAAAGCTTTCAGTAATACCCAACAAACCTTGATAAAGCTTTCAGTGATACCCAACAAACCTTGATAAAGCTTTCAGTAATACCCAACAAACCTTGATAAAGCTTTCAGTAATACCCAACAAACCTTGATAAAGCTTTCAGTAATACCCAACAAACCTTGATAAAGCTTTCAGTAATACCCAACAAACCTTGATAAAGCTTTCAGTAATACCCAACAAACCTTGATAAAGCTTTCAGTAATACCCAACAAACCTTGATAAAGCTTTCAGTAATACCCAACAAACCTTGATAAAGCTTTCAGTAATACCCAACAAACCTTGATAAAGCTTTCAGTAATACCCAACAAGCAGCGCTTCTATGCTAACTTGCATGTTATATTTTATTATATTTACGGTAGGTTCAGTTTATAGTTGGTTACCTTCTATTTGGTTCTGAAACTAAAGTGTAGTGCTGGTTGTTTCTGCCCATGTGATCTACCTAGTCAGAAAAACATCCTCTAACCATGACATCTACCCAGTCAGGAAAACATCCCCTAACCATGACATCTACCCAGTCAGGAAAACATCCCCTAACCACGACATCTACCCAGTCAGGAAAACGTCCCCTAACCATGAGGAAACCATGACATCTACCCAGTCAGGAAAACATCCTCTAACCATGAGGAAACCATGACATCTACCCAGTCAGGAAAACATCCCCAGCCCTAACCATGACATCTACCCAGTCAGGAAAACATCGCCTAACCATGACATCTACCCAGTCAGGAAAACATCCCCTAACCATGACATCTACCCAGTCAGGAAAACATCCCCTAACCACGAGGAAACCACGACATCTACCCAGTCAGGAAAACATCCCCTAACCATGACATCTACCCAGTCAGGAAACATCCCCTAACCATGACATCTACCCAGTCAGGAAAACATCCCCTAACCATGAGGAAACCACGACATCTACCCAGTCAGGAAAACATCCCCTAACCATGAGGAAACCACGACATCTACCCAGTCAGGAAAACATCCCCTAACCATGACATCTACCCAGTCAGGGAAACATCCCCTAACCATGAGGAAACCATGACATCTACCCAGTCAGGAAAACATCCTCTAACCATGACATCTACCCAGTCAGGAAAACATCCCCTAACCGTGACATCTACCCAGTCAGGAAAACATCCCCTAACCATGACATCTACCCAGTCAGGAAAACATCCTCTAACCATGAGGAAACCATGACATCTACCCAGTCAGGAAAACATCCCCTAACCATGACATCTACCCAGTCAGGAAAACATCCTCTAACCATGAGGAAACCACGACATCTACCCAGTCAGGTAAACATCCTCTAACCATGAGGAAACCATGACATCTACCCAGTCAGGAAAACATCCTCTAACCATGACAACTACCCAGTCAGGAAAACATCCTCTAACCATGAGGAAACCACGACATCTACCCAGTCAGGAAAACATCCTCTAACCATGACATCTACCCAGTCAGGAAAACATCCTCTAACCATGAGGAAACCATGACATCTACCCAGTCAGGAAAACATCCCCTATCCATGAGGAAACCACGACATCTACCCAGTCAGGAAAACATCCTCTAACCATGAGGAAACCACGACATCTACCCAGTCAGGAAAACATCCTCTAACCATGACATCTACCCAGTCAGGAAAACATCCCCCAACCATGACATCTACCCAGTCAGGAAAACGTCCCCTAACCATGAGGAAACCACAACATCTACCCAGTCAGGAAAACATCCCCAGCCCTAACCATGACATCTACCCAGTCAGGAAAACATCCTCTAACCATGAGGAAACCATGACATCTACCCAGTCAGGAAAACATCCTCTAACCATGACATCTACCCAGTCAGGAAAACATCCCCAGCCCTAACCATGACATCTACCCAGTCAGGAAAACATCCCCTAACCATGACATCTACCCAGTCAGGAAAACATCCCCTAACCATGAGGAAACCACAACATCTACCCAGTCAGGAAAACATCCCCAGCCCTAACCATGAGGAAACCACGACATCTACCCAGTCAGGAAAACATCCCCAGCCCTAACCATGAGGAAACCACGACATCTACCCAGTCAGGAAAACATCCCCAGCCCTAACCATGAGGAAACCACGACATCTACCCAGTCAGGAAAACATCCCCAGCCCTAACCATGACATCTACCCAGTCAGGAAAACATCCTCTAACCATGAGGAAACCACGACATCTACCCAGTCAGGAAAACATCCTCTAACCATGAGGAAACCACGACATCTACCCAGTCAGGAAAACATCCCCTATCCATGAGGAAACCACGACATCTACCCAGTCAGGAAAACATCCTCTAACCATGAGGAAACATACATGAACATCCTCTCCAACCCAGGCCTCTACCTCAGAGGGAAAGCAATATATATTTGAAGTGTGTACATTATGGAGAGGGGGTGGGGTTGTGTGTACCTATATACATTTCTGGAGGGGATTTTAATGGTGTGGACATTCCTCAAGTACACAGTGGCACAGTTTAACATTGGAGGGTCATAGAACTGACCGCCCCGAAACTGTCGACCCACACGCTATACACACACACACACACACACACAGACACTCACAGACACACACACACACACACACACACACAGACACACACTCACACACACACACACTCACACACAGACTCACACACAGACACACACACAGACACACACACACACACAGACACACACACGCTACACACACACTTCCTTTTAAGTCCCTCTCGTTGTTGGGTCTGCAGGTCGTTAGTCAACGTAATTACTTCCTCAAACATTTAATGTAGACTAAGTGAAAACAGGACTAAACCAGGACACAGTTCCATCAATCCATCTTGTCAGTGTGGTTTCTGTTGACTGGTGATGACATGTGAATGTGGCCTATGAATTACATTTGACATGCCAATGTAGTTTTAGAAAATGTTTGACTTACTTTTGAATGCTGGGTACATGGGTACGGTGTTAGTGATGAGGACTGCATCAAATTTGCCGTCTTGGGTCGGAGCCAGCTCTAAAGATAAAACAATAAATGGTGGAAAATCAGTGTTTTATTTTATTTATGTTATCTTTATTTAACCAGGCAAGTCAGTTAAGAACAAATTCATATTTTCAATGACGGCCTAGGAACAGTGGGTTTGAACTTGCAACCTTCCGGTTACTAGTCCAACGCTCTAACCACTAGGCTACCCTGCCGCCCCAAAATGTGCCGCCCCAAAATGTTAATGTACAGTACAATTTAGATTGCTTCATGTCTTGTTACTGCGTTGTAAACTATAGTACAGTCGTGGCCAAAAGTTTTGAGAATGACACAAATATTAATTTCCACAAAGTTGGCTGCTTCAGTGTCTTTAGATGTTTTTGTCAGATGTTACTATGGAATACTGTATAATTATAATTAAAGTATATTTACAAGCATTTCATAAGGGTCAAAAGCTTTTATTGACAATTACATGAAGTTGATGCAAAGAGTCAATATTTGCAGTGTTGACCCTTCTTTTTCAAGACCTCTGCAATCCGCCCTGGCATGCTGTCAATTAACTTCTGGGCCACATCCTGACTGATGGCAGCCCATTCTTGCATAATCAATGCATGGAGTTTGTCAGAATTTGTGGGTTTTTGTTTGTCCACCTGCCTCTTGAGGATTGACCACAAGTTCTCAATGGGATTAAGGTCTGGGGAGTTTCCTGGCCATGGACCCAAAATATCGATGTTTTGTTCCCCAAGCCACTTAGTTATCACGTTTTCCTTATGGCAAGGTGCTCCATCATGCTGGAAATTGCATTGTTCGTCACCAAACTGTTCTTGGATAGTTGGGAGAAGTTGCTCTCAGAGGATGTGTTCTTTATTCATGGCTGTGTTCTTATGCAAAATTGTGAGTGAGCCCACTCCCTTGGCTGAGAAGCAACCCCACACATGAATGGTCTCAGGATGCTTTACTGTTGGCATGACACAGGACTGATGGTAGCGCTTACCTTGTCTTCTCCGGACAAGCTTTTATCCAGATTCCCCAAACAATCGGAAAGCGGATTCATCAGAGAAAATGACTTTACCCCAGTCCTCAGCAGTCCAATCCCTGTACCTTTTGCAAAATATCAGTCTGTCCCTGATGTTTTTCCTGGAGAGAAGTGGCTTCTTTGCCTCCCTTCTTGACACCAGGCCATCCTCCAAAAGTCTTCGCCTCACTGTGCGTGCAAATGCACTCACACCTGCCTGCTGCCATTCCTGAGCAAGCTCTGTACTGGTGGTGCCCCGATCCCGCAGCTGAATCAACTTTAGGAGACAGTCCTGGCACTTGCTGGACTTTCTTGGGCGCCCTGAAGCCTTCTTCACAACAATTCAACCGCTCTCCTTGAAGTTCTTGATGATCCGATAAATGGTTGATTTAGGTGCAATCTTAATGGCAGCAATATCCTTGCCTGTGAAGCCCTTTTTGTGCAAAGCAATGATGACGGAACGTGTTTCCTTGCAGATAACCATGGTTGACAGAGGAAGAACAATGATTCCAAGCACCACCCTCCTTTTGAAGCTTCCAGTCTGTTATTCAAACTCAATCAGCATGACAGAGTGATCTCCAGCCTTGTCCTCGTCAACACTCACACCTGTGTTAACGAGAGAATAACTGACATGATGTCAGCTGGTCCTTTTGTGGCAGGGCTGAAATGCAGTGGAAATGTTTTTTGGGGGATTCAGTTCATTTGCATGGAAAAGAGGGACTTTGTAATTCATTGCAATCCATCTGATCACTCTTCATAACATTCTGGACTATATGCAAATTACCATCAAACAAACTGAGGCAGTAGACTTTATGAAAACCTATATTTGTGTCAATCTCAAAACTTTTGGCCACGACTGTACATGAACCGGTTGCATCAGCTGGGAGTTCCAAAGGTGGTCTTGAATGTGGTGTTAGAACCAGGCGCACGTCAAGCTGGTGCAACCGGCCGCTGGTCAACCATAGGAGATCTGACAGGAGAGAACATGGAGGACGTACGTGGAGGGTAGAGGAAGGCGAAGGAGATCTGTTTGTCCGCCTTGTAGTTGGAGCAGGATTGGCTGAAGCCCGGAGGGATACGGATGTCAGGTCTGACACAGTTAGTCAGATGCTCTGGTAGAGGGGTTACTTCTACCTGGAAAACACAATCACAACGTTAGACCACTGTAGACTGTAGTCACTGACAATACGCTAGATCAGGTCTCTCTAACCCTGTTCCTGGAGAGAAACCCTCCTGTAGGTTTTAACTCCAACCCTGTTCCTGGAGAGATCACCTCCTGCTCTCCAGGAACAGGGTTGGAGTTAAAACCTACAGGAGGGTATATATCCAGGAACAGGGTTGGAGTTAAAACCTACAGGAGGGTATATATCCAGGAACAGGGTTGGAGTTAAAACCTACAGGAGGGTATATATCCAGGAACAGGGTTGGAGTTAAAACCTACAGGAGGGTATATATCCAGGAACAGGGTTGGAGTGAAAACCTACAGGAGGTTATCTCTCCTGGTACAGGGTTTGGAGTTAAAACCTACAGGAGGGTATATATCCAGGAACAGGGTTGAAGAGCCCTGCTCTAGAGACTATAAATTAGACAACTGTTCAAATTAGCAGTCAACGACTGTTCAAATGAGTAGTCAACATAAAGTATTGACGAGGTATGTACCAGTCCATGTTGAAATGAGTAGTCAGTATAAAGTATTGACGAGGTATGTACCAGTCCATGTTGAAATGAGTAGTCAACATAAAGTATTGATGAGGTATGTACCAGTCCATGTTGAAATGAGTAGTCAACATAAAGTATTGACGAGGTATGTACCAGTCCATGTTGAAATGAGTAGTCAACATAAAGTATTGACGAGGTATGTACCAGTCCATGTTGAAATGAGCAGTCAACATAAAGTATTGACGAGGTATGTACCAGTCCATGTTGAAATGAGTAGTCAACATAAAGTATTGACGAGGTATGTACCAGTCCATGGGTTTATCTTGAGAGGATTATTGAAGGAGCTGTTTTCCCTTGTCAAACATCAGTTATAAACACAGTAAATAGCATATAGCTGATATCAAAATAAACAGGCAGGAAACATGTAGGCTGTGTCCTGTTTGACATACCTGTTTGGAGACTGTGTAGAATGCTGTGTCCTGTTTGACATACCTGTTTGGAGACTGTGTAGAATGCTGTGTCCTGTTTGACATACCTGTTTGGAGACTGTGTAGAATGCTGTGTCCTGTTTGACATACCTGTTTGGAGACTGTGTAGAATGCTGTGTCCTGTATGACATACCTGTTTGGAGACTGTGTAGGACGCTGTGTCCTGTTTGACATACCTGTTTGGAGACTGTGTAGAATGCTGTGTCCTGTTTGACATACCTGTTTGGAGACTGTGTAGGACGCTGTGTCCTGTTTGACATACCTGTTTGGAGACTGTGTAGGACGCTGTGTCCTGTATGACATACCTGTTTGGAGACTGTGTAGAACGCTGTGTCCTATTTGACATACCTGTTTGGAGACTGTGTAGGACGCTGTGTCCTGTTTGACATACCTGTTTGGAGACTGTGTAGGACGCTGTGTCCTGTTTGACATACCTGTTTGGAGACTGTGTAGGACGCTGTGTCCTGTTTGACATACCTGTTTGGAGACTGTGTAGAATGCTGTGTCCTGTTTGACATACCTGTTTGGAGACTGTGTAGGACGCTGTGTCCTGTTTGACATACCTGTTTGGAGACTGTGTAGAATGCTGTGTCCTGTTTGACATACCTGTTTGGAGACTGTGTAGGACGCTGTGTCCTGTTTGACATACCTGTTTGGAGACTGTGTAGGACGCTGTGTCCTGTTTGACATGACTGTGTAGGACGTCCACAGGGGCATAGACAGTGATTCACTGTACCCACTGATATAGTCACTGTGGTGTAGAATGCTGTGTCCTGTTTGACATACCTGTTTGGAAACCGTGTAGGACGTCCACAGGGGCATAGACAGTGATTCACTGTACCCACTGATATAGTCACTGTGGTGTAGAATGCTGTATTTAGTACGGAACAGAACTGCCGGCCGACCATGAGGGAGGTTCTTGCTGTCTGGAAGAGAAGACCATCATCCTAAAAGCTGGTAACAAGACTCTGGAGAGGATATTCAATAGTGATATGAGAAATAGGACATAATACAACCCTTTACTGACACGTCTATGTAATAACATGTTAATAACAACATTGTTGGCGGCCGTAATTAGTGTTATTACACAGGTATTAGCATTACTACTACTCAGTCATAAGACCAACGATGTGGACCAGAGAGAGAGACGTACCATCGACAGCTTGCCTCAGTCTCTGATTAAGCTCTTCCACTTTGTTCTGTAAGAGACAGAGCCACAGTGACTCCAGGTTATAGCCTCTTACAACGGGGACTTTCAATGCTCTCTGCCCCCTATTTTTTGAACGCAACTGCAAAAGATTGAAGGTGAAAATCTCTTGCAAAAACATCTATAATCTCTGCAGAAGCAAGAGGACTTCACAGACAGAAATAAGAAGAAGAGGGAATCAAACAAACAAGCATGAGAATGTGTAACAGTAGCTATGGATTACAGAGACAACAGTCAGTGGCAGACACAGAAACCAGTTTAGACACGTAAAATACACAACATGTAGTAATGCCCAGTGCTACAGATATCAGTCAGGTCATAGGTCAAACACACACGCTATACAGATCAATATAATAATATGTAGTCTATTTCTTGAGATGCAGAAATCATTCGGATTTACTTTATTGAAGCAAATATCAAGTTGATATAAAAACCAAAAGCTTCAATATCAGTCTGTCTACGGCTGTGAAAGCCATAAAAATACAATCTCATTCTAGTTCTGTGGTGGGAGCCATAGAGATACATACAGTTTCTACAGTATCTATCTCTACAGTTTCTACAGTTTCTACAGTATCTATCTCTACAGTATCTAGCTCTACAGTTTCTACAGTATCTATCTCTACAGTTTCTACAGTATCTATCTCTACAGTGAAACAGTATCTATCTCTACAGTTTCTATCTCTACAGTATCTAGCTCTACAGTGAAACAGTATATATCTCTACAGTTTCTATCTCTACAGTTTCTAACTCTACAGTTTATACAGTATCAATCTCTATAGTGCTACAGTATCTATCTCTATAGTGCTACAGTATCTATCTCTATCTCTATAGTGATACAGTATCTATCTCTACAGTATCTATCTCTATAGTGATACAGTATCTATCTCTATAGTGATACAGTATCTATCTCTACAGTATCTATCTCTATAGTGATACAGTATCTATCTCTATAGTGCTACAGTATCTATCTCTACAGTGATACAGTATCTATCTCTACAGTGATACAGTATCTATCTCTACAGTATCTATCTCTATAGTGATACAGTATATATCTCTACAGTATCTATCTCTATAGTGATACAGTATCTATCTCTACAGTATCTATCTCTATAGTGATACAGTATCTATCTCTACAGTATCTATCTCTATAGTGATACAGTATCTATCTCTATAGTATATATCTCTACAGTATCTATCACTACAGTAATACAGTATCTATCTCTATAGTGATACAGTATCTATCTCTACAGTATCTATCTCTACAGTGATACAGTATCTATCTCTACAGTATCTATCTCTATAGTGATACAGTATCTATCTCTACAGTATATATCTCTACAGTGATACAGTATCTATCTCTATAGTGGTACAGTATCTATCTCTATAGTGATACAGTATCTATCTCTACAGTGATACAGTATCTATCTCTATGGCTATAAGAGCTGTGCTGTTCTGTAGCTGACCTTGTCATCACAGCTGCAGCCTAAGTCATCGGTCAGAGTAATGATGGGACCTGAGATGGTGGGTTTAGACACCTCCTCTGGCACGGTGGGCTTGTGGACCGGGCTCTTCAACAGGTGGTTCAGACTGCCATGAGTCCCGTTGTTAGGGGCAGGGTTCAGGCCAAGCAGGTCTATTCCATGAAAATGGACAATAAAGTATTGTATTGTTACGATTACAGTAAAAGATCTCAAGTCAATGCAACACAACTTCACTGTCCATAACGTATGAGTATGGGCTGATGAGTGCTACTGTATGCCTCCCTCAAGTAAAAAACAATAATGAAGATGCCTTACCACACATGACATTGTAAAGTTCAATGTTTTCAAAAACGGGCACTTTGGTCTTGAATTTAAACATAGGTCCATATCCAAAGAAAATGGTCTAAAGAACAGGAACAGGATGAAGGTAATGATTAATCATTTATGGCAACGAGAACACTTCAATCAAGATGAGGATAAAAACTAACATACCTGCATGCTGTTTATCTTGTTGTCATAACCGTGATCTCCTGCAAAACCACATTTCCCAGGGTGCCTCTTTCCTCCTTCTGGAGACTTCCTGTAACAGACAGCATGATGCAACAAAAATAAATTTCAAAAAATCTAACATCAGACAATTGATGGTTTTAATAATATTAACTATCTACAGTTCCTCACCGGGATGAAGACTATATGCAGCCTAAATAAACATCCAAGGACACTGTGTCTGATTTTCATAACATTTGATTCAAAGCAGACCACACAGATACAGCCCTACATACACAGTAACACACTGAAATCCTTATAAACCCAAGTGTAAAGGATTCAGTTTTTTCCAAGGCCGACCCGACACCACCACATTTCTCTGTAAAGCCATGTAAAAGGAAAACAGACACTTTTTATATGAAGTTTGCATTAAACACTACAGTCAGTGGTGTCTGTGTAGGGGACAAGCCACAAGCACGTAGAGCCTGAAAAATCACCAACGGGCAGGGAAAATGGCTAACAAATATTTCATTTAATTTGGGTATTTAATTTAAGCGACAGTTTTACTCTGCTAGCTGCAAAGCTGCTGGAGGGGTAAGAATTTCTCACTCAGAAAGCATTAAGTTCACAACTCATGGTGCCAGCGATTTAAACTAGTCTATATCTTAGCAGGCAGGAGGAGGGATCTCAAAGATCTCTTTCATGGAGCTCTGTGACATGCCAACTCAAACAGGGTGTTCGTCCCCATGGAGCTCTGTGGCATGCCAACTCAAACAGGGTGACGTCCCCAAGGAGCAGGCATATTCTGAACCAGCCCTCTCCTCTCTGTCCTTCAAACATTGATTTGTTTTCAGTTGTCGTCCGCGACAGACAGGCATTACCTCACGTGTTTACACAGTGACTGACAACTTTCCACTGGGTCTGACCAACACTGGGACTGATGATGACCAACATACAGAGTCTGTCCAGGTTCATGTTAACAGACACTGCCTGCTCCAGGAACAGGGTACAATAGGACACACCCCCAATAGGACACCACCACCAATAGGACACAACCACCAATGGGACACCACCACCAATGGGACACAACCACCAATAGGACACGCCACCAATAGGACACACCACCAATAGGACACACCACCAATAGCATACCACCACCAATGGGACACCACCACCAATAGGACACCACCACCAATGGGACACCACCACCAATAGGACACACCACCAATAGGACACACCATCAATAGGACACCACCATCAATAGGACACCCCCCCCAATAAGACACCCCCCCCCCCCCCAATAGGACACACCATCAATAGGACACCCCCCCAATAGGACACCCCCCCCAATAGGACACACCATCAATAGGACACACCATCAATAGGACACCACCACCAGTAGGACACCACCATCAATAGGACACCACCATCAATAGGACACCCCCCCCCCCCCCAATAGGACACACCCCCAATAGGACACCACCACCAGTAGGACACCATCATCAATAGGACACACACCCAATAGGACACCCCCACCAATAGGGCCCACCCCCAATAGGACACCACCACCAATAGAACACACCCCCAATAGAACACACCCCCAATAGGACACCACCACCAATAGGACACCACCACCAATAGGACACCACATGTGGGACACCACCCGTAGGACACCACCCATAGGACACAGCATGTAGGACACCACATGTAGGACACACCACCAATAGGACACACCACCAATAGGACACACCATAGCAAAAAATCTGTGGTCTATGTCTGTTTCGAAATGAGAGACAGAGCGAGAGAGACAGAGAGAGGGAGAGAGAGAGAGAGAGAGAGAGAGAGACAGAGAGACAGCGACAGAGAGACAGAGAGAGGGAGAGACAGAGAGAGACAGTGACAGAGAGAAAGAGAAAGAGAAAAAGAGAGAGAGAGAAAAAGAGAGAGACAGAGAGAGAGAGAGAGAGAGAGAGAGAGAGAGAGACAGCGACAGAGAGAGGGAGAGACAGAGAGAGACAGTGACAGAGACAGAGAGAGAGAGAGAGACAGCGACAGAGAGAGGGAGAGACAGAGAGAGACTGACAGAGAGACAGAGAGAGAGAGAGACAGAGAGAGAGAGAGAGAGACAGAGACAGAGACAGAGACAGAGACAGAGAGACAGAGAGACAGAGAGAGAGAGACAGAGACAGAGAGAGACAGAGACAAAGAGACAGAGAGGGTATAACCTTGCGATATGCCACTTCCTCTCCACTAACAGGTGGATCTCCTCTATTCTCCTGTTGTTGGCGTAGTGAAGGCGCTTGGGGAGATGCTGCTTCAGATAGGGCTTGAAGTGCTGCTCTGTCTTTTTACACTGAGGGGGCAGAACAACACGATTCCAGGTGCTCTGTAGTACAACTTTATCACCCCTATTTCATAAACTATAATTCTGTATTTTTCACCTCAACCTCTGACACCACAACACAGGTATGAATATTGGTCAGAACAATGACTTAGAGAAGACAATGTGTATGGAAATACAACATGTATAATACTCACCGTAAGATTTGCAATAACAGATTTGGCATCATCTGAAAAAAGACAAACAGTGTTCTGATTGACTGTCGACTGTTAGGAAATGTGCCTCGTTCTACCGTACTACCGAGGACGCAGTCCATAACTGGATCAGTAGGGACACATCAACCTAGTCTGGGGACGAGGAGGCGTGCTCTTCTGAGCAGAAAGATACATGCTAAAGTTATGTTATTGTTTTGGTCTCGACTGACCTGGCCATGTCACCCAGTCAAGGATCAGGGTGACCGAGATACAGTACTCTGTCTTTCTCTACACACTTTCCAGTAACTGGAGGAATGGGTCTGCCTGTCTAAACGCAGCCTATGAGGACCACAATGGGTCTGCCCGTCTAAATGCAGACTATGAGGACCACAATGGGTCTGCCCGTCTAAACGCAACGTATGAGGACCGCAATGGGTCTGCCTGTCTAAACACAGCCTATGAGGACCACAATGGGTCTGCCTGTCTAAACACAGCCTATGAGGACCACAATGGGTCTGCCCGTCTAAATGCAGACTATGAGGACCACAATGGGTCTGCCTGTCTAAACACAGCCTATGAGGACCACAATGGGTCTGCCTGTCTAAACACAGCCTATGAGGACCACAATGGGTCTGCCTGTCTAAACACAGCCTATGAGGACCACAATGGGTCTGCCTGTCTAAATGCAGCCTATGAGGACCACAATGGGTCTGCCTGTCTAACGCAGCCTATGAGGATCACAATGTGTCTGCCTGTCTAAACACAGCCTATGAGGACCACAATGGGTCTGCCTGTCTAAACACAGCCTATGAGGACCACAATGGGTCTGCCTGTCTAAACACAGCCTATGAGGACCACAATGGGTCTGCCTGTCTAAACACAGCCTATGAGGACCACAATGGGTCTGCCTGTCTAAACGCAGCCTATGAGGACCACAATGGGTCTGCCTGTCTAAACGCAGCCTATGAGGACCACAATGGGTCTGCCTGTCTAAACGAAGCCTATGAGGACTACAATGGGTCTGCCTGTCTAAACACAGCCTATGAGGACCACAATGGGTCTGCCTGTCTAAACGAAGCCTATGAGGACTACAATGGGTCTGCCTGTCTAAACGAAGCCTATGAGGACCACAATGGGTCTGCCTGTCTAAACGAAGCCTATGAGGACCACAATGGGTCTGCCTGTCTAAACACAGCCTATGAGGACCACAATGGGTCTGCCTGTCTAAACACAGCCTATGAGGACCACAATGGGTCTGCCTGTCTAAACACAGCCTATGAGGACCACAATGGGTCTGCCTGTCTAAACACAGCCTATGAGGACCACAATGGGTCTGCCTGTCTAAACGCAGCCTATGAGGACCACAATGGGTCTGCCTGTCTAAACACAGCCTATGAGGACCACAATGGGTCTGCCTGTCTAAACGAAGCCTATGAGGACTACAATGGGTCTGCCTGTCTAAACACAGCCTATGAGGACCACAATGGGTCTGCCTGTCTAAACACAGCCTATGAGGATCACAATGGGTCTGCCTGTCTAAACACAGCCTATGAGGATCACAATGGGTCTGCCTGTCTAAACGCAGCCTATGAGGACCACATTAGAAATAGGTCTCTGATTTTGTAGTTGATTAAATCCTCAATGATTTTATTAAGGCATGTTCTTCAATACAGTATTGTGTTTTTAAATGGTCAATCAATCAATACATCAACACACCAATCAGACAAACAAACCAAGCGCTCACATTTGGAGTTGTTGGGGTACCTGGAGCGGATCCTGCCCAGGGAGCCGGGGATCAGGATGATGTCATCAACAGTGGACGGCATGTATGAGCTGAGGAACTCTGTCCTGTCACAGTGAGCCTCCTCCATACCTGAGGAACACGTGTTCAGAACAGACTTTAAATCACTGCAGAATGAATACGAAGAAGAAGAAGAAGAAGGTGACTTGATTGTCTATAGTCAGAGAGAATTGGACATCGTCTAGAGCACATGTCAAACTCATTCCATTGGAGGGCCGAGTGTCTGAGGGTTTTCGATCCTGCCTTGTACTTGATTGATGAATTGAGGTCACGAATTAGTAAAGAACTCCCCTCACCTGGTTGTCTAGGGCTTAAACGAAAGGAGAAAACTAAAACCCACAGACACTAGGACCTCCATGGAATGAGTTTGACAGCCCTGGTCTAGAGGTCTGTGGAGGACTGATTTATTCATCCCGCTCACACCCGCTGGCTTTCTGTCCGACTCCCATCCGCTAACGCAAGAACTGGTCCCGAACCCAACCGCAATACTGCCATGTTATTTTAGACGAATGTGACGACTCAGCTCACTTGCCAGCCATGGTTGCAGTAAATTGTGCGCCCTGTAGGAAATATAAAAATGCGCAAAAATAGCCTAAGAAATAATTTCAATTACCAGAGATTCTCACGTGGACCATTATATTAGGCTATCGGTATTACTGGCATATATCAGCCAATAGGCTAGGCGTACTTTAAAGAGACCTGAGTTGGAGAGACTTTCACTTTCTCTAGAGCTACGTTTTCTTACTTCCCTTTTATGAGTGGGGCGATTTTCAGACGGAGACTAATATGAGTGATCAATGTTTATTTATATATAGGCAATGTAGCAAACTATAGCCTAATCATATTTAGGAAGTACATTTTCTTGGAAAGATAACTGATCTGTGATTCCCCCCCCCCCAGCATGTGTATTGACTAGGTAGAGTTGGTATGTATTGACTAGGGTTGGTATGTATTGACCAGGGTTGGTATGTATTAACCAGGGTTGGTGTGTATTGACCAGGGTTGGTGTGAATTGACCAGGGTTGGTATGTATTGACCAGGGTTGGTATGTATTGACCAGGGTTGGTATGTATTGACTAGGGTTGGTATGTATTGACCAGGGTTGGTATGTATTGACTAGGGTTGGTATGTATTGACCAGGGTTTGTATGTATTGACCAGGGTTTGTATGTATTGACCAGGGTTTGTATGTATTGACCAGGGTTGGTATGTATTGACTAGGGTTGGTATGTATTGACCAGGGTTGGTATGTATTGACTAGGGTTGGTATGTATTGACCAGGGTTGGTATGTATTGACAAGGGTTGGTATGTATTGACCAGGGTTGGTATGTATTGACCAGGGTTGGTATGTATTGACTAGGGTTGGTATGTATTGACCAGGGTTTGTATGTATTGACCAGGGTTGGTATGTATTGACCAGGGTTGGTATGTATTGACTAGGGTTGGTATGTATTGACCAGGGTTAGTGTGTATTGACCAGGGTTGGTGTGTATTGACCAGGGTTGGTGTGTATTGACTAGGGTTGATATGTATTGACCAGGGTTGGTGTGTATTGACTAGGGTTGGTGTGTATTGACTAGGGTTGGTATGTATTGACCAGGGTTGGTGTGTATTGACTAGGGTTGGTGTGTATTGACCAGGGTTGGTGTGTATTGACCAGGGTTGGTGTGTATTGATCAGGGTTGGTGTGAATTGACCAGGGTTGGAATGTATTGACCAGGGTTGGTATGTATTGACTAGGGTTGGTGTGTATTGACCAGGGGTAGGGTGGGTATGTATTGACCAGGGTTAGGGTCAGGGGTCAAGGCGGTTGTGCAGCAGTACCGTGATCTCCCACCATGATGATGTTGACACATCGGTGGAGTTTCATCTGTTTCAGGCCGTCCATCAGCTGACCAATTATCTTATCAATCTCCTTCAGAGGGTTGTTCAGCTGCAGCACAGAATACACTGATCAATATTCACACAGCAATCACAACGATCAGGGGATATCATAGAAGTATTGATCCCCATACAGATCATCAAAATACCTCATCATTATTAGACACTGAACATAACACAATCGGCAGCAGTAAAATAACAATGTGGAGGCTATATACAGGGTATTACGGTACTGAGTCAATGTGGAGGCTATATACAGGGTGTTACGGTACTGAGTCAATGTGGAGGCTATATACAGGGTATTACGGTACTGAGTCAATGTGGAGACTATATACAGGGTGTTACGGTACTGAGTCAATGTGGAGGTTATTTACAGGGTATTACGGTACAGAGTCAATGTGGAGACTATATACAGGGTGTTACGGTACTGAGTCAATGTGGAGGTTATTTACAGGGTATTACGGTACTGAGTCAATGTGGAGGCTATATACAGGGTGTTACGGTACTGAGTCAATGTGGAGGTTATTTACAGGGTATTACGGTACAGAGTCAATGTGGAGGCTATATACAGGGTGTTACGGTACTGAGTCAATGTGGAGGCTATATACAGGGTATTACGGTACTGAGTCAATGTGGAGGTTATTTACAGGGTATTACGGTACTGAGTCAATGTGGAGGTTATTTACAGGGTATTACGGTACTGAGTCAATGTGGAGGTTATTTACAGGGTATTACGGTACTGAGTCAATGTGGAGGTTATTTACAGGGTATTACGGTACTGAGTCAATGTGGAGGCTATATACAGGGTATTACGGTACTGAGTCAATGTGGAGGCTATATACAGGGTATTACGGTACTGAGTCAATGTGGAGGCTATATACAGGGTATTACGGTACTGAGTCAATGTGGAGGCTATATACAGGGTATTACGGTACTGAGTCAATGTGGAGGCTATATACAGGGTGTTACGGTACAGAGTCAATGTGGAGGCTATATACAGGGGGTACCGGTACAGAGTCAATGTGGAGGCTATATACAGGGTATTACGGTACAGAGTCAATGTGGAGGCTATATACAGGGTATTACGGTACTGAGTCAATGTGGAGGCTATATACAGGGTGTTACGGTACAGAGTCAATGTGGAGGCTATATACAGGGTGTTACGGTACTGAGTCAATGTGGAGGCTATATACAGGGTATTACGGTACAGAGTCAATGTGGAGGCTATATACAGGGTGTTTCGGTACTGAGTCAATGTGGAGGCTATATACAGGGTATTACGGTACAGAGTCAATGTGGAGGCTATATACAGGGTGTTTCGGTACTGAGTCAATGTGGAGGCTATATACAGGGTATTACGGTACAGAGTCAATGTGGAGGCTATATACAGGGTGTTACGGTACTGAGTCAATGTGGAGGCTATATACAGGGTGTTACGGTACAGCGTCAATGTGGAGGCTATATACAGGGTGTTACGGTACTGAGTCAATGTGGAGGCTATATACAGGGTGATACGGTACAGAGTCAATGTGGAGTCTATATACAGGGTATTACGGTACTGAGTCAATGTGGAGGCTATATACAGGGTGTTACGGTACAGAGTCAATGTGGAGGCTATATACAGGGTGTTTCGGTACTGAGTCAATGTGGAGGCTATATACAGGGCATTACGGTACTGAGTCAATGTGGAGTCTATATACAGGGTATTACGGTACTGAGTCAATGTGGAGGCTATATACAGGGTGTTACGGTACAGAGTCAATGTGGAGTCTATATACAGGGTGTTTCGGTACTGAGTCAATGTGGAGGCTATATACAGGGTATTACGGTACAGAGTCAATGTGGAGGCTATATACAGGGTGTTACGGTACAGAGTCAATGTGGAGGCTATATACAGGGTGTTACGGTACTGAGTCAATGTGGAGGCTATATACAGGGTATTACGGTACTGAGTCAATGTGGAGGCTATATACAGGGTATTACGGTACTGAGTCAATGTGGAGGCTATATACAGGGTATTACGGTACAGAGTCAATGTGGAGGCTATATACAGGGTATTACGGTACTGAGTCAATGTGGAGGCTATATACAGGGTGTTACGGTACAGAGTCAATGTGGAGGCTATATACAGGGTGTTACGGTACTGAGTCAATGTGGAGGCTATATACAGGGTGTTACGGTACTGAGTCAATGTGGAGGCTATATACAGGGTGTTACGGTACAGAGTCAATGTGGAGGCTATATACAGGGTGTTACGGTACAGAGTCAATGTGGAGGCTATATACAGGGTATTACGGTACTGAGTCAATGTGGAGGCTATATACAGGGTATTACGGTACTGAGTCAATGTGGAGGCTATATACAGGGTATTACGGTACAGAGTCAATGTGGAGGCTATATACAGGATGTTACGGTACAGAGTCAATGTAGAGACTATATACAGGGTGTTACGGTACAGAGTCAATGTGGAGGCTATATACAGGGTATTACGGTACAGAGTCAATGTGGAGGCTATATACAGGGTATTACGGTACAGAGTCAACGTGGAGGCTATATACAGGGTGTTACGATACAGAGTCAATGTGGAGGCTATATACAGGGTGTTACGGTACAGAGTCAATGTGGAGGCTATATACAGGGTGTTACGGTACAGAGTCAATGTGGAGGCTATATACAGGGTGTTACGGTACTGAGTCAATGTGGAGGCTATATACAGGCTGTTACGGTACAGAGTCAATGTGGAGGCTATATACAGGGTGTTACGGTACTGAGTCAATGTGGAGGCTATATACAGGGTGTTACGGTACAGAGTCAATGTGGAGGCTATATACAGGGTGTTAAGGTACAGAGTCAATGTGGAGGCTATATACAGGGTGTTACGGTACAGAGTCAATGTGGAGGCTATATACAGGGTGTTACGGTACAGTGGTGCCCACTGCTACTGTTTAATTATTTGTTACTTTTATTTCTCTATTTTTTACTTATTAACCCTTATTTTTCTTAAAACTTCTTAATTAAGCATTGTTGGTGTTAAGGCCTTGTCAGTAAACATTTCACTGTAAGGTATGTCGTATTCGGCGCATGTGACAAATACAATTTGACTAGAAATACAAAATCTCTAGTAAATGGTTAATCAATTCCACACTGTACAAGTCATGCATGTACATGCCTGGGTTTGTTTGAGGCCTTGCTATGGCTGTACAGTTGAAACAGAAAGCCAGTGTTTACTACAGTGTTGTAGATTGTTCTGTATGTAACTAGCTCCATCTGGCATGAGTGCTGCTGTCGTGAGTGCTGCTTAACACATACTCAGGTCCCGGTAGTCTGAACCACAACTGTCTCTCCCCCTCAGACTCTGCCCTAGACCCAGCCTCAGCCTCAGCCCTAGACCCAGCCTCAGCCTCAGCCCTAGACCCAGCCTCAGCCCCCAGCCCTAGACCCAGCCTCAGCCTCAAGCCTCAGACCTCAGCCTCCAGCCCCAGCCCTAGACCCAGCCTCCAGCCTCCAGCCCCCAGCCCCCAGCCTCCATACTCAGCCCCCAGCCTCCAGCCCCCAGCCTCCAGCTCACCTCAGTGCTCATGGGCCCCAGCTTGTGGCCAAACGTGTCCGGCTGCTCGGAGTGCATGGCGTAAACATACGGCCTGAAACAACACAGGTGGAAGGGAATCTCAGGTTGGCCATGTGTATCCTCTACCACCCCCAGGTCTCAAATACAGGCCTAGGATATGGCAGCAAAGTCACTTACTCAAAGTCAGATGGAGATTGCTGCTAAGCATAGAGCGGCCATCTTGGATGCATGTAGAGGATGGGTGTTTCACTGCTGGTATATCATTGCAGATAGTAACAGCCTAAAGAAGAGGATAAAAGAAGCTGACTTTACCTCTCTCCGTCTGGCAGATGAAGCCATTGTAGCATGGTCAGGACTCTCCTCTCCAACGGGATGGACCTGGAAAGACACATCAGATGAGTTCATTATATGGAGGACAAAATGGAGATCACTGAACAAAATGTATGGGGTGCTGTGTTATCAATGGCTTTACTGTGTCTAGGGTGCTGTGTCTGGGAGGCTGTGTCTGGGGTGCTGTGTCTGGGAGGCTGTGTCTGGGGTGCTGTGTCTGGGAGGCTGTGTCTGGGGTGCTGTGTCTGGGGTGCTGTGTCTGGGGTGCTGTGTCTGGGAGGCTGTGTCTGGGGTGCTGTGTCTGGGAGGCTGTGTCTGGGGTGTTGTGTCTGGGAGGCTGTGTCTGGGAGGCTGTGTCTGGGGTACTGTGTCTGGGAGGCTGTGTCTGGGGTGTTGTGTCTGGGAAGCTGTGTCTGGGGTGCTATGTCTGGGAGGCTGTGTCTGGGAGGCTGTGTCTGGGGTGCTGTGTATGGGAGGCTGTGTCTGGGGTGCTGTGTCTGGGGTGCTGTGTCTGGGAGGCTGTGTCTGGGAGGCTGTGTCTGGGGTGCTGTGTCTGGGAGGCTGTGTCTGGGAGGCTGTGTCTGGGAGGCTGTGTCTGGGAGCCTGTGTCTGGGAGCCTGTGTCTGGGGTGTTGTGTCTGGGAGGCTGTGTCTGGGAGGCTGTGTCTGGGGTGCTGTGTCTGGGAGGCTGTGTCTGGGAGGCTGTGTCTGGGAGGCTGTGTCTGGGGTGCTGTGTCTGGGGTGCTGTGTCTGGGAGGCTGTGTCTGGGGTGCTGTGTCTGGGAGGCTGTGTCTGGGAGGCTGTGTCTGGGGTGCTGTGTCTGGGGTGTTGTGTCTGGGAGGCTGTGTCTGGGGTGCTGTGTCTGGGGTGCTGTGTCTGGGAGGCTGTGTCTGGGAGGCTGTGTCTGGGGTGCTGTGTCTGGGAGGCTGTGTCTGGGGTGCTGTGTCTGGGAGGCTGTGTCTGGGAGGCTGTGTCTGGGGTGCTGTGTCTGGGAGGCTGTGTCTGGGAGGCTGTGTCTGGGGTGCTGTGTCTGGGAGGCTGTGTCTGGGGTGCTGTGTCTGGGAGGCTGTGTCTGGGGTGCTGTGTCTGGGAGGCTGTGTATCAATGTTTTACTGTGTATTACAACACCACATTTGATTCTTTCTGTTTGTTTCTGTTATATAGTCCTGGGGTACACCAGATTAGAACCACTACAGACATTATAACAGGCCTATATAGTCCTGGGGTACACCAGATTAGAACCACTACAGACATTATAACAGGCCTATATAGTCCTGGGGTACACCAGATTAGAACCACTACAGACATTATAACAGACCTATTTAGTCCTGGGGTACACCAGATTAGAACCACTACAGACATTATAACAGGCCTATATAGTCATGCACCAGATTAGAACCACTACAGACATTATAACAGGCCTATATAGTCCTGGGGTACACCAGATTAGAACCACTACAGACATTATAACAGGCCTATATAGTCCTGGGGTACACCAGATTAGAACCACTACAGACATTATAACAGGCCTATATAGTCCTGGGGTACACCAGATTAGAACCACTACAGACATTATAACAGACCTATTTAGTCCTGGGGTACACCAGATTAGAACCACTACAGACATTATAACAGGCCTATATAGTCATGCACCAGATTAGAACCACTACAGACATTATAACAGGCCTATATAGTCCTGGGGTACACCAGATTAGAACCACTACAGACATTATAACAGGCCTATATAGTCCTGGGGTACACCAGATTAGAACCACTAAAGACATTATAACTGACCTATATAGTCCTGGGGTACACCAGATTAGAACCACTACAGACATTATAACAGGCCTATATAGTCCTGGGGTACACCAGATTAGAACCACTACAGACATTATAACATACCTATATAGTCCTGGGGTACACCAGATTAGAACCACTACAGACATTATAACAGGCCTATATAGTCATGCACCAGATTAGAACCACTACAGACATTATAACAGGCCTATATAGTCCTGGGTTACACCAGATTAGAACCACTAGAGACATTATAACAGGCCTATATAGTCCTGGGGTACACCAGATTAGAACCACTAAAGACATAACAGGCCTATATAGTCCTGGGGTACACCAGATTAGAACCACTACAGACATTATAACAGACCTATATAGTCCTGGGGTACACCAGATTAGAACCACTGAAGACATAACAGGCCTATATAGTCCTGGGGTACACCAGATTAGAATCACTAAATACATTATAACAGGCCTATTTAGTCCTGGGGTACACCAGATTAGAACCACTACAGACATTATAACAGGCCTATATAGTCCTAGAATACACCAGATTAGAACCACTAAAGACATAACAGGCCTATTTAGTCCTGGGGTACATCCCTCTCCTTCCCCCCTGGATGTCTTTGAACCTCAAAGCCTCCCCTCCTGTTCCTATCTTGTGGGCCACAAACAGACCTCCATCCTCCAGCCCACTAGGCACAGCTGCCAACCATCAACCCCAGGGTTTGCCTCTCTAACTGGGGCTTGACATGTGGGGGAGCTGGGGGGGGTATGGAAGGGGGTAGATCTTATCCCACTAAATCACTACAGGGGGGATTCTCTTCTTCTCAACCCCTCTGGTGTTGGTTAAGACCTCCCTGGAGTTGGTCTTAACAGAAACTCCACAAAGCTACAACCACAACTCCCCGTCATCTCCAGACCTCATTGGTTAAATAATACAGTCTTATACTGTACTGTAAAGTGACCCCCCCTCCTCCTCCTCAGTGCCCTGCCCCCCCCCCCCCCCCCTCCTCCTCAGTGCCCTGGCCCCCCCCTCCCCCTCCTCAGTGCCCTGCCCCCCCCTCCCCCTCCTCAGTGCCCTGGGCCCCCCCTCCTCCTCCTCAGTGCCCTGGGCCCCCCTCCCCCTCAGTGCCCTGGTCCCCCCCTCCTCCTCCTCAGTGCCCTGGTCCCCCCCTCCTCCTCCTCAGTGCCCTGCCCCCCCCCCCCCCCCCCTCCTCCTCCTCCTCAGTGCCCTGGGCCCCCCCCGCCTCCTCCTCAGTGCCCTGGTTCACCCCCCCCCTCCCCTCCCCAGTGCTCTGGGCCCCCCCGCCCCCCCCCCCCTCCTCCTCAGTGCCCTGGTTCAGCCCCCCCCCTCCCCCCACCTCCTCCCCTCCTCAGGAAGTGCACCTTGAAATGCACTTTGTCACTGCTTTTGAAGGAGTCCCCCCCCCCCCCAGCTGGCCAAGTTCACATGCAGGCACCCCGTTTTACGTTAAAAGGCCGATTTGAGTCAAATTGCTCTCAAAACAGTTAGGTCTGTACTCCTCTGAACTGAAGTCTGCCTCAAAGGCCTCTGTGTTTTATGCATGTGTGATGCATTGTGTTTTTTTAGCAGCCTGCAACGCGTTCTGTTAGCCAGAGTACAACTAAACAAGAACATGTCCATGTAGTTTCCAGACATCTCCAACTGAAATCCACAACAGTGTTATGACAATATAATAGCAACACTTTCTGTTGTGTGTTGTCTTTGAGAGTAGACTGTCTTTGAGAGTAGACTGTCTTTGAGAGTAGACTGTCTTTGAGAGTAGTGTTTTGTCTTTGAGAGTAGTGTTTTGTCTTTGAGAGTAGACTGTCTTTGAGAGTAGACTGTCTTTGAGAGTAGACTGTCTTTGAGAGTAGTGTTTTGTCTTTGAGAGTAGACTGTCTTTGAGAGTAGTGTTTTGTCTTTGAGAGTAGACTGTCTTTGAGAGTTGTGTTTTGTCTTTGAGAGTAGACTGTCTTTGAGAGTTGTGTTTTGTCTTTGAGAGTAGTGTTTTGTCTTTGAGAGTAGACTGTCTTTGAGAGTAGTGTTTTGTCTTTGAGAGTAGACTGTCTTTGAGAGTTGTGTTTTGTCTTTGAGAGTAGTGTTTTGTCTTTGAGAGTTGTGTTTTGTCTTTGAGAGTAGTGTTTTGTCTTTGAGAGTAGACTGTCTTTGAGAGTAGTGCTGAGCCACTAATGCTTTTCTAGGTCCATTAAAAAAAATATCACGCTTTTTAAATTTCAGTTTTGATATCATTATTTTTTTTACATTAAATGCATTATAAAATAATTACAAAAACAATTTAGCTTTTTAATGGAAATTCCAAAGCCAAAAATAGTTAACATTAAATTTCCAAAACACTGAAATATTCCATTGTCTCCGTCAGGTCCACATAGGGTAGACATCAATTAAAAATTAAAAATAAATTACTATGAAATAATACAATATTGGTATAATACTTAGTATTTTTCATTCCTTAAAGTCATCATCTCATCTCTGCTAAGGCAGTAGCAACCAAACAGACAGACCATCTAATGTTATCTCTATCTCTCTCGGTGTGTTGTGTCCATTCATCTCTCATGTGGTCTGTGTATATCTAACCTAATGTAGCAGGCATAAAAGAGAATTATCTTCTCTGCCTGACCCAGAAAAAACAGGTGCAATGGATTATGGTCAATATAGTTAATTACCACGTTTCTGCGCTTAACAAGGTTGAATATTTGCTTAATGAAAACTACATCTCCCTTCAACCCAGCATCCCACATAGTTCTTGATTTCTCTCATGAATGATTTTGATTTCTCCCTAGAGAAACAGCGCGTTGGGCTCACAAAACAAATTTACTACGTTGAATTCAAGTAATTGAATCGATGTTGATAAAAGTACTTGTTAAATAACCAAAAACAATTCCAGAAATGTCAGTTAATCGCTAAGCACTACTTGATAATTCTGAGGAGTATATTGACAGGCTGTGAGGTGATAAAGTTTGTGGGACATCATATCTTTACATTGAGAAGAGGGGAATATGATACAAATGGCCTTGAACAGATTTTTTTCAGATGTGGTGTAGAGAGAGAGAGAGAGGGGTGGTGGTGGTTAGGGGGAGAGTTTAGAGAGAGAGGTAGTCAGAGACAGAGAGAGAGGTAGTCAGAGAGAGAGAGAGAGGTAGACAGAGAGAGAGAGAGGGGAGGTGGTGGTTAGGGGGAGAGTGAGAGAGAGAGGTAGTCAGAGACAGAGAGAGAGGTAGTCAGAGAGAGAGAGAGGGGAGGTGGTGGTTAGGGGGAGAGTGAGAGAGAGAGGTAGTCAGAGAGAGAGAGGTAGCCCTAACCACCACCTCCCCTCTCTCTCTCTCTGTCTACCTCTCTCTCTCTCTCTGACTACCTCTCTCTCTGTCTCTGACTACCTCTCTCTCTAAACTCTCCCCCTAACCACCTACCTCCCCTCTCTCTCTCTCTGTCTACCTCTCTCTCTCTCTCTGACTACCTCTCTCTCTGTCTCTGACTACCTCTCTCTCTAAACTCTCCCCCTAACCACCTACCTCCCCTCTCTCTCTCTCTCTCTCTCTCTACACCACATCTGAAAAAAATCTGTTCAAGGTGACAGCATTCCCTCCCACATATGCCCCCCTAGGCACAACTATGACAACATAACCAACAAAAACGGGTCACAACTCCTGCAGCTCTGTCGCACGCTGGGTATGTACATAGTCAACGGTAGGCTTCGAGGGGACTCCTATGGTAGGTACACCTATAGCTCATCTCTTGGCAGTAGTACTGTAGACTACTTTATCACTGACCTCAACCCAGAGTCTCTCAGAGCGTTCACAGTCAGCCCACTGACACCCCTATCAGACCACAGCAAAATCACAGTCTACTTAAACAGAGCAATAATCATTCATGAGGCATCAAAGCCAAAGGAACTGAGCAACATTAAGAAATGCTATAGATGGAAGGAATGCAGTTTGGAAACCTACCAAAAAACAATTAGGCAACAACAAATTCAATCCCTTTTAGACAATTTCCTGGGTAAAACGTTCCGCTGTAATAGTGAAGGTGTAAACTTGGCAGTAGAAAATCTTAACAGTATATTTGACCTCTCAGCTTCCCTATCAAATCTAAAAATCTCAAATAGAAAACCGAAAAAAATTAACAATAATGACAAATGGTTTGATGAAGAATGCAAAAATCTAAGAAAGAAATTGAGAAACCTGTCCAACCAAAAACATAGAGACCCGGAAAACCTGAGTCTACGCCTTCACTATGGTGAATCACTAAAACAATACAGAAATACACTACGGAAAAAGAAGGAACAGCATGTCAGAAATCAGCTCAATGCAATTGAAGAATCCATAGACTCTAACCACTTCTGGGAAAATTGGAAAACACTAAACAAACAACAACAACAAGAATTATCTATCCAAAATGGAGATGTATGGGTAAACCACTTCTCCAATCTTTTTGGCTCTATAACAAAGAATAAAGAGCAAAAACATATACATGATCAAATACAGATCTTAGAATCAACTATTAAAGACTACCAGAACCCACTGGATTCTCCAATTACATTGAATGAGTTACAGGACAAAATAAAAACCCTCCAACCCAAAAAGGCCTGTGGTGTTGATGGTATCCTCAATGAAATGATCAAATATACAGACAACAAATTCCAATTGGCTATACTAAAACTCTTTAACATCATACTTAGCTCTGGCATCTTCCCCAATATTTGGAACCAAGGACTGATCACCCCAATCCACAAAAGTGGAGACAAATTTGACCCCAACAACTACCGTGGAATATGTGTCAACAGTAACCTTGGGAAAATCCTCTGCATTATTATTAACAGCAGACTCGTACATTTCCTCAATGAAAACAATGTACTGAGCAAATGTCAAATTGGCTTTTTACCAAATTACCGTACAACAGACCATGTATACACCCTGCACACCCTAATTGACAACCAAACAAACCAAAACAAAGGCAAAGTCTT
The DNA here is from genome assembly GCF_057628025.1 of Oncorhynchus mykiss. NCBI lineage: Eukaryota > Metazoa > Chordata > Actinopteri > Salmoniformes > Salmonidae > Oncorhynchus > Oncorhynchus mykiss. The sequence goes on from NC_143024.1 coordinate 9,272,421, forward strand.
CTCATGCTTTGTTGATTTCAAAAAAGCCTTCGACTCAATCTGGCATGAGGGTCTGCTATACAAACTGATGGAAAGTGGTGTTGGGGGTAAAACATACGACATTATAAAATCCATGTACACAAACAAAAAGTGTGCGGTTAAAATTGGCAAAAAACACACACATTTCTTCACACAGGGTCGTGGGGTTAGACAGGGATGCAGCTTAAGCCCCACCCTCTTCAACATATATATCAACGAATTGGCGCGGGCACTAGAAAAGTCTGCAGCACCCGGCCTCCCCCTGCTAGAATCCGAAGTCAAATGTCTGCTGTTTGCCGATGATCTGGTGCTTCTGTCACCAACCAAGGAGGGCCTACAGCAGCACCTAGATCTTATGCACAGATTCTGTCAGACCTGGGCCCTGACAGTAAATCTCAGTAAGACCAAAATAATGGTGTTCCAAAAAAGGTCCAGTCACCAGGACCACAAATACAAATTCCATCTAGACACTGTTGCCCTAGAGCACACAAAAAACTATACATACCTTGGCCTAAACATCAGCGCCACAGGTAACTTCCACAAAGCTGTGAACGATCTGAGAGACAAGGCAAGAAGGGCATTCTATGCCATCAAAAGAAACATAAATTTCAACATACCAATTAGGATTTGGCTAAAAATACTTGAATCAGTCATAGAGCCCATTGCCCTTTATGGTTGTGAGGTCTGGGGTCCGCTCACCAACCAAGACTTCACAAAATGGGACAAACACCAAATTGAGACTCTGCACGCAGAATTCTGCAAAAATATCCTCCGTGTACAACGTAGAACACCAAATAATGCATGCAGAGCAGAATTAGGCCGATACCCACTAATTATCAAAATCCAGAAAAGAGCCGTCAAATTCTACAACCACCTAAAAGGAAGTGATTCACAAACCTTCCATAACAAAGCCATCACCTACAGAGAGATGAACCTGGAGAAGAGTCCCCTAAGCAAGCTGGTCCTGGGGCTCTGTTCACAAACACAAACACACCCTACAGAGCCCCAGGACAACAGCACAATTAGACCCAACCAAATCATGAGAAAACAAAAAGATAATTACTTGACACATTGGAAAGAATTAACAAAAAAACAGAGCAAACTAGAATGCTATTTGGCCCTAAACAGAGAGTACACAGCGGCAGAATACCTGACCACTGTGACTGACCCAAAATTAAGGAAAGCTTTGACTATGTACAGACTCAGTGAGCATAGCCTTGCTATTGAGAAAGGCCGCCGTAGGCAGACATGGCTCTCAAGAGAAGACAGGCTATGTGCTCACTGCCCACAAAATGAGGTGGAAACTGAGCTGCACTTCCTAACCTCCTGCCCAATGTATGACCATATTAGAGATACATATTTCCCTCAGATTACACAGATCCACAAAGAATTCGAAAACAAATCCAAATTTGAAAAACTCCCATATCTACTGGGTGAAATTCCACAGTGTGCCATCACAGCAGCAAGATTTGTGACCTGTTGCCACGAGAAAAGGGCAACCAGTGAAGAACACACACCATTGTAAATACAACCCATATTTATGCGTATTTATTTTATCTTGTGTCCTTTAACCATTTGTATATTGTTAAAACACTGTATATATATATATATATATATATATATATATATATATATATATATAATATGACATTTGTAATGTCTTCACTGTTTTGAAACCTCTGTATGTGTAATGTCTACTGTTAATTTTTGTTGTTTTTCACTTTATATATTCACTTTGTATGTTGTCTACCTCACTTGCTTTGGCAATGTTAACACATGTTTCCCATGCCAATAAAGCCCTTGAATTGAATTGAATTGAATTGAATTGAAAGGTAGTCAGAGAGAGAGAGGTAGTCAGAGAGAGAGATAGTCAGAGAGAGAGAGAGAGAGAGGTAGACAGACAGAGAGAGAGAGAGAGGTAGACAGAGAGAGAGAGAGAGGTAGACAAGAGAGAGAGGTAGACAGAGAGAGAGAGGTAGTCAGACAGAGAGAGAGAGGGGAGGTGGTGGTTAGGGGGAGAGTGAGAGAGATAGGTAAGGTAGTCAGAGAGAGAGAGCTAGTCAGAGAGAGAGAGGTAGAGAGAGAGAGAGGTAGACAGACAGAGAGAGAGAGAGAGAGAGAGAGGTAGACAGAGAGAGAGAGGTAGACAGAGAGGTAGACAGACAGAAAGGGTGTGGGGGAGAGAGGGAGAGACTTACACAGGCCAGAAGAAAGTGCCAGCTTTCACCCCCTGCTTCACTGCTGTAATCCAGATCTAGGACAAGAATAAAAGTGAATATAACCACAGTAAATTATCTGTAAAACTGTGATATAAGACAATATAATGTATCATGTAATGGCATATAACACCTTTAAGGACAATGGGAAAATCAATTTTCGTCAACAAAGGTTCTTCAAAAGCGTTTGTGACCTTAAACCACTACAGTACATTTGCAAGGCTGACGCCATTTCCAATTCAATGTCTCAACTTGAAATGGACGGTTATTACATTTAAACACTACTCACTAGTTTTACTACATTCATACTCAAAGCCAAGTTAAACAGTCTCATATGAAAGGAGAGAGAGAGAGAGGCAAACCTGGCCAGCTGTAAGTAAGGCCATTACTGTGCAAATAGAACACAGATGCAGGCCTTCTAGAATGGGAGGGAGGGCTTCTAGTTTGGGAGGGGGGTGCTTCTAGAATGGGGAGGGGGGCTTCTAGAATTGGAGGGGGCTTCTAGAATGGGAGGGGAGGCTTCTAGAATGGGAGGGGATGCTTCTAGAATGGGAGGGTGCTTCTAGAATGGGAGGGAGGGCCTATAGAATGGGAGGGAGGGCCTGTAGAATGGGAGGGAGGGCTTCTAGAATGGGAGGGGATGCTTCTAGAATGGGAGGGTGCTTCTAGAATGGGAGGGAGGGCTTCTAGAATGGGAGGGAGGGCCTATAGAATGGGAGGGAGGGCTTCTAGAATGGGAGGGAGGGCTTCTAGAATGGGAGGGAGGGCCTATAGAATGGGAGGGAGGGCCTATAGAATGGGAGGGAGGGCCTATAGAATGGGAGGGAGGGCTTCTAGAATGGGATGGGGGCTTCTAGAATGGGATGTGGGCTTCTAGAATGGGAGGGCTTCTAGAGTGACTTACAGTGCCTTTAGAAAATATTCATACCTCTTAACTTATTCCACATTCTGTTGTTACAGCCTGAATTTAAAAAAATAAAAAGTGGTCATCAATCTACACACAATATCCCATAATGACAAAGTGAAAACAGGTTTCTAGACATTTCATAAAATGTATTGAAAATGAAATACAGAAATATCTAATTTATACAAGTATTCATACCCCTGAGTCAATACGTGTTAGAATCACCTTTGGTAGCGATTACAGCTGTGTGTCTTTCTGGGTAAGTTTCTAAAAGCTTTGCACACCTGGATTGTACAATATTTGCAGAATATTCAAGCTGTGTCAAGTTGGTTGTTGATCATTGCTAGACAGCCATTTTCTTGCCAAGTCTTGCCATAGATTTTCAAACCGATTTGAGTCAAAACTAGGCCACTCAGGAACATTCAATGTCATCTTGGTGAGCAACTCCAGTGTATATTTTGCCTTCTAAGTTACTATCCTGCTGAAAAGTGTATTTGTCTCCCAGTCTGTTGGAAAGCAGACTCAACAAGGTTTTCCTCTAGGATTTTGCCTGTGCTCAGCTCTATTCCGTTTATTTTTATCCTAAAAAACTCCCTAATCTTTGCCAATGACAAGCATACCCATAACATGATGCAACCACCACCATGCTTGAAAATATGGAGATTGGTACTCAGTAATGTGTTGTGTTGGATTTGCCCCAAACATAACACTTTGTATTCAGGATATAAAGTTAATTTCTTTGCCACATTTTTTTACTTAGGTATCTTATTGCAAACAGGATGCATGTTTTAGAATATTTTTATTCTGTACAGACTTCCTTCTTTTCACTATGTCATTTAGGTTAGTGTTGTGGAGTAACTACAATGTTGTTGATCCATCCTCAGTTTTCTCCTATCACAGCCATTCAACTCTGTAACTGTTTTAAAGTCACCATTGGCCTCATGGTGAAATCCCTGAGCGGATTCCTTCCTCTCTGGCAACTGAGTTAGGAAGGACGCCTGTATCTTTATAGTGACTCAGTGTGTTGATACCCCATCCAAAGTGTAATTCCTAACTTCACCATTCTCAAAGGGATATTCAATGTCTGCTTCTGTATTTTTACCCATCTACCAATAGGAGCCCTTCTTTGTGAGGCATTGGAAAACCTCCCTGGTGTAATGTGGTTGAATCTGCTCGGCTGAGGGACCTTACAGATAATTGTATGTGTGGGGTACAGAGATGAGGCAGTCATTCAAAAAATCATTTTAAACACTATTATTGCACACAGAGTGAGTCCATGCAACTTATTATGTGACTTGTTAAGTAATTTATGCCATAACAAAGGGGTTCAATACTTATTGACTCAAGACCTTTCAGCTTTCCGTTTGTAATTCATTTATAAAAACATAATTCCACTTTGACATTATGGGGTATTGTGTGGAAGGGCAGTGAAACTCAATCTGAATGGAATCCATTTTAAATTCAGGCTGTAACACAAGGAAATGTGTAACAAGTCACGGGGTGTGAATCCTTTGTGAAGGCGCTGTATGACTGAACCACAGAACAGAGCAGAGAGAGTCGGGCCTCACCGGCTGTCCTCCCCACCAACGGTGATTCAGCTTCTCTCGACCCCGCAGGTTAAAGTTGGCATCAAACACAGGGTCATGCATGGAGTTGCCAACGATGCCATGGGACTCAGGGTACAGGCCCTACAGGAGGTCAGGACGGAGGTGTTAACCCGATGAGGCTGGATGTTACATTACGGAAAAACTGAAGCTAAAATGTTCAGCTGAGTTCAGCAAGGAGGAAAAAAAAGGATGATTGACCAGTACGTACCGTTGCAAGAGTATAGAGATTGGGGAACGTTTTCGTGGGGTACACGGGTCTCATGTAAGGAGCATGGGTACCACAGGCTCCTAGAGGTAAAAAGGCACAGACAGATATGATGCAATGGTACGGGCTCCCGAGTGGCGCAGCGGTCTAAGACACTGCATCTCAGCGCTAGAGGCGTCACTACAGACATCCTGGTTCGATTCCAGGCTGTATCACAACCAGCCGTGATTGAGAGTCCCATAAGGCGGCACACAATTGGCCCAACGTCGTCTGAGTTAGTGTTTGGCCGGGGTAGGCCTTACTTGTAAATAAGAATTTGTTCTTAACTGACTTGCCTAGTTTAATAAAGTGAATAAAGTAGCCCCTCTCAAATGAAGCCTTGTTATGGATGATTCATAATATCTTACTGAGTTTCTCGATGTTGGGGATCACTGTGCTTCCTCTCTTCATGTAGGAGGCTCTGAACCCATCCACTGACACCATGATGAGAGGGGGACGGACAAACCTGGGGACAAAAGATCATGAGACTATTTCTGATGTTCTTACGGGTTTTTTTTTTGTGAATCGCTGTGAAATAGTTGTGAAAGGTTAAACAAAAACATGTTTTTTTTTATAAAAAGGTCTGAAGAGTGTAAATGGGATCTCTTACCCAGCCGGACATTCATGGGTTCTAATGTCTTCACAGTCATCCTGCAACCAAGTAGTGTCCCCTTACAAAGAAAGGGTTAAGAGTTAATATGAGGGTTCAATACAACCTTCCGCTACCACCATATAGGAGACAGTCAGAGAGGTACATGACCAGTCAAAAGTTTTAGAACACCTACTCATTCAAGGGTTTTTCTTTATTTTTGCTATTTTCTACATTATAGACTAATAGTAATAACAAATATGGAATCATGTAGTAACCAAAAAAGTGTTAAACAAATCAAAATATATTTTATATTTGAGATTCTTCAAATAGCCACCCTTTGCCTTGATGACAGCTTTGCACACTCTTGGCATTCTCTCAACCAGCTTCACCTGGAATGCTTTTCCAACAGTCTTGAAGGAGTTCCCACATATGCTGAGCACTTGTTTGCTGCTATTTCCTTCACTCTGCGGTCCGACTCATCTCAAACCATCTCAATTTGGTTGAGGTCAGGTGATTGTGGAGGCCAGGTCATCTGATGCAGCACTCCATCCTCCCCCTTCTTGCTCAAATAGCCCTTATACAGCCTGGAGGTGTGTTGAGTCATTGTCCTGTTGAAAAACAATTGGTAGTCCCACTAAGCCCAAACCAGGTGGGATGGCGTATCGCTGCAGAATGCTGTGATAGCCATGCTGGTTAAATGTGCCTTGAATTCTAAATAAATCACAGACATTGTCACCGGCAATGCACCCCCACACCATAACACCTCCTCCTCCATGCTTTACGGTGGGAAATACACATGCAGAGATCATCCGTTCACCTACTCTGCGTCTCATAATGACACAGTGGTTGGAGCCAAAAATCTCCAATTTGGACTCATCAGGCCGAAGATCACATTTCCACCAGTCTAATGTCCATTGCTCGTGTTTCTTGGCCCAAGCAAGTCTCTTCTTATTGGTGTCCTTTAGTAGTGGTTTCTTTGCAGCAATTCGACCATGAAGGCCTGATTCACACAGTCTCTGAACAGCTGATGTTGAGATGTGTCTGTTACTTGAACTCTGTGAAGCATTTATTTGGGCTGCAATTTCTGAGGCTGGTAACTCTAATGAACTTATCTTCTGCAGCAGAGGTAACTCTGGGTCTTCCTTTCCTGTGGCGGTCCTCATGAGAGCCAGTTTCATCACAGCAGAGGTAACTCTGGGTCTTCCATTCCTGTGGCGGTCCTCATGAGAGCCAGTTTCATCACAGTGCTTGATGGTTTTTGCGACTGCACTTGAAGAAACTTTCAAAGTTCTTGAAATTGATTGACCTTCATGTCTTAAAGTAATGATGGACTATCGTTTCTCTATGCATGTTTAAGCTGTTCTTGCCATAATATGGACTTGGCTGTTTACCAAATAAGGCTATCTTCTGTATACCACCCCTACTTTGTCACAACACAACTGATTGGTTGAAACGTATTAAGAATGAAATAAATTCCACAAATTAACTTTTAAGAGGGCACACCTGTTGCATTCCAAATGCATTCCAGGTGACTACCTCATGAAGCTGGTTGAGAGAATGCCAAGAGTGTGCAAAGTTGTCATCAAGGCAAAGGGTGGCTATTTGAAGAATCTCAAATATAAAATATATTTTGATTTGTTTAACACTTTTTGGGTTACTACATGATTCCATATGTGTTCTGTCATAGTTTTGATGTCTTCACTATTATTCTACAATGTAGAAAATAGTAAAAATAAAGAAAAACCCTTGAATGAGTAGGTGTTGTAAAGCTTTGGACCGATAGTGTATGTCATGACAACAACAGTCAGAAGGGTTGGCTAAAGCCCACGCAGCACTAGTATCAGGTTGAGAGACATCTAGTATCAGTGTCTAACCTTTACAGAGTGTTTTGTAGTTGGTACAGCAGTCTCCTTTGGCCAGACAGTCCTCAGAACAGTGACAGGCATGCTGGTCCTTCCTGGTCTCTCCACAGCGCTCCTTACTGCACTCAAAACCTCCCTCTGGACACAATCAATCATTTATTCAATCAATTAATGAGAGAGGATGTTACATAGGTAACAACGACCCATTAGAACTGCATCAGGGTGTCCCATTCAACAATGAGTCAAGTCACCATAAGGTCATATACATGAGGTAGAAACTGACAGAGATGGTGATGGTCAGTAAGTATGAAGTAAAGCGTGTGTTCATTTTGAACCCTACATTGATGCAATACAACGTACTGAACATTCTGGAACATGTACAACTTGGACTGGGGAGAGGAGTTGAACTGAGATGTAAGACCACCATGTTGAGGGAACATGAAAGGGAGCAGGGGGGACCACCAACCCAGACAGACAGGCTGGCAGGCTTCAGGCTTACCTGTTCTCAAGCAGTGCTCATCAAAATCCTGGCAGCAGCTGTTATAGGTTTTACATAAGTTGTCACAGCGGCAGTTGGGAGGTTCAGCCTCGTCCAATTCAAAGCATCTGTTCTTGCAGGATCCTGACGTGCTGATCCACGGGGAGTCTGAAGGAGCTGGCAGAGAGAGAGAGAGAGAGACAACCATTAACAACTACTGAGGGAGATGAAAGAGAGAGAGTCAACCATTAACAACTACTGAGGGAGATGAAAGGGAGAGAGAGAGAGAGAGAGAGAGAGACAACCGTTAATATCTACTGAGGGAGATGAAAGGGAGAGAGAGAGAGACAACCGTTAATATCTACTGAGGGAGCTGGCAGGGAGAGAGAGAGAGAGACAACCGTTAATATCTACTGAGGGAGCTGGCAGGGAGAGAGAGCGAGACAACCATTAATATCTACCTAGGGAGCTGTCAGGGATAGAGAGACAACCGTTAATATCTACTGAGGGAGCTGTCAGGGAGAGAGAGACAACCGTTAAAATTTACTGAGGGAGCTGGCAGGGAGAGAGAGACAACCGTTTATATCTACTGAGGGAGCTGTCAGGGAGAGAGAGAGAGACAACCGTTAATATCTACTGAGGGAGCTGTCAGGGAGAGAGAGAGAGAGAGAGAGACAACCGTTAATATCTACTGAGGGAGCTGTCAGGGAGAGAGATACAACCGTTAATATCTACTGAGGGAGCTGGCAGGGAGAGAGAGACAACCGTTAATATCTACTGAGGGAGCTGTCAGGGAGAGAGAGAGAGAGAGACAACCGTTTATATCTACTGAGGGAGCTGTCAGGGAGAGAGAGACAACCGTTTATATCTACTGAGGGAGCTGTCAGGGAGAAAGAGAGAGAGAGAGACAACCGTTAATATCTACTGAGGGAGCTGTCAGGGAGAGAGAGACAACCGTTTATATCTACCTAGGGAGCTGTCAGAAAGAGAGAGAGAGACAACCGTTTAAATCTACTGAGGGAGCTGTCAGGGAGAGAGAGAGGGAGACAACCATTAACATCTACTGGAGATATACTCTGAGAAAACTAGGTAGCACCTTTTTTTATGAGAGAGTATTGCAAGAGAAGCTTGGAGTATACTCTGAATCCATGCTCTGTTTCACTATTGAAAATAGAGCATGGATTCAGTCACTATGGATCCACAGCTGCTAGTAAGACAGTTCTATTTGGGTTTTAAAAATGTCTCTACTACTCAACACTTCCCTGAGGTTGGGGAGAGGGACACCTCCCTGAGGTTGGGGAGAGGAACACCTCCCTGAGGTTGGGGAGAGGGGGTCTTCCCTGAGGTTGGGGAGAGGGACACCTCCCTGAGGTTGTGGAGAGGAACACCTCCCTGAGGTTGGGGAGAGGAACACCTCCCTGAGGTTGGGGAGAGGAACACCTCCCTGAGGTTGGGGAGAGGAACACCTCCCTGAGGTTGGGGAGAGGAGTCTTTCCTGAGGTTGGGGAGAGGAACACCTCCTTGAGGTTGGGGAGAGGAACTCCTCCCTGAGGTTGGGGAGAGGAAGTCTTCCCTGAGGTTGGGGAGAGGGACACCTCCCTGAGGTTGGGGAGAGGAACACATCCCTGAGGTTGGGGAGAGAAACACCTCCCTGAGGTTGGGGAGAGGAAGTCTTCCCTGAGGTTGGGGAGAGGAACACTTCCCTGAGGTTGGGGAGAGGAACACCTCCCTGAGGTTGGGGAGAGGAGGTCTTCCCTGAAGTTGGGGAGAGAAACACCTCCCTGAGGTTGGGGAGAGGAAGTCTTCCCTGAGGTTGGGGAGAGAAACACCTCCCTGAGGTTGGGGAGAGGAGGTCTTCCCTGAAGTTGGGGAGAGAAACACCTCCCTAAGGTTGGGGAGAAGAGTCTTCCCTGAGGTTGGGGAGAGGAAGTCTTCCCTGAGGTTGGGGAGAGGGACACCTCCCTGAGGTTGGGGAGAGGAGGTCTTCCCTGAAGTTGGGGAGAGAAACACCTCCCTGAGGTTGGGGAGAGGAAGTCTTCCCTGAGGTTGGGGAGAGGAACACTTCCCTGAGGTTGGGGAGAGAAACACCTCCCTGAGGTTGGGGAGAGAAACACCTCCCTGAGGTTGGGGAGAGGAACACCTCTCTGAGGTTGGGGAGAGAAACACCTCCCTGAGGTTGGGGAGAGGGACACCTCCCTGAGGTTGTGGAGAGGAACACCTCCCTGAGGTTGGGGAGAGAAACACCTCCCTGAGGTTGTGGAGAGGAACACCTCCCTGAGGTTGGGGAGAGGGACACCTCCCTGAGGTTGGGGAGAGGAACACCTCCCTGAGGTTGGGGAGAGGAGGTCTTCCCTGAGGTTGGGGAGAGGAGGTCTTCCCTGAGGTTGGGGAGAGGAAGTTTCCCCTGAGGTTGGTGAGAGGAAGTATTCCCAGAGGTTGGGGAGAGTAACTCTTCCCTGAAGTTGGGGAGAGGAAGTTTCCCCTGAGGTTGGGGAGAGGAACAGAGGGGACCAAGCCAGTGTAACATTCAGTACACAATAAGATGTTCCTTGTGGATTCAGGAACAAACCCGCAGCAGGAAAAACCTGGGCAACGCCAGGAGAAGCACGTGGACGAATTCTGTGAAGATTCAAACTCAGTTTACTGCACAGGAATAGCTGTATGAGGCATATAACTAGTCATTTACTCGATGTCAAACCCATCCCAGACACAGTGAATGAACTGAATGAAAGGAAACAAACTACATGGGAAGGAAAGACTACAATGTCCTTTCACAGCTGTGCAGTGGGATCTTTGACAAGTTTCCCGACAGTATAATTCAAACCTCTGAGTTTTTACATGCAGACCAGGTCAGAATATGTGGAGCAGAAACGTCTGAAAAGCTCACTTGATATTGACACAAGGTAGAGCCGAGCAAACAAACCCCGAATATACACGAACAGGCCAATCACTAGCGAAAAGGACAACAGTAATCGGTTTGTTACACTTAAACGCTCTTTGCTTATTAGTTCTGTGTACACTGGCAGACAGATCTGATAGAAAACGATGTGCAAATAAACTGCATTTTGAAATTCCATCGCTACGGTTACCTCAGGGAACATAGTGAGTTCCGTATAATGTATGTAGCTCATGTTTAAAGATCATCTAGATGGTAAATGTGGAGTGATTGATTACTTTGTCCCGAAGTCAGTTTAAGATTTAGTTTAATGCCTCTGGAATCAAAGACAGTTTTCTGTCTGACTTGTTTAAAATGGCAAAAGGAAAGTTGGCTTTATATGCATTTACAGCCAGAATACATAAAGGCTTTTTCAAAATATACTGTAAAGCTTATTTTGGTAACTAAATGACAGATAAAATGATTCAGCTGTGCTTGTAGTATACCATGCACAATGTTAGTGCAGAACACCCAATATGTCATTATACAAACATTTATTTTTAAATTCACAATTACAATAATGTAATAGACAAAAATAATACCCATCAACTATTGTCAGAGAGAGAGAGATAGAGAAAGGGAGAGATGGAAGTCCCCCCAAAATATCTATATTTATTGCAAAACAGTTGTCCAATCTTGCTTACTGTCTGTCCTTGAAGAAGCAGCCTCCTCTACAGACCTTTCAGGGCGGTCATAAACATACCCCGAGCAGATATCCGAACCACAGACGACGGAGAGGACACAGAACATCTATGAAAATGAACGAAACAACAGATAAATGATACAATTCCACAAAATATTGTCACATAAAATGAAACGTGAAACATATGAGGCGATAACGACAAGTCTCCCACAGTAAATATAGCGGGGAGCATGCCAGAACAATCCATCATAACCCAGGTATTCTCTCTTGAACATCCTACATTGTAATATCACAGAGTTTTCTAAACCATCTTTGGTAATTTCCATCATACCTGTTTAAATGATATCTTATATTTCCCCATTATGTCAGGTCCGTCCTACAGAATTCATGTGTTTATCGCAGTGGTCCCTGTTCGGTTCGTTACCGTGCGTCCTGACTGCACCCCGACTATCACTAAGACTGAGCGCAAGAACGGTGTGGTGGCCAAGTTTTGTGATTTCAGATGAACACCTGTTCACGGTGCCAAAGGGAGCTTCCTTCCAGCTCTCAATCCACTAAATCAAGGAAAAGTGCTTATGCTGCCGTTTCATTTTACTGCGCGCAGTGCGCGGTAGGATACTAAACAATGAATGCAAGGAGAGACCACCCCGGTGAATGCATAACAATACCCTTTGATACTTTTCAAATCGGTCGCCACTTTGAAATGATCATCATCATCCCCTTGTACTGCAAATGATTTAGAAAACAAAAGGAGAGTAAAACTTCCTTGCTGAAAGCCCTGAAAACATCTGACAACCAGTAATAAACGCATAATAGTCATGGGCGCCTATTCGCGAAACATAAGTTCTCATTGTAAACGGAAAGGGACACATGCGGACGCACACGACGCATTTGCATGGATCATAAAGCCTTACAGAACCAATTTCCAAAGAACCATGATTCTCTGCCGAGTGATGCCTGCTCCTAGTCTGCTCTAGACTGGAGTGATTTATACCCTAACTAACCCTGGAACAAGTTATACCCAAACTAACCCTGGTGGGATTTATACCCTAACTAACCCTGGAACAAGTTATACCCAAACTAACCCTGGTGGGATTTAAACCCTAACTAACCCTGGAACAAGTTATACCCAAACTAACCCTGGTGGGATTTATACCCTAACTAACCCTGGAGTGAGTTATACCCAAACTAACCCTGGTGTGAGTTATACCCAAACTAACCCTGGTGTGAGTTATACCCAAACTAACACTGGTGTGATTTATACCCCAACTAACCCCGGTTCTAACACTGGACTGAGATGTTCCATAACTAACCCTGGTTCTAACCCTGGTTCTAACACTGGACTGAGTTGTACCATAACTAACCCCGGTTCTAACCCTGGTTCTAACACTGGACTGAGTTGTACCATAACTAACCCCGGTTCTAACCCTGGATCTAACACTGGACTGAGTTGTACCATAACTTACCCTGGTTCTAACCCTGGTTCTAACACTGGACTGAGTTGTACCATAACTAACCCTGGTTCTAACACTGGACTGCGTTGTACCATAACTAACCCTGGTTCTAACACTGGACTGCGTTGTACCATAACTAACCCTGGTTCTAACACTGGACTGAGTTGTACCATAACTAACCCCGGTTCTAACACTGGTTCTAACACTGGACTGAGTTGTACCATAACTAACCCTGGACTGAGTTTACCATAACTAACCCTGGTTCTAACCCTGGTTCTAACACTGGACTGAGTTGTACCATAACTAACCCCGGTTCTAACACTGGTTCTAACACTGGACTGAGTTGTACCATAACTAACCCCGGTTCTAACACTGGGCTGAGTTGTACCATAACTAACCCTGGTTCTAACACTGGACTGAGTTGTACCATAACTAACCCCGGTTCTAACCCTGGTTCTAACACTGGACTGAGTTGTACCATAACTAACCCTGGTTCTAACACTGGACTGAGTTGTACCATAACTAACCCCTGGTGCTTTCTGCCTCCAGGACAGACCACACAGGATTTGGCAGAGTCGGTGGAGGACTGGAGCGCCATTGGTTTGTTGCCAATACATACGTTTGTTTTGTCATTCAGGGTTTGATGAGGGAAACAACAAATCAAATGTAAAAATGTATATTGTTGCAGATATGGGAAGATTCCAGAGTAGATTATTATACTCAACCTGACAAGAATGTGATTACTGAGTTCAAATGGAAACGGAGCAAACATGACAAGAAACTCACCAATTTGGGACATGTGAGGAGATTAGGTCAAGAACCAGAGCACTGAAAGATGTTACTGGGCCGAGCAGTGAGGTAGTCGTTAGTCGTTACTACCCGGCAGTGAGGTAGTAGTTACTGTGCTGGGCAGTGAGGTAGTCGTTACTGGGCTGGGCAGTGAGGTAGTCGTTAGTCGTTACTGGGCCGGTCAGTGAGGTAGTCGTTACTGGGCCGGGCAGTGAGGTAGTTGTTACTGGGCCGGGCAGTGGGGTAGTCGTTACTGGGCCGGGCAGTGAGGTAGTCGTTACTGGGCCGGCAGTGAGGTAGTCGTTACTGGGCCGGGCAGTGAGGTAGTCGTTACTGGGCCGGCAGTGAGGTAGTTGTTACTGGGCCGGGCAGTGAGGTAGTCGTTAGTCGTTACTGGGCCGGGCAGTGAGATAGTCGTTACTGAGCCGGGCAGTGAGGTAGTCGTTAGTCGTTACTGGGCCGGCAGTGAGGTAGTCGTTAGTCGTTACTGGGCCGGGCAGTGAGGTAGTCTTCACTGGGCCGGCAGTGAGGTAGTCGTTACTGGGCCGGGCAGTGAGGTAGTCGTTAGTCGTTAGTGGGCCGGCAGTGAGGTAGTCGTTAGTCGTTACTGGGCCGGCAGTGAGGTAGTCCTTAGTCGTTACTGGGCCGGGCAGTGAGGTAGTCTTCACTGGGCCGGCAGTGAGGTAGTCGTTACTGGGCCGGGCAGTGAGGTAGTCGTTAGTCGTTAGTGGGCCGGCAGTGAGGTAGTCGTTAGTCGTTACTGGGCCGGTAGTGAGGTAGTCGTTAGTCGTTACTGGGCCGGCAGTGAGGTAGTCGTTAGTCGTTACTGGGCCGGGCAGTGAGGTAGTCGTTAGTCGTTACTGGGCCGGGCAGTGAGGTAGTCGTTAGTCGTTACTGGGCCGGGCAGTGAGGTAGTCGTTACTGGGCCGGGCAGTGAGGTAGTCGTTACTGGGCCGGGCAGTGAGGTAGTCGTTACTGGGCCGGCAGTGAGGTAGTCGTTAGTCGTTACTGGGCCGGCAGTGAGGTAGTCGTTAGTCGTTACTGGGCCGGCAGTGAGGTAGTCGTTAGTCGTTACTGGGCCGGGCAGTGAGGTAGTCTTTACTGGGCCGGGCAGTGAGGTAGTCGTTACTGGGCCGGGCAGTGAGGTAGTCGTTACTGGGCCGGGCAGTGAGGTAGTCGTTACTGGGCCGGCAGTGAGGTAGTCGTTAGTCGTTACTGGGCCGGCAGTGAGGTAGTCGTTAGTCGTTACTGGGCCGGCAGTGAGGTAGTCGTTAGTCGTTACTGGGCCGGGCAGTGAGGTAGTCTTTACTGGGCCGGGCAGTGAGGTAGTCGTTACTGGGCCGGCAGTGAGGTAGTCGTTACTGGGCCGGGCAGTGAGGTAGTCGTTACTGGGCCGGCAGTGAGGTAGTCGTTACTGGGCCGGCAGTGAGGTAGTCGTTACTGGGCCGGGCAGTGAGGTAGTCGTTACTGGGCCGGCAGTGAGGTAGTCATTACTGGGCCGGGCAGTGAGGTAGTCGTTACTGGGCCGGCAGTGAGGTAGTCGTTACTGGGCCGGCAGTAGGTAGTCGTTACTGGGCCGGCAGTGAGGTAGTCGTTAGTCGTTACTGGGCCGGACAGTGAGGTAGTCGTTACTGGGCCGGGCAGTGAGTGAGGTAGTCGTTAGTCGTTACTGGGCCGGGCAGTGAGGTAGTCATTACTGGGCCGGCAGTGAGGTAGTCGTTACTGGGCCGGCAGTGAGGTAGTCGTTACTGGGCCGGGCAGTGGTTAGTCGTTACTGGGCCGGGCAGTGAGGTAGTCGTTACTGGGCCGGCAGTGAGGTAGTCGTTAGTCGTTACTGGGCCGGGCAGTGAGGTAGTCGTTACTGGGCCGGGCAGTGGTTAGTCGTTACTGGGCCGGGCAGTGAGGTAGTCGTTACTGGGCCGGCAGTGAGGTAGTCGTTACTGGGCCGGGCAGTGAGGTAGTCGTTACTGGGCCGGGCAGTGGTTAGTCGTTACTGGGCCGGGCAGTGAGGTAGTCATTACTGGGCCGGCAGTGAGGTAGTCGTTACTGGGCCGGGGAGTGAGGTAGTCGTTACTGGGCCGGGCAGTGAGGTAGTCGTTAGTCGTTACTCTGCCTTTTGTGGTTGGGAGCAATTATTCAAAGTTTATGCTCTTGGTTATTACATTCTTGGTATACAACATTTCAAAGCGTAATTGTTGTTATATATTGAGCGTTAATTGAAGAAAATGAATAAAAACACACATTCTTGACTTCAGAAGGTTTATTTTCCAACATCTTTATGATAATGTAGTCATGTCCAACCTAGATGAAAAGGTTCCAACACAACTGGAGTACATCATGAATAAAGAACAGAACAGTTACTGATTGGGTGAGGGACAAGGAGACCATCCACAATCTAGTTACTGATTGGGTGAGGGACAAGAAGGACACAATCTAATGACTTTAACAGTAAAAACAACAGTTAAAACATGCATGGTTAGAAACAGTGCCATATGAATGCAATAGAAACAGGTATAGAACAACCCAATGACTCTTCAGTATGGTGATGTCATACAGGGCAGCAATTAGGCTATTAGTCACGGCTACATCCAAAATGGCACCCTATTCCCAATAAAATGCACTACTTTTGACCAGAGCCGTATGGGCCCTGGTCAAACATAGTGTACTATATAACGAATAGGGTGCGGTTTAGAACGCAAAACAGTCATGGTCTACTGCAGGTCCGCCTAATTAGAGACAATTTATATTTTACTATAAATTCTACATCCTACACGTTTAGAAACATCTCATTCTTGATTCTGCCATCTTTGAATTGATTGGGTCTCTGAACGAGAGTGGAATTTCTCCTCTTAGTTTAATTGCAGGGTTAAAGTAAACCTGTAAGTCCATGTCCAGGGCAACGTGGGGGAAAGTCTAGTGGCAGTCTGTGAGACCAGGTTCAACAGGCTGAAGAGGTTCCCTTGTGAGGACGCACAGCCACTAACTGAAAATGTTGTTGATGATGGTAGGAGACAGACAGGTTCGGGCACAGCCAGAAGTGTGTGTGTGTGGTGGGTGTGTATGTGTGTGGTTAAGGTGATTGGAGACTGGGATGCTTTTAAAACCAAAGGGCTCCCTTCTGGAGAGGCCCACAGGTCTGCCTCTCTGTGTGGTTAATGAAGACGTCACAGAATGTCGGTTAGGCTACACACATTCCTACACTAACTGCAGGGCCAGCCCTGGATCCACACTGAATATTGCTCCATTTTCCAAATTCAAACTAAACTTAGCTCTGAAACAGAAATATTTAGTGTGGATTCCAGGCTAGTTGACACGCAGCAAACCAGTAAGGTCTATTCAGAGGAGTTGAACCACTGACAGTTGGAGTCTAGTCTTGAGGATGATGTTTCACAGCTCAGTCAGACATGGATGGAGACCTCACGGAGCGTCCACTAGCAGGGCTGTTACTGAAGGACCAACCAGGAGGCAGAGCTGTGTTCTAGTCAGACATGGATGGAGACCTCACGGAGCGTCCACTAGCAGGGCTGTTACTGAAGGCATGGGAGTCCCTCTCCTTGTCTTTACTCTCATGTTTGTGTTTGTGTTTGTGTTTGTGCTTCTTCTTCTTCTTCTTCTTGTGCTCGTGGTGGTGGTGGTGATGGTGGTGGTCACCGCTGTGTTTGGAGGAAGAGGTGGACTCTTTGCCGAAGGAAGAAGGTAAGGGGGTGACAGGCAGGGAGAGGACGGCCTGGTCCACGGCTGGAGGTTCCTTACCTGAGGAGGGGAGAGAGGAGACAGGAAGAGACGGATTTAACGTACTGAATGCCAATCAGCTAGAAGTGCATCGTGTTCTTGAAAAAAAAAGGACTAGATTGTCTGAAAGCAGAATGATACGTGCAGGATGTTTGACGGGGTGCTGACCTGGTGTGGATGGCCTCTCCAGGATGTTGAGGTGGTGGTGGATGAACGCCTGGCTGTCATGGGGACTCTCCATGTCAATCTCATCTTCCTCCACGGTGTTGAACTGAAACAACAACATCATCATCAGTCATAACCATCTGATCTCATCTTCCTCCACGGTGTTGAACTGAAACAACAACCTCATCATCAGTCATAACCATCTGATCTCATCTTCCTCCACGGTGTTGAACTGAAACAACAACATCATCATCAGTCATAACCATCTGATCTCATCTTCCTCCACGGTGTTGAACTGAAACAACAACCTCATCATCAGTCATAACCATCTGATCTCATCTTCCTCCACGGTGTTGAACTGAAACAACAACCTCATCATCATCAGTCATAACCATCTGATCTCATCTTCCTCCACGGTGTTGAACTGAAACAACAACCTCATCATCAGTCATAACCATCTGATCTCATCTTCCTCCACGGTGTTGAACTGAAACAACAACCTCATCATCAGTCATAACCATCTGATCTGATCTTCCTCCACGGTGTTGAACTGAAACATCATCATCATCAGTCATAACCATCTGATCTTCCTCCATGGAGTTGAACTGAAACATCATCATCATTCAACACCCTCACAACCCACAGTGATTTGCGTCAAGTCAAATACGATCAGCTATGGGATTGCGCCAGTTGTATTGTATCAGTTTAAAAGGAAAGAGATAGATTAACCCAGACACACTGAGTCCACAGTGGCACCGCTTCAGTCCTCAGGGAAGCCTGAAATGCTTCACACACACTAACACACTAACACATGGACACACACACTAACACATGGACACATTAACACATTAACACACACACACACACACACACATTAACACACACACATTAACACACACACACACTATTGGGTAAAGCCTGCAGTGAAAGCCCAGAACAGTAAAAGCGCCTCCCCACGGTGCTCGAGATCCTTACTCTGATCTTGAATTTTTTACTGGTGTCCTCTTCCTGCAGGACCTGGCCTGGCTCCGGTGAGGACGAGCCCAGCGGGCCAACGACACTGTCCAACTTCCTCTTCAGACCCTGAGGGGGCGGGGCCACACCACTGGACATAGACACGCTGGACACTGTCTCCATGGTGATCAGGCCCTCATCCAGCTAGAGAGGGGAAGGGGAGAGAGAGAGAGAGGGAGGGAAGAGATAGAGGGAGAGAAAGGGAAATTAGTGTTAGAACAAAACTCAGATGAGGTTGACAGAAAAGATTTTAGGTGAAGATTTAATAAGACACAATAAGGCCCAAGTCCCCACTAAAATATCTTAATTATATTAAAAAGGTTAAATCGTTAGTATTTTTTGTTCTTGTTACACTGCTAGTGAAGCCCATGACAGGGATATGAACGCCCATGGTGTTGCCAGTCATCTCTGTGGTGTCTAGTCCCTGTTCAGGCTTGATAGTGGGGTTGAGCACGGCCTTCTTCTCCTTGAGGTTGAGTACCAGGCCCAGCTCGGGCAGGGGCAGGCAGGAGGGACGCGTCAGACCAAACAGAGTGTAGTACAGATTCACCGCGTCACACCGCAACCGCCAGTCATGAGACGTACCTGGGGGAACAGGGTCAGAACACATTCAACTTTACAGCTTCATTCAACTTTACAGCTTCAACCAACTTTACAGCTTCAACCAACTTTACAGCTTCATTCAACTTTACAGCTTCAACTTTACATCTTCAACCAACTTTACAGCTTCAACCAACTTTACAGCTTCAACCAACTTTACAGCTTCAACCAACTTTACAGCTTCAACCAACTTTACAGCTTCAACCAACTTTACAGCTTCAACCAACTTTACAGCTTCAACTTTACATCTTCAACCAACTTTACATCTTCAACTTTACATCTTCAACCAACTTTACATCTTCAACTTTACATCTTCAACTTTACATCTTCAACCAACTTTACAGCTTCAACCAACTTTACAGCTTCAACTTTACATTTTCAACTTTACATCTTCAACTTTACATCTTCAACTTTACATCTTCAACTTTACATCTTCAACTTTACATCTTCAACTTTACATCTTCAACTTTACATCTTCAACCAACTTTACATCTTCAACTTTACATCTTCAACTTTACATCTTCAACTTTACATCTTCAACTTTACATCTTCAACTTTACATCTTCAACTTTACATCTTCAACCAACTTTACAGCTTCAACTTTACATCTTCAACTTTACATCTTCAACTTTACATCTTCAACCAACTTTACATCTTCAACTTTACATCTTCAACTTTACATTTTCAACCAACTTTACATATTCAACTTTACATCTTCAACTTTACATCTTCAACCAACTTTACATCTTCAACTTTACATCTTCAACTTTACATCTTCAACTTTACATCTTCAACCAACTTTACAGCTTCAACCAACTTTACAGCTTCAACTTTACATCTTCAACTTTACATCTTCAACTTTACATCTTCAACCAACTTTACAGCTTCAACTTTACAGCTTCAACCAACTTTACAGCTGGACAAAAGTAATGTTCAGAATATTGTAAAGTTTCACAATTGTTTTCTAAGCCAAGCCAGTGGTAGTAATACCATTGGTATGAATAGAATCACTGATACCGGGTCAAGTTAAATCCATTGGTATGAATGGAATCCCTGATACCGGGTCAAGTTAAATCCATTGGTATGAATGGAATCCCTGATACCGGGTCAAGTTAAATCCATTGGTATGAATGGAATCCCTGATACTGGGTCAAGTTAAATCCATTGGTATGAATGGAATCACTGATACTGGGTCAAAATAAATCCATTGGTATGAATGGAATCACTGATACTGGGTCTAATTAAATCCATTGGTATGAATGGAATCACTGATACCGGGTCAAGTTAAATCCATTGGTATGAATGGAATCACTGATACCGGGTCAAGTTAAATCCATTGGTATGAATGGAATCACTGATACCGCGTCAAGTTAAATCCATTGGTGTGAATGGAATCACTGATACCGTGTCTAGTTAAATCCATAAAAACACAGGAAGCGGTTTAGGAACAGGGCCTTTGTCTTAGAAAAGCTTTGAGAAAACTAGAAATGCACATTGTGCATAAAACTACAGTAGCTTATTCAGTTTCCAGTCATAGTTAGTGTTATCCTGTACATAACATCTGATAAAATAGAGATTAACTGGTACTAACTGGTTTAAATGTAACATAACATATCCTGGCAAGACCTCGTCAGTTGTTTTCCGAGCCAGATGATAATAACAGCGGTGTGAATGTAATCACTGACGTTATGGTGCTGGGAATAATAACACAACCGGCAGATTATCAACGGTTTATTACGGCGAGTCATAAACTGGGTTGGCAACGACAACGACGGTCCACTGCCAACAGTCACAGCCAACCACAGAAGTACATTCAAAACATATGAAATAGTAAGCTACAATAAACAGAACAAGTGTCGCGCCGCCTCAGATCACATCTACAACCCCCCGTGTCGCGCCGCCTCAGATCACATCTACAACCCCCCCTGTCGCGCCGCCTCAGATCACATCTACAACCCCCCGTGTCGCGCCGCCTCAGATCACATCTACAACCCCCCGTGTCGCGCCGCCTCAGATCACATCTACAACCCCCGTGTCGCGCCGCCTCAGATCACATCTACAACCCCCCGTGTCGCGCCGCCTCAGATCACATCTACAACCCCCCGTGTCGCGCCGCCTCAGATCACATCTACAACCCCCCGTGTCGCGCCGCCTCAGATCACATCTACAACCCCCCCCCCTTGTTTGAAAAAAGGTGCTAATTCTTCCAAACGTTACGCAAGTCTTTGAAATAACAGATTTCTGTAAGGGAGGAGGACCGTTTACAGCTCAAACTGGTTTGATGCAACAACACATAATAAATCCATTGTCCAAACTGTCTGTCTGTCTGTCTCCCTCTTTCTGTCTGTCTGTCTGTCTGTCTGTCTGTCTGTCTGTCTCCCTCTTTCTGTGTCTGTCTGTCTCTCTGTCTGTCTCCCTCTTTCTGTGTCTGTCTGTCTGTCTGTCTGTCTGTCTGTCTGTCTCCTTCTTTCTGTGTCTGTCTGTCTGTTTGTCTCCCTCTGTCTGACTGTTAAAGAGAAAACGTCACTCTCTCTTTGAAAAGACATTTCACAACGTTTTGGCACCTTTTGAAACAAGGTTTATATGAGCCTGCTGGGGGGGGGGGGGGTCCGTGTAATGTCACGCTGAACATTTGCTTATAGTTTGTTATTGTAGTGTAATAATGGGTCAGACAGACAGTTGAAGTTAGGACCGAGAACATAATGTAATTCTGGGACGTCCAGAAGTATTGGGACAGTGACACGTCTTCTGGGTTTTTAGCTCTGTATTCCAGCACTTTTGGATTTGAAACGATACAATGACTACGAGACTATGAGGTTAAAGTGCAAACGTCGAATTCGACAGTTGTGCAACTCTTACCATCACAAACATTGATCAATTACTGTTGGGGTTAGCTAATTACACACATGGATTTGATTTGTGGGCAGTAACTCCGTCTCTGACTGGATATCACTCCAGGTTGGGGGTTTGACTAGCCAGGCCTGAGTGGATATCACACCAGCCCAGGTGGAGTTTTGACTAGCTAGGCCTGAGTGGATATCACACCAGCCCAGGTGGAGTTTTGACTAGCCAGGCCTGAGTGGATATCACACCAGCCCAGGTGGAGTTTTGACTAGCTAGGCCTGAGTGGATATCACACCAGCCCAGGTGGGGGTTTGACTAGCCAGGCCTGAGTGGATATCACACCAGCCCAGGTGGGGGTTTGACTAGCCAGGCCTGAGTGGATATCACACCAGCCCAGGTTGGGGGTTTGACTAGCCAGGCCTGAGTGGATATCACACCAGCCCAGGTGGAGTTTTGACTAGCCAGGCCTGAGTGGATATCACACCAGCCCAGGTTGGGGGTTTGACTAGCCAGGCCTGAGTGGATATCACACCAGCCCAGGTGGAGTTTTGACTAGCTAGGCCTGAGTGGATATCACACCAGCCCAGGTGGAGTTTTGACTAGCCAGGCCTGAGTGGATATCACACCAGCCCAGGTGGAGTTTTGACTAGCTAGGCCTGAGTGGATATCACACCAGCCCAGGTGGGGGTTTGACTAGCCAGGCCTGAGTGGATATCACACCAGCCCAGGTGGGGGTTTGACTAGCCAGGCCTGAGAGGATATCACACCAGCCCCAGGTGGGGGTTTGACTAGCCAGGCCTGAGTGGATATCACACCAGCCCCAGGTGGGGGTTTGACTAGCCAGGCCTGAGTGGATATCACACCAGCCCCATGTGGGGGTTTGACTAGCCAGGCCTGGTGGTCTCTGTCTGTACTGTGTCTCATCAGGTTTGAATAATTAGGTCTGATCTTAAATGGCACCCTATTTGCTACATAGTACACTACTTTTAGTCCAGAGCCCTATGTAGAAGATTTGTGGTCTCCGGTCAAACGTAGTGCACTACATAGGGAATAGGGTGCCATTTAAGATGCACTAAGGTCTCACCTGAGTTCATGAGTTTCCACAGCTGGTCGACCAGAGCCTCGTTGCAGAGTGGAGACTCGGCTGCTTTGGTGAAGGGAGGGTTTTTACCCAGCATGCTTAGGATCTTGTGTCTGAATGAACATAGAGAAAGTGGAGGTTAACATCCTGTTACTTCACAGCCGCAGACCATCAGATAACACCTTTCCCTGACAAACCATCACATAACAACTTTCCCTGACAAACCATCACATAACACCTTTCCCTGACAAACCATCACATAACACCTTTCCTGGGACAAACCATCACATAACACCTTTCCCTGACAAACCATCACATAACACCTTTCCTGGGACAAACCATCACATAACACCTTCCCTGGGACAAACCATCACATAACACCTTTCCTGGGACAAACCATCACATAACACCTTTCCCTGACAAACCATCACATAACACCTTTCCTGGGACAAACCATCACATAACACCTTTCCCTGACAAACCATCACATAACACCTTTCCTGGGACAAACCATCACATAACACCTTTCCCTGACAAACCATCACATAACACCTTTCCTGGGACAAACCATCACATAACACCTTTCCTGGGACAAACCATCACATAACACCTTTCCTGGGACAAACCATAACATAACACCTTTCCTGGGACAAACCATCACATAACACCTTGCCTGGGACAGACCATCACATAACACCTTTCCCTGACAAACCATCACATAACACCTTTCCTGGGACAAACCATCACATAACACCTTTCCTGGGACAAACCATCAAATAACACCTTTCCTGGGACAAATCATCACATAACACCTTTCCCTGACAAACCATCACATAACACCTTTCCTGGGACAAACCATCACATAACACCTTTCCTGGGACAAACCATCACATAACACCTTTCCCTGGACAAACCATCACATAACACCTTTCCCTGACAAACCATCACATAACACCTTTCCTGGGACAAACCATCACATAACACCTTTCCTGGGACAAACCATCACATAACACCTTTCCTGGGACAAACCATCACATAACACCTTTCCTGGGACAGACCATCACATAACACCTTTCCTGGGACAAACCATCACATAACAACTTTCCCTGACAAACCATCCCATAACACCTTTCCTGGGACAGACCATCACATAACACCTTTCCTGGGACAGACCATCACATAACACCTTTCCTGGGACAAACCATCACATAACACCTTTCCTGGGACAAACCATCACATAACACCTTTCCTGGGACAAACCATCCCATAACACCTTTCCCTGACAAACCATCACATAACACCTTTCCCTGACAAACCATCACATAACACCTTTCCTGGGACAGACCATCACATAACACCTTTCCTGGGACAAACCATCACATAACACCTTTCCTGGGACAAACCATCACATAACACCTTTCCCTGACAAACCATCACATAACACCTTTCCTGGGACAAACCATCACATAACACCTTTCCTGGGACAAACCATCACATAACACCTTTCCTGGGACAAACCATCACATAACACCTTTCCCTGGACAAACCATCACATAACACCTTTCCCTGACAAACCATCACATAACACCTTTCCTGGGACAAACCATCACATAACACCTTTCCCTGACAAACCATCACATAACACCTTTCCCTGACAAACCATCACATAACACCTTTCCTGGGACAGACCATCACATAACACCTTTCCTGGGACAGACCATCACATAACACCTTTCCTGGGACAAACCATCACATAACACCTTTCCTGGGACAAACCATCACATAACACCTTTCCTGGGACAAACCATCACATAACACCTTTCCTGGGACAAACCATCACATAACACCTTTCCCTGACAAACCATCACATAACACCTTTCCTGGGACAAACCATCACATAACACCTTTCCTGGGACAAACCATCACATAACACCTTTCCTGGGACAAACCATCACATAACACCTTTCCCTGGACAAACCATCACATAACACCTTTCCCTGACAAACCATCACATAACACCTTTCCTGGGACAAACCATCACATAACACCTTTCCTGGGACAAACCATCACATAACACCTTTCCTGGGACAAACCATCACATAACACCTTTCCTGGGACAAACCATCACATAACACCTTTCCTGGGACAAACCATCACATAACACCTTTCCTGGGACAAACCATCACATAACACCTTTCCCTGACAAACCATCACATAACACCTTTCCTGGGACAAACCATCACATAACACCTTTCCTGGGACAAACCATCACATAACACCTTTCCTGGGACAAACCATCACATAACACCTTTCCCTGGACAAACCATCACATAACACCTTTCCCTGACAAACCATCACATAACACCTTTCCTGGGACAAACCATCACATAACACCTTTCCTGGGACAAACCATCACATAACACCTTTCCTGGGACAAACCATCACATAACACCTTTCCTGGGACAAACCATCACATAACACCTTTCCTGGGACAAACCATCACATAACACCTTTCCTGGGACAGACCATCACATAACACCTTTCCTGGGACATGGCAAATATCCACTAATAAGGGAAACAGGATGTTTCAGGATGAATATATTTAGATTCAAACTGCTGAAGTATCATCAATACATTTCCTCAGACTACGGGTCTAAATTTGTTAATCAGTTGATAAATTCACTGTAACAGTCCTTGTTTTTACGCAGCACTAAATAAACTACCCCGTTGTCTTGCTGCCTTAAGACAAAATGTCCCCATATCCTGAAGCCAGATAAATACATAATGATGCATCTTTATGTATGAGGCCGCCAACCCAACAGACAAAACACACAGTACCTGATGTAGTGAGCCGGGTCATTCTGGACCATGTTGAGCAGCCACTGCAGTTCCACGGAGCTCCTGTCAACTAGCAATAGACAGCATGTTAACACACACACACACACACACACACCTCTGCCCTGACAGCCAGGCAGGGCTGTGAGATTGATTCAATTTGTTTATAATCAGCAGGGATTGTGTGTGGGAGTCAGAGCGTGTTGGAAAGGGATACTCTCTAGGTAGGAGTCAGTGTGATGTTACTACTACACGGTCTGATATACCACGGCTGTCAGCCAATCAGCTAGTGGGCTGTAGCTAGTAGCTACAGCCCACAGAGTGAAACAGACTGATGACTGAGAAAGGTGCCATTCAGTCTGGATGGATATTTAGGGTCAAGATGTTCAACCCCAGAGATTAAAACAGACTGACTGGTGACAGTCTGGATGGATATTTAGGGTCAAGATGTTCAACCCCAGAGATTAAAACAGACTGACTGGTGATGGATGGATATTTAGGGTCAAGATGTTCAACCCCAGAGATTAAAACAGACTGACTGGTGAATCTGGATGGATATTTAGGGTCAAGATGTTCAACCCCAGAGATTAAAACAGACTGACTGGTGACAGTCTGGATGGATATTTAGGGTCAAGATGTTCAACCCCAGAGATTAAAACAGACTGACTGGTGATGGATGGATATTTAGGGTCAAGATGTTCAACCCCAGAGATTAAAACAGACTGACTGGTGACGTCTGGATGGATATTTAGGGTCAAGATGTTCAACCCCAGAGATTAAAACAGACTGACTGGTGATGGATGGATATTTAGGGTCAAGATGTTCAACCCCAGAGAACTAGGCTGTGTGTGAAATGGCACCTCGTCTCCTTGCATTCAGAAAGTATTCAGACCCCCATCCCCTTTATCCACATGTTGTTACGTTACAGCCTGATACTAAAATGGATTACATAGATGTTTATCTACACACAATACCACATAATGACAAAGCGAAAACAGCCCCCCCCCCGCAAAAGGCACCTAAAGACTCTCAGATCATGAGAAACAAGATTCTCTGGTGTGATGAAACCAAGAACGAACTCTCTGGTCTGAATGCCAAGCGTCACGTCTAGAGGAAACCTGGCACCTTCCTTACGGTGAAGCATGGCGGTGGCAGCATCAGGCTGAGGGGATGTTTTTTAGTGGCTGGGAGACTAGTCAGCATCGAGGGAAAGATGAACGGAGCAAAGTACAGAGAGATCCTTGATGAAAACCTGCTCCAGAGCGCTCATGACCTCAGACGGCGGCGAAGGTTCACCTTCCAACAGGACAAGGACCCTAAGTACACAGCCAAGACAATGCAGGAGTGGCTTTTGGGACTAGTCTCTGAACGTCCTTGAGTGGCCCAGCCAGAGCAGCCCACTTTAACCTGATCCAACATCTCTGGAGAGACCTGAAAATAGCTGTGCAGCGACGCTCCTCATCCAACCTGACAGAGCTTGAGAGGATCTGCAGAGAAGAATGGGAGAAACTCCCCAAATACAGGTGTGCCGAGCTTGTAGCGTCACACCCAAGAAGACTCGAGGCTGTAATCGCTGTCAAAGGTGCTTCAACAAAGTACTGCGTAAAATATCTGAATACTTATGCAAATGTGATAGTTATTTATTTTTATTTACAATTTTCAAAAATGTCAACAAAAAAAAAACTGTTTTTGGTTCGTCGTCATGGGTTACTGTGTGTAGATTGATGAGAAAACAAAACAATGTAATACATTTCAGAATAAGGCTGTAATGTAAAACACAATGCGGAAATAGTCAAGTGCACTACTTCTGGTTTCAGCCCTATGGGACTAATTCAAACCCTACGTTGATCTGGCTAAATGTAGTGCACTACATAGGGAATAGGGTGTGTCCTACTCACTTCCCTAGGACTAGTTCGGTGCATACCTCTTGTGTAGTCCACCACAGCTTCCAGCGCTGCCACACGAACATCCACAAAGTGTCCGTATTCTGCATAGGATTTAAACAGAGAGGGGTCACTGGGAATATGACCATTCTTCTGGAGCATCCGGATAGCTCTGAGACAACTGGAGAGAGATGGGGAGAGTGGGTGGAGGAGAGAGAGAGGGGGATGGAGAGAGGGGGGGTGGGTGGAGGAGAGAGAGAGGGGGATGGAGAGAGAGGGGGGATGGCGGAGAGAGAGGGAGGAGAGAGAAGAAAGAAAGAGAAGAAAGAGAGAGCGAGATGGATGGAGGAGAGAGAGAGAGAGAGAGAGAGAGAGAGAGAGCGGGGTCACTCATCTATAAGCCTAAATCAAAGTTCCTGATTTCTAACGCACCAATACCCTTTAGGGTTAAAAGATTTGGAGTTCTACAACTGTAAATCAAAGTAGCAGATTGTGCCTTTGAGGCATTTTGATTGATAAGATCATGCAGGTGGGAAGGTTTCCCCTGGCACTCAACTAGCTTCCTGTACGGGACGTGTTTGGCAATATTTGGGGAGAGGGTACAAGGGCCAAAAAGCCTCCACACCAGCTAGCTCAACAATGACGCTTTGGGTCAACCACTATTTGGTCTTTTATCGATCAACACAATGTAAAGCGGCCAATCAAAACAGACACCAAACACCACCAGCACAACCATTTTACGACCATCATTTACCACCACCACAACCACCACTTACCACCCACATTTACCACCACCACAACCACCACTTACCACCCACATTTACCACCACCACTTATCACCATCTCCATTTACCACCCACATTTACCACCACTACCACTAAACACCACCACTTACGACCCACATTTACCACCACTAAACACCACCACTTACGACCCACATTTACCACCACTAAACACCACCACTTACGACCCACATTTACCACCACTAAACACCACCACTTACGACCCACATTTACCACCACTAAACACCACCATTTACCACCCACATTTACCACCACTAAACATTTACCACCAGCACCATTTACCAGCACCACCATCATTTACCACCCACATTTACCATGCACTATTACTCCACTTCATCCTAACTTCTGTTCTACCGGACAGTGATGGTGTTGCGGTAGCTGGGCAGTAGTGATGATCTCCTCCAGGATGTTTAGTTTAAATAGTATAATGTATAGTGGGTATCTAGAGTAGTGATTATCTCTACCTGACAGTGATGGTGTTGCCGTAACTGGGCAGTAGTGATGATCTCCTCCAGGATGTTTAGTTTATATAGTATAATGTATAGTGGGTATCTAGAGTAGTGATTATCTCTACCTGACAGTGATGGTGTTGCCGTAGCTGGGCAGTAGTGATGATCTCCTCCAGGATGTTTAGTTTATATAGTATAATGTATAGTGGGTATCTAGAGTAGTGATTATCTCTACCTGACAGTGACGGTGTTGCCGTAACTGGGCAGTAGTGATGATCTCCTCCAGGATGTTTAGTTTATATAGTATAATGTATAGTGGGTATCTAGAGTAGTGATTATCTCTACCTGACAGTGACGGTGTTGCCGTAACTGGGCAGTAGTGATGATCTCCTCCAGGATGTTTAGTTTATATAGTATATTGGTATCTAGAGTAGTGATTATCTCTACCTGACAGTGATGGTGTTGCGGTAGCTGGGCAGTAGTGATGATCTCCTCCAGGATGTTTAGTTTATATAGTATAATGTATAGTGGGTATCTAGAGTAGTGATTATCTCTACCTGACAGTGATGGTGTTGCGGTAGCTGGGCAGTAGGGATGATCTCCTCCAGGATGTTTAGTTTATATAGTATAATGTATAGTGGGTATCTATAGTAGTGATTATCTCTACCTGACAGTGATGGTGTTGCGGTAACTGGGCAGTAGTGATGATCTCCTCCAGGATGTTTAGTTTATATAGTATAATGTATAGTGGGTATCTAGAGTAGTGATTATCTCTACCTGACAGTGACGGTGTTGCCGTAACTGGGCAGTAGTGATGATCTCCTCCAGGATGTTTAGTTTATATAGTATAATGTATAGTGGGTATCTAGAGTAGTGATTATCTCTACCTGACAGTGATGGTGTTGCGGTAGCTGGGCAGTAGTGATGATCTCCTCCAGGATGTTTAGTTTATATAGTATAATGTATAGTGGGTATCTAGAGTAGTGATTATCTCTACCTGACAGTGATGGTGTTGCGGTAGCTGGGCTGTAGTGATGATCTCCTCCAGGATGTTTAGTTTATATAGTATAATGTATAGTGGGTATCTATAGTAGTGATTATCTCTACCTGACAGTGATGGTGTTGCAGTAGCTGGGCTGTAGTGATGATCTCCTCCAGGATGTTTAGTTTATATAGTATAATGTATAGTGGGTATCTAGAGTAGTGATTATCTCTACCTGACAGTGATGGTGTTGCCGTAGCTGGGCTGTAGTGATGATCTCCTCCAGGATGTTTAGTTTATATAGTATAATGTATAGTGGGTATCTAGAGTAGTGATTATCTCTACCTGACAGTGATGGTGTTGCGGTAGTTGGGCAGTAGTGATGATCTCCTCCAGGATGTTTAGTTTATATAGTATAATGTATAGTGGGTATCTATAGTAGTGATTATCTCTACCTGACAGTGATGGTGTTGCCGTAGCTGGGCTGTAGTGATGATCTCCTCCAGGATGTTTAGTTTATATAGTATAATGTATAGTGGGTATCTATAGTAGTGATTATCTCTACCTGACAGTGATGGTATTGCGGTAGCTGGGCCGTACTGATGATCTCCTCCAGGATGTTTAGTTTATATAGTATAATGTATAGTGGGTATCTAGAGTAGTGATTATCTCTACCTGACAGTGATGGTGTTGCGGTAGCTGGGCTGTAGTGATGATCTCCTCCAGGATGTTTAGTTTATATAGTATAATGTATAGTGGGTATCTATAGTAGTGATTATCTCTACCTGACAGTGATGGTGTTGCCGTAACTGGGCAGTAGTGATGATCTCCTCCAGGATGTTTAGTTTATATAGTATATTGGTATCTATAGTAGTGATTATCTCTACCTGACAGTGATGGTGTTGCGGTAGCTGGGCTGTAGTGATGATCTCCTCCAGGATGTTTAGTTTATATAGTATAATGTATAGTGGGTATCTATAGTAGTGATTATCTCTACCTGACAGTGATGGTGTTGCGGTAGCTGGGCAGTAGGGATGATCTCCTCCAGGATGTTTAGTTTATATAGTATATTGGTATCTAGAGTAGTGATTATCTCTACCTGACAGTGATGGTGTTGCGGTAGCTGGGCAGTAGTGATGATCTCCTCCAGGATGTTTAGTTTATATAGTATAATGGTATCTAGAGTAGTGATTATCTCTACCTGACAGTGATGGTGTTGCGGTAGCTGGGCAGTAGTGATGATCTCCTCCAGGATGTTTAGTTTATATAGTATCATATATAGTGGGTATCTAGAGTAGTGATTATCTCTACCTGACAGTGATGGTGTTGCGGTAGCTGGGCAGTAGTTTCTCCATGTTAAGAGACCGTGTGATCTCCTCCAGGATGAGGCGTACGTCTCCGTTGAGGTTGTCCACGGTGCGCACCTCGTTACTGATGCTGATGGCCGGGGTCAGGGAGTTGGTGAGGGCGTCAATCAGCTCGGCACGGTAGTAGTTGTCGGAGAACTAGGAAAAAGAGAAGGGCAACAACATTAAAGTGCCTGGTCAGTGTGGCCCAGTGGTCAGCACAACCAACTCCAGAACACCATACAGAATTACCAACGATGGCGACCCCTGGTCCAACACTCTCTGAACGGTTCATCTCCTTCACCCTGTCCCCTTCTAATCATTGGTCACAACAAAACAAACCCCCATCTCACCTTGTTCTTCCTGTTGTCGTTGTACTTGATGAGGTCCAGGATGAAGTTGAGGACGTCTTTGGGACAGAGGTTCTGGATGTCTCTGAGCTGAGCCATGGCTACAGGCATGGTCTAGGTACAGATCAAACACAGCTCATTACAGATTTCTTGCAATTTCCAAGGAAACTGATTCAGATTTTTTCTGCCATTGTTTCCTAAAGGTTTAGGTTCTGTGACGAAGTAAAAACCTCTAGTGTGTAACTGGTATCCCATGACTGATCAGATATTTAAACAGACAGACTTAGTCTCGTGATCTACGTTAAGGTGATGTGTGATACCTTCTGTAGGAAGTAGCTCTGGAAGCTGATGAAGGTGTTGGTCTTGACGATGTTTGGACAGCTCTTACAGCAGAACATTCTGGTGAACAGAGACTTCATGGCTGGAGGACCGGTCCAGGTGCTCATCATGGAGTTGGCGATCTATGAATGTTTAAAACAGGAAACACATGATACAGCTTCCTCCTCCTGTTCTATCTGAGCTGATGTGTGACAGCTAGCTCTCCTCCTCCTGTTCTATCTGAGCTGATGTGTGACAGCTAGCTATCCTCCTCCTGTTCTATCTGAGCTGATGTGTGACAGCTAGCTCTCCTCGTCCTGTTCTATCTGAGCTGATGTGTGACAGCTAGCTCTCCTCCTCCTGTTCTATCTTAGCTGATGTGTGACAGCTAGCTATCCTCCTCCTGTTCTATCTTAGCTGATGTGTGACAGCTAGCTCTCCTCCTCCTGTTCTATCTGAGCTGATGTGTGACAGCTAGCTATCCTCCTGTTCTATCTGAGCTGATGTGTGACAGCTAGCTCTCCTCCTCCTGTTCTATCTGAGCTGATGTGTGACAGCTAGCTCTCCTCCTCCTGTTCTATCTGAGCTGATGTGTGACAGCTAGCTATCCTCCTGTTCTATCTGAGCTGATGTGTGACAGCTAGCTCTCCTCCTCCTGTTCTATCTGAGCTGATGTGTGACAGCTAGCTCTCCTCCTCCTGTTCTATCTGAGCTGATGTGTGACAGCTAGCTCTCCTCCTGTTCTATCTGAGCTGATGTGTGACAGCTAGCTCTCCTCCTCCTGTTCTATCTGAGCTGATGTGTGACAGCTAGCTCTCCTCCTGTTCTATCTGAGCTGATGTGTGACAGCTAGCTCTCCTCCTCCTGTTCTATCTGAGCTGATGTGTGACAGCTAGCTATCCTGGTGAACAGGGACGTCACAGAGCAGTGGAGTTCGTTATGTAGACACAGAAGATACTAAATAATAGACGTATTAGCTAGTAATCTAACTAGGATGACACGTGACACTCTGAAGGTGGTTTCCTGGACAAAACGTTGTAATATTCATTTGAAAGTTAACTGCAAGGGGACAAGAGAGTGCAACTATGATTAGATTTTCTAGAGTTCAGAACAATTGGCTTCTAGCAGACTGGCTTCTAGCCTGTTACATTAGGAAGTAACAGAGCAGAGGGTCTCCCTGCTCTCTCTCAGCAGGATGTTAGAGAGAAGCACAGAGCCGAGGGTCTCCCTGCTCTCTCTCAGCAGGATATTAGAGAGAAGGACAGAGCCGAGGGTCTCCCTGCTCTCTCTCAGCAGGATATTAGAGAGAAGGACAGAGCCGAGGGTCTCCCTGCTCTCTCTCAGCAGGATATTAGAGAGAAGGACAGAGCCGAGGGTCTCCCTGCTCTCTCTCAGCAGGATATTAGAGAGAAGCACAGAGCCGAGGGTATCCCTGCTCTCTCTCAGCAGGATGTTAGAGAGAAGGACAGAGCCGAGGGTCTCCCTGCTCTCTCTCAGCAGGATATTAGAGAGAAGGACAGAGCCGAGGGTCTCCCTGCTCTCTCTCAGCAGGATATTAGAGAGAAGGACAGAGCCGAGGGTCTCCCTGCTCTCTCTCAGCAGGATGTTAGAGAGAAGGACAGAGCCGAGGGTCTCCCTGCTCTCTCTCAGCAGGATGTTAGAGAGAAGGACAGAGCTGAGGGTCTCTCAGCAGGATGTTAGAGAGAAGGACAGAGCTGAGGGTCTCCCTGCTCTCTCTCAGCAGGATATTAGAGAGAAGCACAGAGCCGGGGGTCTCCCTGCTCTCTCTCAGCAGGATGTTAGAGAGAAAGACAGAGCCGAGGGTCTCCCTGCTCTCTCTCTCAGCAGGATATTAGAGAGAAGGACAGAGCCGAGGGTCTCCCTGCTCTCTCTCAGCAGGATATTAGAGAGGAGGACAGAGCCGAGGGTCTCCCTGCTCTCTCTCAGCAGGATGTTAGAGAGAAGGACAGAGCTGAGGGTCTCCCTGCTCTCTCTCAGCAGGATATTAGAGAGAAGGACAGAGCCGAGGGTCTCCCTGCGCTCTCTCAGCTGGATGTTAGAGAGAAGGACAGAGGTGAGGGTCTCCCAGCAGGATATTAGAGAGAAGGACAGAGCAGAGGGTCTCCCTGCTCTCTCTCAGCAGGATGTTAGAGAGAAGGACAGAGCCGAGGGTCTCCCTGCTCTCTCTCAGCAGGATGTTAGAGAGAAGGACAGAGCCGAGGGTCTCCCTGCTCTCTCTCTCAGCAGGATATTAGAGAGAAGGACAGAGCCGAGGGTCTCCCTGCTCTCTCTCAGCAGGATATTAGAGAGAAGGACAGAGCCGAGGGTCTCCCTGCTCTCTCTCAGCAGGATATTAGAGAGAAGCACAGAGCCGAGGGTCTCCCTACAGGGCTGGGGCGAGCGGTCAGGATGTTGTCATTTTTCAGCAAGGTAAACACAAGGCCCTGGGGTGGACGGGTGTGTGTATATGTGAGTGTGTGTATCTAAGTGCGGGTGTGTGGACTCTGCTTGGGACTTGCCCCTAAGCCTTTCCTGCCGGCTCCCACTCATTCAACAAAGGCAGCCTATCACCGGCCTGCCAAGGCTATCAGGGGTACCTGTTAACATCCTGTTAACATCAACTAGCTAAATTCAATTCTGGAAGCCAATGAAACCATGAAATGAAATAACCATGGAACTCCACATTTAAATAAAATATGGATTCAGGCGACAATATTATAAATGGAGGAAATTAAATCGGATATGGGGGGGGGGGGGGGGTTGATGGATAAAGCAAAAACAATCCACAGGATAACGTTCTACAGGGGTTGTCGAATTGGGTTTTAAAAGAAGAACGAAGACTAGGAAGGTGGGTGGCCTCCTGCCACAGCAGTCCCCTTGGCTTAGAAATGAAAGGAATGATGTGCTCAACTCTGGACTCATCACACTAAAACCCCACCGTGGTTAATGGAGGGATAAAGATGGATGGACGGGTGAAGCGGACCTCTTACCTTGGCGAGGCAGAAGCAGGCGCCCTGGCGGACCTCTTACCTTGGCGAGGCAGAAGCAGGCGCCCTGGCGGACCTTGTAGAAACACTGGTCCTGTTCCAGGATGTCAGTGAGGGCCAGACGGGAGGCCGGCGTGGGGAACTTCTCCAGGGCTAAAATAGACTCCTCCTGGGCCACGACGTCACGCTCGTACCTGAGGAAGATACTTCTGAACCATGAAGAATACTACCAGGACAAACAAACACACCTTGTCTCGTTCGCATTGAACTCCAAGTTGAAATGTCAGATCTATCTATATGTGCTATCATGGGTCTGTGGCGTGATCTGTAGTCATGGCTCTGTGGCGTGATCTGTAGTCACGGCTCTGTGGCGTGATCTGTAGTCGCGGCCCTGTGGCGTGATCTGTAGTCGCGGCTCTGTGGCGTGATCTGTAGTCGCGGCTCTGTGGCGTGATCTGTAGTCACGGCTCTGTTGCGTGATCTGTAGTCACGGCTCTGTGGCGTGATCTGTAGTCGCGGCTTTGTGGCGTGATCTGTAGTCGCGGCTCTGTTGCGTGATCTGTAGTCACGGCTCTGTGGCGTGATCTGTAGTCACGGCTTTGTGGCGTGATCTGTAGTCGCGGCTCTGTGGCGTGATCTGTAGTCGCGGCTTTGTGGCGTGATCTGTAGTCGCGGCTCTGTGGCGTGATCTGTAGACGCGGCTCTGTGGCGTGATCTGTAGTCGCGGCTCTGTGGCGTGATCTGTAGTCGCGGCTCTGTGGCGTGATCTGTAGTCGCGGCTCTGTGGCGTGATCTGTAGTCGCGGCTCTGTGGCGTGATCTGTAGTCGCGGCTCTGTGGCGTGATCTGTAGTCGCGGCTCTGTGGCGTGATCTGTAGTCGCGGCTCTGTGGCGTGATCTGTAGTCGCGGCTCTGTGGCGTGATCTGTAGTCGCGGCTCTGTGGCGTGATCTGTAGTCGCGGCTCTGTGGCGTGATCTGTAGTCGCGGCTCTGTGGCGTGATCTGTAGGTGCGGCTCTGTGGCGTGATCTGTAGTCGCGGCTCTGTGGCGTGATCTGTAGTCGCGGCTCTGTGGCGTGATCTGTAGTCGCGGCTCTGTGGCGTGATCTGTAGTCGCGGCTCTGTGGCGTGATCTGTAGTCGCGGCTCTGTGGCGTGATCTGCAGACGCGGCGCTGTGGCGTGATCTGTAGTCATCTTTGTCATGTTTGTAAATAAGGATAGTCTTTTTTAACTTGTGCTCAAGAATACATGAAGAAACAAATCCATGCAACGGCCAGGTCCTAAAAGTAAAAGGTGAAGAGTTCTGTACCTGAGCTGGTACTGCCACATGAAGTCTGCCTGCTCAAACTCCACCTTACGCAGGATGGACATGTCCGGATCGATCCGGATCCACAGCAAGGGAGAATCCGCACTGCGTGAGAAACAGAGTTAAGTTTTAGGTTCTTTATGGAACGGAACGAACGGAACACTTGTCTGTTAAGGAGGGTGGCTTGTCTGAATTCAACTGATTTTACTAAAACTTTTAACTGAAGTATGTTGATTATTTTAATGGCGAGATCCTTTATTCCCTCTGAGGGTAGGTCTAAACTACTGAGAGTATGGTGTAAACTACTGAGGGTAGGGCGTAAACTACTGAGGCTAGGACGTAAACTACTGAGGCTAGGACGTAAACTACTGAGGCTAGGACGTAAACTACTGGGGCTAGGACGTAAACTACTGGGGCTAGGACGTAAACTACTGGGGCTAGGACGTAAACTACTGGGGCTAGGACGTAAACTACTGGGGCTAGGACGTAAACTACTGAGGCTAGGACGTAAACTACTGAGGCTAGGACGTAAACTACTGAGGCTAGGACGTAAACTACTGAGGGTAAAACTAATCTACTGAGGGTAAGACTAATCTACTGAGACTAGGACGTAAACTACTGAGGCTAGAACGTAAACTACTGAGGCTAGAACGTAAACTACTGAGGCTAGAACGTAAACTACTGAGGGTAGGACGTAAACTACTGAGGCTAGAACGTAAACTACTGAGGGTAGGACGTAAACTACTGAGGCTAGAACGTAAACTACTGAGGGTAGGACGTAAACTACTGAGGCTAGAACGTAAACTACTGAGGGTAGGACGTAAACTACTGAGGGTAGGACATAAACTACTGAGGCTAGGACGTAAACTACTGAGGGTAGGACGTAAACTACTGAGAGTAGGAGGTAAACTACTGAGGGTAGGAGGTAAACTACTGAGGCTAGGACGTAAACTACTGAGAGTAGGAGGTAAACTACTGAGGGTAAGACTAATCTACTGAGGGTAAGACTAATCTACTGAGACTAGGACGTAAACTACTGAGAGTAGGAGGTAAACTACTGAGGGTAAAACTAATCTACTGAGGGTAAGACTAATCTACTGAGACTAGGACGTAAACTACTGAGGCTAGGACGTAAACTACTGAGGCTAGGGCGTAAACTACTGAGGCTAGGACGTAAACTACTGAGGCTAGGACGTAAACTACTGAGGCTAGGACGTAAACTACTGAGAGGAGGAGGTAAACTACTGACGCTAGGACGTAAACTACTGAGAGTAGGAGGTAAACTACTGAGGGTAAGACTAATCTACTGAGGGTAAGACTAATCTACTGAGGGTAAGACTAATCTACTGAGGGTAAGACTAATCTACTGAGACTAGGACGTAAACTACTGAGGCTAGGACGTAAACTACTGAGAGTAGGAGGTAAACTACTGAGGGTAGGAGGTAAACTACTGAGGGTCGGACTAAACTACTGAGGGTAGGGCGTAAACTACTGAGGGTAGGGCGTAAACTACTGAGGCTAGGGCGTAAACTACTGAGGCTAGGGCGTAAACTACTGAGGGTAGGACGTAAACTACTGAGGGTAGGACGTAAACTACTGAGGCTAGGACGTAAACTACTGAGGCTAGGACGTAAACTACTGAGGGTAGGACGTAAACTACTGAGGCTAGGACGTAAACTACTGAGGGTAGGACGTAAACTACTGAGGCTAGGACGTAAACTACTGAGGCTAGGACGTAAACTACTGAGGCTAGGACGTAAACTACTGAGGCTAGGACGTAAACTACTGAGGCTAGGACGTAAACTACTGAGGCTAGGACGTAAACTACTGAGTATCAGTGCTGCTCTCCCTAGTCCTGTAGTATCAGTGCTTCTCTCCCTAGTCCTGCAGTATCAGTGCTGCTCTCCCTAGTCCTGCAGTATCAGTGCTGCTCTCCCTAGTCCTGTAGTATCAGTGCTGCTCTCCCTAGTCCTGTAGTATCAGTGCTGCTCTCCCTAGTCCTGTAGTATCAGTGCTGCTCTCCCTAGTCCTGCAGTATCAGTGCTGCTCTCCCTAGTCCTGTAGTATCAGTGCTGCTCTCCCTAGTCCTGTAGTATCAGTGCTGCTCTCCCTAGTCCTGTAGTATCAGTGCTTCTCTCCCTAGTCCTGTAGTATCAGTGCTGCTCTCCCTAGTCCTGTAGTATCAGTGCTGCTCTCCCTAGTCCTGTAGTATCAGTGCTGCTCTCCCTAGTCCTGTAGTATCAGTGCTGCTCTCCCTAGTCCTGTAGTATCAGTGCTGCTCTCCCTAGTCCTGTAGTATCAGTGCTTCTCTCCCTAGTCCTGCAGTATCAGTGCTGCTCTCCCTAGTCCTGTAGTATCAGTGCTGCTCTCCCTAGTCCTGTAGTATCAGTGCTGCTCTCCCTAGTCCTGTAGTATCAGTGCTTCTCTCCCTAGTCCTGTAGTATCAGTGCTGCTCTCCCTAACTCTGTAGTATCAGTGCTGCTCTCCCTAGTCCTGTAGTATCAGTGCTGCTCTCCCTAGTCCTGTAGTATCAGTGCTGCTCTCCCTAGTCCTGTAGTATCAGTGCTTCTCTCCCTAGTCCTGTAGTATCAGTGCTGCTCTCCCTAGTCCTGTAGTATCAGTGCTTCTCTCCCTAGTCCTGTAGTATCAGTGCTGCTCTCCCTAGTCCTGTAGTATCAGTGCTGCTCTCCCTAGCTCTGTACTATCAGTGCTGCTCTCCCTAGCTCTGTACTATCAGTGCTGCTCTCCCTAGTCCTGTAGTATCAGTGCTTCTCTCCCTAGTCCTGTAGTATCAGTGCTTCTCTCCCTAGTCCTGTAGTATCAGTGCTGCTCTCCCTAGTCCTGTAGTATCAGTGCTTCTCTCCCTAGTCCTGTAGTATCAGTGCTGCTCTCCCTAGCTCTGTACTATCA
This sequence comes from Oncorhynchus mykiss, assembly GCF_057628025.1. Classification (NCBI taxonomy): domain Eukaryota; kingdom Metazoa; phylum Chordata; class Actinopteri; order Salmoniformes; family Salmonidae; genus Oncorhynchus; species Oncorhynchus mykiss. The sequence continues at coordinate 9,311,767 of NC_143024.1, forward strand.
GTGCTGCTCTCCCTAGCTCTCTAGTATAAGTGCTACTCTCCCTAGTCCTGTAGTATCAGTGCTGCTCTCCCCAGTCCTGTAGTATCAGTGCTGCTTTCCCTAGTCCTGTAGTGAGGTGAGAGAGAGAGAGCAGTATACAGTCTTACTCCATAGCAGACAGGAGAGAGAGAGAGAGCAGTATACAGTCTTACTCCATAGCAGACAGGAGAGAGAGGGAGCAGTATACAGTCTTACTCCATAGCAGACAGGAGAGAGAGAGGGAGCAGTATACAGTCTTACTCCATAGCAGACAGGAGAGAGAGGGAGCAGTATACAGTCTTACTCCATAGCAGACAGGTGAGAGGGAGCAGTATACAGTCTTACTCCATAGCAGACAGGTGAGAGGGAGCAGTATACAGTCTTACTCCATAGCAGACAGGAGAGAGAGAGAGAGAGCAGTATACAGTCTTACTCCATAGCAGACAGGAGAGAGAGAGAGAGAGCAGTATACAGTCTTACTCCATAGCAGACAGGAGAGAGAGAGGGAGCAGTATACAGTCTTACTCCATAGCAGACAGGAGAGAGAGAGGGAGCAGTATACAGTCTTACTCCATAGCAGACAGGAGAGAGAGAGCAGTATACAGTCTTACTCCATAGCAGACAGGTGAGAGAGAGAGAGCAGTATACAGTCTTACTCCATAGCAGACAGGAGAGAGAGAGGGAGCAGTATACAGTCTTACTCCATAGCAGACAGGAGAGAGAGAGCAGTATACAGTCTTACTCCATAGCAGACAGGAGAGAGAGGGAGCAGTATACAGTCTTACTCCATAGCAGACAGGAGAGAGAGAGGGAGCAGTATACAGTCTTACTCCATAGCAGACAGGTGAGAGAGAGGGAGCAGTATACAGTCTTACTCCATAGCAGACAGGAGAGAGAGGGAGCAGTATACAGTCTTACTCCATAGCAGACAGGTGAGAGGGAGCAGTATACAGTCTTACTCCATAGCAGACAGGAGAGAGAGAGGGAGCAGTATACAGTCTTACTCCATAGCAGACAGGTGAGAGAGAGAGGGAGCAGTATACAGTCTTACTCCATAGCAGACAGGTGAGAGAGAGGGAGCAGTATACAGTCTTACTCCATAGCAGACAGGAGAGAGAGGGAGCAGTATACAGTCTTACTCCATAGCAGACAGGAGAGAGAGAGGGAGCAGTATACAGTCTTACTCCATAGCAGACAGGTGAGAGAGAGAGGGAGCAGTATACAGTCTTATTCCATAGCAGACAGGTGAGAGAGAGAGGGAGCAGTATACAGTCTTACTCCATAGCAGACAGGTGAGAGAGAGAGGGAGCAGTATACAGTCTTACTCCATAGCAGACAGGTGAGAGAGAGGGAGCAGTATACAGTCTTACTCCATAGCAGACAGGTCCATGTCAACCTCCTCCCCGTTCATCAAAGGGATCTTCTTCTTCTTGTTTCTGGAGCAGGAAGAAAATACAAACTCTAAGGAGGCGGAGATAAACTGAGGGACACTTGGTCCTCCAAACTACAGCATTACATTAGGCTTGGTCCTCCAAACTACAGCATTACATTAGACTTGGTCCTCCAAACTACAGCTAAGATGGCATTACATTAGACTTGATCCTCCAAACTACAGCTAAGATGGCATTACATTAGACTTGGTCCTCCAAACTACAGCTAAGACGGCATTGCATTAGGCTTGATCCTCCAAACTACAGCTAAGACGGCATTGCATTAGGCTTGGTCCTCCAAACTACAGCATTACATTAGGCTTGGTCCTCCAAACTACAGCTAAGATGGCATTACATTAGGCTTGGTCCTCCAAACTACAGCTAAGATGGCATTACATTAGGCTTGGTCCTCCAAACTACAGCTAAGATGGCATTACATTAGGCTTCATCCTCCAAACTACAGCTAAGATGACATTACATTAGACTTGGTCCTCCAAACTACAGCTAAGATGGCATTACATTAGGCTTGGTCCTCCAAACTACAGCTAAGATGGCATTACATTAGGCTTCATCCTCCAAACTACAGCATTACATTAGGCTTGGTCCTCCAAACTACAGCTAAGATGGCATTACATTAGGCTTCATCCTCCAAACTACAGCATTACATTAGGCTTGGTCCTCCAAACTACAGCTAAGATGGCATTACATTAGGCTTCATCCTCCAAACTACAGCATTACATTAGGCTTGGTCCTCCAAACTACAGCTAAGATGGCATTACATTAGGCTTCATCCTCCAAACTACAGCATTACATTAGACTTGGTCCTCCAAACTACAGCTAAGATGGCATTACATTAGGCTTCATCCTCCAAACTACAGCATTACATTAGACTTGGTCCTCCAAACTACAGCTAAGATGGCATTACATTAGGCTTGGTCCTCCAAACTACAGCATTACATTAGGCTTGGTCCTCCAAACTACAGCTAAGATGGCATTACATTAGGCTTGGTCCTCCAAACTACAGCTAAGATGGCATTACATTAGGCTTGGTCCTCCAAACTACAGCTAAGATGGCATTACATTAGGCTTCATCCTCCAAACTACAGCTAAGATGACATTACATTAGACTTGGTCCTCCAAACTACAGCTAAGATGGCATTACATTAGGCTTCATCCTCCAAACTACAGCATTACATTAGGCTTGGTCCTCCAAACTACAGCTAAGATGGCATTACATTAGGCTTCATCCTCCAAACTACAGCATTACATTAGGCTTGGTCCTCCAAACTACAGCTAAGATGGCATTACATTAGGCTTCATCCTCCAAACTACAGCATTACATTAGGCTTGGTCCTCCAAACTACAGCTAAGATGGCATTACATTAGGCTTCATCCTCCAAACTACAGCATTACATTAGGCTTGGTCCTCCAAACTACAGCTAAGATGGCATTACATTAGGCTTGATCCTCCAAACTACAGCATTACATTAGACTTGATCCTCCAAACTACAGCTAAGATGACATTACATTAGACTTGGTCCTCCAAACTACAGCTAAGATAGCATTACATTAGGCTTGGTCCTCCAAACTACAGCTAAGATGGCATTGCATTAGACTTGATCCTCCAAACTACAGCTAAGATGGCATTACATTAGGCTTGATCCTCCAAACTACAGCTAAGATGGCATTACATTAGGCTTGGTCCTCCAAACTACAGCTAAGACGGCATTACATTAGGCTTGATCCTCCAAACTACAGCTAAGACGGCATTGCATTAGGCTTGGTCCTCCAAACTACAGCTAAGATGGCATTACATTAGGCTTGATCCTCCAAACTACAGCTAAGACAGCATTACATTAGGCTTGATCCTCCAAACTACAGCTAAGATGGCATTGCATTAGGCTTATTGAAATGTGTTAGTAATAACAGAAACAAGATGCTTGAGTTTACCGTCTGCTCTTGGAGTGGCAGGGGATGTCGTGTTTCAGGCTGTTCTCTTCTATCTGTAGCGTGTGGTTGAAGGACCCATCCAGCTCCTGGACTGTCACCTTGATGGGTCCCTACAGAACGAAGACAGTGATTCACCTTACTACTAAATCTCAGACTTGGGTCAAACACAACAAAATGTCAAATACTTGCGGTAGTTTGATTTAGCTTTGCTGGTACAATGGAACCAATCGAATAGTCCCAAAAGTGCTAACTAAGGCCCATCCCGCACACCAGTAAAGTTAAACCAACTCAGTTCAAAGAGGACCGACCACATATTTCTGTGTTCCAGAGGAGGTGTAGTCCTGTCGAATCTCCAGTTCTAGAACGTTCCGTTTCCTGTTGAAGGCAAAACTGCCAAAGAACTTCACCACCGCACTCTGGTCTCTGTGGGCTTGAATTAAGGCTAATATCTAAACTGAAACAATTACAGCACTGATCCCAATCAGGGGTACAATGGTAGTTCAACGTAATAACTAGAGCGATCGGGCGTGAATCATTCAATTACTGCAGTGTAATAACCACAGGAATGGTTTTGGAAAATGTTGGTGCTATGGTATATTTCCAGTTGTATAGTGGATATTAAATCATTCAAAGTCTTGATATTACATACAGACTATAAACAGACAAGACCTTTCTGCTGACTGGTGATATGTACAATACATTTCCATGTCAGTTGACAACTCTGGACATTACAGTGAACTTATAAGACACAAAATCAGTCATCTGAAAATGCAAAATGCATATATATGGTCCTTCTGTTGAAGGATTAAATTATTACACTGCTTAAAGGGGCTTTATAAACAGGCCTGTCGGTCCTTAGTGTTCTAACCAGGCCAGTCGGTCCTTAGTGTTCTAACCAGGCCAGTCGGTTCTTAGTGTTCTAACCAGGCCAGTCAGTTCTTAGTGTTCTAACCAGGCCAGTCGGTTCTTAGTGTTCTAACCAGGCCAGTCAGTTCTTAGTGTTCTAACCAGGCCAGTCAGTTCTTAGTGTTCTAACCAGGCCCGTCGGTTCTTAGTGTTCTAACCAGGCCAGTCAGTTCTTAGTGTTCTAACCAGGCCCGTCAGTTCTTAGTGTTCTAACCAGGCCAGTCGGTCCTTAGTGTTCTAACCAGGCCCGTCAGTTCTTAGTGTTCTAACCAGGCCAGTCTCTCCAGTGTTCTGCTAAGCAGGCTGAGGGAGCTGAAAGGATACACCCACTGCTTGATGAGGGGTCCTATGTCCTAACCATTAATCTGCTATTACAGTGTTATAGTCACGTTACCTCTCCCTCCAGTGTTCTGATTGACAGGTTAAAGGATACACCCACTGCTTGATGAGGGGTCCTATGTCCTTCCCCGACACGTTGGAGATGGACTTGAGGAAGCTGTGGGTGGATACCAGCATCTGACTCCACATGTGTGACTGGTACTTCTGCGAGGACGCTGTACTAGCCAGGCTTAGTAACTTGTTGAACACCTAGCAGATCGGAAACAGAATAATCTAGTTCATGTATCTGACTCCACATGTGTCTGGTACTTCTGGGAGGACGCTGTACTGGCCAGACTCAGGAGCTGAACAGGGGAAGAGTCAATGTAGTGCTGGGATCTGATGGAGTGCTGGGATCCGATGGAGTGTTGGGGTCTGATGGAGTGTTGGGGTCCGATGGAGTGCTGGGGTCCGATGGAGTGCTGGGGTCCGATGGAGTGCTGGGGTCCGATGGAGTGCTGGGGTCCGATGGAGTGCTGGGGTCCGATGGAGTGCTGGGGTCCGATGGAGTGTTGGGGTCCGATGGAGTGTTGGGGTCCGATGGAGTGTTGGGGTCCGATGGAGTGTTGGGGTCTGATGGAGTGTTGGGGTCTGATGGAGTGCTGGAGTCTGATGGAGTGCTGGAGTCTGATGAAGTGCTGGGGTCTGATGGAGTGCTGGAGTCTGATGGAGTGCTGGGGTCTGATGGAGTGCTGGGGTCTGATGGAGTGCTGGGGTCTGATGGAGTGCTGGGATCTGATGGATGCTGGAATATGATGGAGTGCTGGGATCTGATGGAGTGCTGGGATCTGATGGAGTGCTGGGATCTGATGGAGTGCTGGGATCTGATGGAGTGCTGGGGTCTGATGGAGTGCTGGGATATGATGGAGTGCTGGGATATGATGGAGTGCTGGGATATGATGGAGTGCTGGGATATGATGGAGTGCTGGGATATGATGGAGTGCTGGGATATGATGGAGTGCTGGGATATGATGGAGTGCTGGGATATGATGGAGTGCTGGGATATGATGGAGTGCTGGGATCCGATGGAGTGATGGAGTGCTGGGATCTGATGGAGTGCTGGGATCTGATGGAGTGCTGGGGTCTGATGGAGTGCTGGGGTCTGATGGAGTGCTGGGGTCTGATGGAGTGCTGGGGTCTGATGGAGTGCTGGGGTCTGATGGAGTGCTGGGGTCTGATGGAGTGCTGGGATATGATGGAGTGCTGGGATATGATGGAGTGCTGGGATATGATGGAGTGCTGGGATATGATGGAGTGCTGGGATATGATGGAGTGCTGGGATATGATGGAGTGCTGGGATCTGATGGAGTGCTGGGATCTGATGGAGTGCTGGGATCTGATGGAGTGCTGGGGTCTGATGGAGTGCTGGGGTCTGATGGAGTGCTGGGATATGATGGAGTGCTGGGATATGATGGAGTGCTGGGATATGATGGAGTGCTGGGATATGATGGAGTGCTGGGATATGATGGAGTGCTGGGATATGATGGAGTGCTGGGATATGATGGAGTGCTGGGATATGATGGAGTGCTGGGATATGATGGAGTGCTGGGATATGATGGAGTGCTGGGATATGATGGAGTGCTGGGATATGATGGAGTGCTGGAATATGATGGAGTGCTGGGATCTGATGGAGTGCTGGGATATGATGGAGTGCTGGGATATGATGGAGTGCTGGGATCTGATGGAGTGCTGGGGTCTGATGGAGTGCTGGGGTCTGATGGAGTGCTGGGGTCTGATGGAGTGCTGGGGTCTGATGGAGTGCTGGGGTCTGATGGAGTGCTGGAATATGATGGAGTGCTGGAATATGATGGAGTGCTGGGGTCTGATGGAGTGCTGGGATATGATGGAGTGCTGGGATATGATGGAGTGCTGGGATATGATGGAGTGCTGGGATATGATGGAGTGCTGGGATATGATGGAGTGCTGGGATATGATGGAGTGCTGGGATATGATGGAGTGCTGGGATATGATGGAGTGCTGGAATATGATGGAGTGCTGGGATCTGATGGAGTGCTCGGATATGATGGAGTGCTGGGATCTGATGGAGTGCTGACATCTGATGGAGTGCTGGGGTCTGATGGAGTGCTGGGGTCTGATGGAGTGCTGGGGTCTGATGGAGTGCTGGGGTCTGATGGAGTGCTGGAATATGATGGAGTGCTGGAATATGATGGAGTGCTGGGGTCTGATGGAGTGCTGGGATATGATGGAGTGCTGGGATATGATGGAGTGCTGGGATATGATGGAGTGCTGGGATATGATGGAGTGCTGGGATCTGATGGAGAGCTGGGATATGATGGAGTGCTGGAATATGATGGAGTGCTGGAATATGATGGAGTGCTGGGATATGATGGAGTGCTGGGATCTGATGGAGTGCTGGGATATGATGGAGTGCTGGGATATGATGGAGTGCTGGAATATGATGGAGTGCTGGAATATGATGGAGTGCTGGGATATGATGGAGTGCCAGCATCTGATGGAGTGCCAGCATATGATGGAGTGCTGGGATCTGATGGAGTGCTGGGATATGATGGAGTGCTGGGATATGATGGAGTGCTGGGATATGATGGAGTGCTGGGATATGATGGAGTGCTGGGATATGATGGAGTGCTGGGATATGATGGAGTGCTGGGATATGATGGAGTGCTGGGATATGATGGAGTGCTGGGATATGATGGAGTGCTGGGATATGATGGAGTGCTGGGATATGATGGAGTGCTGGGATATGATGGAGTGCTGGGATATGATGGAGTGCTGGGATATGATGGAGTGCTGGAATATGATGGAGTGCTGGGATCTGATGGAGTGCTGGGATATGATGGAGTGCTGGGATCTGATGGAGTGCTGGGGTCTGATGGAGTGCTGGGGTCTGATGGAGTGCTGGGGTCTGATGGAGTGCTGGGGTCTGATGGAGTGCTGGGGTCTGATGGAGTGCTGGAATATGATGGAGTGCTGGAATATGATGGAGTGCTGGGGTCTGATGGAGTGCTGGGATATGATGGAGTGCTGGGATATGATGGAGTGCTGGGATATGATGGAGTGCCAGCATCTGATGGAGTGCCAGCATATGATGGAGTGCTGGGATCTGATGGAGTGCTGGGATATGATGGAGTGCTGGGATATGATGGAGTGCTGGGATATGATGGAGTGCTGGGATATGATGGAGTGCTGGGATATGATGGAGTGCTGGGATATGATGGAGTGCTGGGATATGATGGAGTGCTGGGATATGATGGAGTGCTGGGATATGATGGAGTGCTGGGATATGATGGAGTGCTGGGATATGATGGAGTGCTGGGATATGATGGAGTGCTGGGATATGATGGAGTGCTGGGATATGATGGAGTGCTGGGATATGATGGAGTGCTGGGATATGATGGAGTGCTGGAATATGATGGAGTGCTGGGATCTGATGGAGTGCTGGGATATGATGGAGTGCTGGGATATGATGGAGTGCTGGGATATGATGGAGTGCTGGGATATGATGGAGTGCTGGGATATGATGGAGTGCTGGGATATGATGGAGTGCTGGAATATGATGGAGTGCTGGAATATGATGGAGTGCTGGGATCTGATGGAGTGCTGGGATATGATGGAGTGCTGGGATCTGATGGAGTGCTGGGGTCTGATGGAGTGCTGGGGTCTGATGGAGTGCTGGGGTCTGATGGAGTGCTGGGGTCTGATGGAGTGCTGGGGTCTGATGGAGTGCTGGAATATGATGGAGTGCTGGAATATGATGGAGTGCTGGGATATGATGGAGTGCTGGGATATGATGGAGTGCTGGGATATGATGGAGTGCTGGGATATGATGGAGTGCTGGGATATGATGGAGTGCTGGGATATGATGGAGTGCTGGGATATGATGGAGTGCTGGGATATGATGGAGTGCTGGGATATGATGGAGTGCTGGGATATGATGGAGTGCTGGGATATGATGGAGTGCTGGGATATGATGGAGTGCTGGGATATGATGGAGTGCTGGGATATGATGGAGTGCTGGAATATGATGGAGTGCTGGAATATGATGGAGTGCTGGAATATGATGGAGTGCTGGAATATGATGGAGTGCTGGGGTCTGATGGAGTGCTGGGATATGATGGAGTGCTGGGATATGATGGAGTGCTGGGATATGATGGAGTGCTGGGATATGATGGAGTGCTGGGATATGATGGAGTGCTGGGATATGATGGAGTGCTGGGATATGATGGAGTGCTGGGATATGATGGAGTGCTGGGATATGATGGAGTGCTGGGATATGATGGAGTGCTGGGATATGATGGAGTGCTGGGATATGATGGAGTGCTGGGATATGATGGAGTGCTGGGGTCTGATGGAGTGCTGGGGTCTGATGGAGTGCTGGGGTCTGATGGAGTGCTGGGGTCTGATGGAGTGCTGGGGTCTGATGGAGTGCTGGGGTCTGATGGAGTGCTGGGGTCTGATGGAGTGCTGGGGTCTGATGGAGTGCTGGGGTCTGATGGGAGTGCTGGAATATGATGGAGTGCTGGAATATGATGGAGTGCTGGAATATGATGGAGTGCTGGGGTCTGATGGAGTGCTGGGATATGATGGAGTGCTGGGATATGATGGAGTGCTGGGATATGATGGAGTGCTGGAATATGATGGAGTGCTGGGATCTGATGGAGAGCTGGGATATGATGGAGTGCTAGAATATGATGGAGTGCTGGAATATGATGGAGTGCTGGGATATGATGGAGTGCTGGGATCTGATGGAGTGCTGGGATATGATGGAGTGCTGGGATATGATGGAGTGCTGGAATATGATGGAGTGCTGGAATATGATGGAGTGCTGGGATATGATGGAGTGCCAGCATCTGATGGAGTGCCAGCATATGATGGAGTGCTGGGATCTGATGGAGTGCTGGGATCTGATGGAGTGCTGGGGTCTGATGGAGTGCTGGGATATGATAGAGTGCTGGGATATGATGGAGTGCTGGGATATGATGGAGTGCTGGGATATGATGGAGTGCTGGGATATGATGGAGTGCTGGGATATGATGGAGTGCTGGGATATGATGGAGTGCTGGGATATGATGGAGTGCTGGGATATGATGGAGTGCTGGGATATGATGGAGTGCTGGGATATGATGGAGTGCTGGGATCCGATGGAGTGATGGAGTGCTGGGATCTGATGGAGTGCTGGGATCTGATGGAGTGCTGGGGTCTGATGGAGTGCTGGGGTCTGATGGAGTGCTGGGGTCTGATGGAGTGCTGGGGTCTGATGGAGTGCTGGGGTCTGATGGAGTGCTGGGGTCTGATGGAGTGCTGGGGTCTGATGGAGTGCTGGGGTCTGATGGAGTGCTGGGGTCTGATGGAGTGCTGGGATATGATGGAGTGCTGGGATATGATGGAGTGCTGGGATATGATGGAGTGCTGGGATATGATGGAGTGCTGGGATATGATGGAGTGCTGGGATCTGATGGAGTGCTGGGATCTGATGGAGTGCTGGGATCTGATGGAGTGCTGGGATCTGATGGAGTGCTGGGATCTGATGGAGTGCTGGGATCTGATGGAGTGCTGGGATATGATGGAGTGCTGGAATATGATGGAGTGCTGGAATATGATGGAGTGCTGGAATATGATGGAGTGCTGGGATCTGATGGAGTGCTGGGATCTGATGGAGTGCTGGGATATCATGGAGTGCTGGGATCTGATGGAGTGCTGGGATCTGATGGAGTGCTGGGATCTGATGGAGTGCTGGGATCTGATGGAGTGCTGGGATATCATGGAGTGCTGGGATCTGATGGAGTGCTGGGATATGATGGAGTGCTGGGATCTGATGGAGTGCTGGGATCTGATGGAGTGCTGGGATCTGATGGAGTGCTGGGATATGATGGAGTGCTGGGATATGATGGAGTGCTGGGATATGATGGAGTGCTGGGATATGATGGAGTGCTGGGATATGATGGAGTGCTGGGATATGATGGAGTGCTGGGATATGATGGAGTGCTGGGATATGATGGAGTGCTGGGATATGATGGAGTGCTGGGATCTGATGGAGAGCTGGGATCTGATGGAGTGCTGGGATCTGATGGAGAGCTGGGATCTGATGGAGAGCTGGGATCCGAGGATTTGAGGATTGAAAATGCTTTCCTCCATGAAAGTAGTAGTTGAACTGGAATGACCCAGACTCTGCATTGTAGTGTAGTATTAATAAACTCCAGTGTTGAATCCCTGTAGGTATTAGTGTTTAAACAACTAGACTTCACGTGTGGCCAGATGTTTACCAGAACCAGCCTGCATACTAGATGATGGATGGATTATTAAATTGATTATAAGATCGCTCACCTGCAGCATGAACTCCATGCTGATCCTGTTCTCAATGAGCCTCATGACCAGGTGGGCTTTACACTGGAACATCTTATAGTACTTCCAGGACAGGGTGTGAGGGTGCTTGATGGAGAAGTGGAGGTGAGGGGTAGGGCTAAGAGAGGGAGAGAGAGAGAGAGAGACGAGAGGGAGGGAGGGGGGAGAGAGTAAGGGATGAGGAGAAAGAGAGATGAGAGGGGGGAGAGAGGGAGAGTAGGGAGGAAGAGAGAGGAGAGAGAGAGGAGAGAGGGAGAGAGGAGGGGGGAGAGAGTGAGGGATGAGGAGAAAGAGAGATGGGAAGGGAGGGAGAAAGAGAGAGATGAGAGGGAGAGAGTGAGGGACGAGGAGAGAGAGATGAGAGGGGGGGGAGAAAGAGAGAGAGGAAGATTAAAATCAGAAAATAAAATCTACTTCTCAACAACAACTCATTCCATCTTCCCTCCTTCTCCTCAGCTTGTAAACTGTAGCAACTTTAAGATAAACTACAACGTGAAGTTACTAGCCAAGTCATTGACAGGCGGTACACAGACAGGCGTACGTGTTGGCATAACGTGTCGATAGCTCTCCAAGCCCACTCAAGGAGCGAGAGAAAGAGGTCTGATTTATGACAAACACTTGAGAGTGTGCCAGCGGTTTATTGGGCTGGAATGAATAAACTCCACTCTTCACTTGTTGTTTTACTCTCCGGCAGCGTTGGGAGATGGAAATCTTTACATCGGCATATGCGTTTTTTAATTAAAACCTAGAACACCACTTCTCTGTGAGAGATACAGGTTTATAGACCAACACCCTCAACAGCAGTAGCAACAGGAATGTCTAACCTGTCATTTACTCGCTACTAGGTGGTTTTCGACTGGTAGAACAGACAACACATTCATCAGCCTCATTGGAGCCACAAATCAAAGTGTGTTGACACTGAAAGTAAGAGGTGATTTAAGCAATAAGGCACGAGGGGGTGTGGTATACGGCCAATATACCACGGCTAAGGGCTGCTCTTGACCACAACGCATCGCGGAGAGCCTGGACACAGCCGTGGTATATTGGTCATATACCACAAACCACCGAGGTGCCTTATTGCTATTATAAACTGGACAGCAACGTAATTAGAGCAGGAAAAATACACGTTTTGGCAAACCCGTGGGATACGGGTCAGCCAATCAGCATTCAGGGGTCGAACCACCCAGTTTAAAAAACAGATTCATCAGCCTCATTGGAGCCACGTATCAAAGTGTGTTGACACTGAAAGTAGGTGGTTCTCATGCAATACATGAGCCATGTTAAATGACCATTCGGAACCAACAGGGAGCTGCTCTCACTTGTCCTTGTCTTTGCCTCCGCCGAAGGTCGGGTGTAAGAGAACTCCTCCCATCTTCAGCTCGTACTCCACCATCTTGTCCAGTTCCTGAGAGAAAAATCACACTTCATATAGTCAGTCATGTGTTCATTTAGCAGAATGGGACCAGCATAACCAATATAGTTGTGTGTTTATTTAGCAGTATATTAATGTGTTGATTTAGCAGTGGGACCAGCATAACCAGACATAGACATGTGTTCATTTAGCAGAGTGGGACCAGCATAACCAGTATAGTTGTGTGTTTATTTAGCAGAGTGGGACCAGCATAACCAATATAGTTGTGTGTTTATTTAGCAGAATGTGACCAGCATAACCAATATAGCCATGTGTTCATTTAGCAGTGGGACCAGCATAACCAATATAGTTGTGTGTTTATTTAGCAGAGTGGGACCAGCATAACCAATATAGTTGTGTGTTTATTTAGCAGAATGTGACCAGCATAACCAATATAGCCATGTGTTCATTTAGCAGTGGGACCAGCATAACCAATATAGTTGTGTGTTCATTTAGCAGTGGGACCAGCATAACCAATATAGTTGTGTGTTCATTTAGCAGTGGGACCAGCATAACCAATATAGTTGTGTGTTTATTTAGCAGTGGGACCAGCATAACCAATATAGTTGTGTGTTCATTTAGCAGTGGGACCAGCATAACCAATATAGCCATGTGTTCATTTAGCAGTGGGACCAGCATAACCAATATAGTTGTGTGTTTATTTAGCAGTGGGACCAGCATAACCAGTATATTTTCTATTTAACGAGGCAAGTCAGTTAAGAACAAATTCTTATTTACAATGACAGCCTAACACGGCCAAACCCTAACGATGCTGGGCCAATTGTGCGCCGCCCTGTGGGACTCCCAATCACAGCTGGATGTGATACAGCCTGGATTCGAACCAGGGACTGCAGTGACGCCTCTTGCACTGAGATGCAGTGTCTCTAAATCCAGTGGAGGTACTGGTTCCACTCCCTACCTCTTTGACCCAGTGGAGGTACTGGTTCCACCACCTACCTCTTTGATCCAATGGCGGTACTGCTTCCACCCCCTACCTCTTTGATCCAATGGCAGTACTGGTTCCACCCCCTACCTCTTTGATCCAAAGGCGGTACTGGTTCCACTCCCTACCTCTTTGATCCAAAGGCAGTACTGGTTCCACCCCCTACCTCTTTGATCCAAAGGCAGTACTGGTTCCACCCCCTACCTCTTTGATCCAATGGCAGTACTGGTTCCACCCCCTACCTCTTTGATCCAAAGGCGGTACTGGTTCCACTCCCTACCTCTTTGATCCAATGGCAGTACTGGTTCCACCCCCTACCTCTTTGATCCAAAGGCGGTACTGCTTCCACCCCCTACCTCTTTGATCGAATGGCAGTACTGGTTCCACTCCCTACCTCTTTGATCCAATGGCGGTACTGGTTCCACTCCCTACCTCTCTGATCCAATGGCAGTACTGGTTCCACTCCCTACCTCTCTGATCCAGTGGAGGTACTGGTTCCACTCCCTACCTCTCTGATCCAGTGGAGGTACTGGTTCCACTCCCTACCTCTCTGACCCAGTGGAGGTACTGGTTCCACTCCCTACCTCTTTGATCCAATGGCGGTACTGGTTCCACTCCCTACCTCTTTGACCCAGTGGAGGTACTGGTTCCACCCCCTAACTCTTTGATCCAAAGGCGGTACTGGTTCCACCCCCTACCTCTTTGACCCAGTGGAGGTACTGGTTCCACCCCCTACCTCTTTGACCCAGTGGAGGTACTGGTTCCACCCCCTACCTCTTTGACCCAGTGGAGGTACTGGTTCCACCCCCTACCTCTTTGATCCAGTGGCGGTACTGGTTCACTCCAAAGGTCTTCTTCAGATACAGACCATAGATGTAGCCAGAGATCCCCTTCAGCACCCACTCATCAGCCCTACAGAACACAGACCAGACAACAGGTAAGGCGATCGGGCCAGACGACACACAATGACTTCATTTTAACCCGTTTGGCAGGCCTTTACTAACTTACCTTTTATTGCACACATGCACGCGCGCACGCACGCACACGCACACACACACACACGCACGTACAGACACACACGCACGTACAGACACACACGCACGTACAGACACACACACGCACGTACAGACACACACACGCACGTACAGACACACACACGCACGTACAGACACACACACGCACGTACAGACACACACACGCACGTACAGACACACACACGCACACACACGCACACACACACACACACACGCACACACACACACACACACGCACACACAGAGAGAGAAACAATATACTTTATTCAACCATGGTGGTTTTTAACTCAGACTAATTTAATGAATACTGGCCGTAGCTTCACGTAATGAGATGAAATCATGTGAAAATCTGTAACACACAGAAAGTGCTAAACCTCTCTTTACAAGCTGGATACGAGCGCAGTTTCAGAAAACAAGCTGACTTCAATTACAGGCTTGAAAAGAAATGAAACCACAAGATGAATTGCAAGCAGGTTGACGGGTATTTCGTATCAAAAAAGAGAAAGGCCTGTTCGACTCCTCCGAGGTCTTACACAACTGGGGCTTTTTTCTACAAGAAAAATAAATAAGACTAAGTGGAGCTTCCACATCTGACTTAGTTTCAACCACTTAATAAGACAGGGGGTCCATTGTTTGCAGTGATCCTTTGAAGACGTCGTGAAACCTCAGCCTCCCCAACTGACAGCAGCAGCACTTTTGCCAAGAGCCCCCCCCCAGCTGTAGACACGTTGCCAAACACATACACAGATTCATCATACTGAGACACTCTCAGCTATGCCAAAGCTTTGCTCAATTTATGCCTGGTACTAAATACGATGATGAAATATAATTTCAATAATCTCTCTGTACTTGACTTCTAGAAATCTGGATAAGAACCCACAGTTACCACGCTGTTCTTAGGAAACAAATCCAAATAACACCGATGAGCTCCTAGGTTACCGACGAGCTCCTAGGTTACCGACGAGCTCCTAGGCCACGACGAGCTCCAAGGCCACAGACGAGCTCCTAGGTTACCGACGAGCTCCTAGGTTACCGACGAGCTCCTAGGCCACCGAAGAGCTCCTAGGCCACCGACGAGCTCCTAGGCCACCGACGAGCTCCTAGGTTACCCTCCTAGGTTACCCTCCTAGGTCACCGACGAGCTCCTAGGTCACCGACGAGCTCCTAGGTCACCGACGAGCTCCTAGGTCACCGACGAGCTCCTAGGTCACAGACGAGCTCCTAGGTCACAGACGAGCTCCTAGGTCACCGACGAGCTCCTAGGTTAGCGACGAGCTCCTAGGTCACCGACGAGCTCCTAGGTCACCAACGAGCTCCAAGGCCACCGACGAGCTCCTAGGTTACCGACGAGCTCCTAGGTTACCGACGAGCTCCTAGGTTGAACCAGGAGTGCTTCTTACGTTTGACGTGTGTGTGTGAGAGAGTGTGTGTGTGTGTGTGAGAGAGTGTGTGTGTGTGAGAGAGTGTGTGTGTGAGAGAGAGTGTGTGTGTGAGAGAGAGTGTGTGTGTGAGAGAGAGTGTGTGTGTGAGAGAGAGTGTGTGTGTGAGAGAGTGTGTGTGTGTGTGGTGTCTGTAGGCCGCTCCACCACTCCACTATATTCCGTCAGGTATTACTCAGTACGTTACTCACCATGACATCCTGGAGATGAAGCAGCCAAAGAACTGCTGGGCCAGGGCCTGAGCTAAACACTGTCTGGTCAGGGGGGTCTGGTCTATGATCATGGCACTGTGGAGCAGATTAGTACTGAGAGGAGAGAGGAAGAGACGGGTAAGGGAGAGAGACGGGCGAGAGAGAGGGATAAGGGAGAGGGGGTAAGGGAGAGGGGGTAAGGGAGAGGGGGTAAGGGAGAGGGGGTAAGGGAGAGGGGGTAAGGGAGAGGGGGTAAGGGAGAGGGGGTAAGGGAGAGGGGGTAAGGGAGAGGGGGTAAGGGAGAGAGAGGGATAAGGGAGAGGGGGTAATGGAGAGGGGAAGAGAGAGAAGGGCAAGAGAGAGAGAGGGATGAGGGAGAGGGGGTAAGGGAGAGGGGAAGAGAGAGAAGGGCAAGAGAGAGAGAGGGATGAGGGAGAGGGGGTAAGGGAGAGGGGAAGAGAGAGAAGGGCAAGAGAGAGAGGGATGAGGGAGAGGGGGTAATGGAGAGAGACAGGCGAGAGAGAGGGATAAAGGAGAGGGGGTAAGGGAGAGGGGAAGAGAGAGCGGGATAAGCGAGAGGGGGTAAGGGAGAAGAAAAACCATGTTCAGCTTGACTTGTGCCAAAACAAGTCAGCATTATGAAAAGTGAAAGTGAGAAGTGAATGGTTGAGGAGAGCTGTTCTTTGTCACCGAGGGAAACTGCAAAAGCACCTGAGGTGCAGGTCTTAACCGAGTAAATATTGACGTAATAAATCAGAATTTAATTGGACCTCCTAATCGAAATCATTTTCAGTGACAAACTCGTGGGAAAATGTAAAAAGTTAAAACAAAGTGAGAAGTTTCCACAATACAATGTAAACATCCAAACGTTGTGCAACATCGTTCCGAAGTAAAAATGTGTTGTTGATGGGAGAGTAAAAGCCACATGAAGAACGGCATCAGGACTAGACACAAGAGACTGTAGCCACCTGAAGATGCTCATCGACGCGTAGGAGGACACCTGGACGTAGGCCTCGTCCACAAACACAGTCTTGAAGCAGGAGTAAGGATAGCGACAGGTCAGGATCTCCTCGTAGAACTCAAAGATCTCATGCAGGTAGGACATGGAGTGTTTCAACAGTGGCAGGAGCTGGGGTAAACAGAAGTGGGTGACCTGGGAAAAGGGGAACATATCTTTAAACAGGTGTCAACGCAGCAACACTACAGAGGTTCCCTCTGAGACACTCTCAGCTATGCCAAAGCTTTGCTCAATTTATGCCTGGTACTGAATACGATGATGAAATATCATTTCAATAATCTCTCTGTACTTGACTTCTAGAAATCTGGATAAGAACCCACAGTTACCACGCAGTTCTTAGGAAACAAATCCAAGTAACACCGACGAGCTCCTAGGTTACCGACGAGCTCCTAGGTTACCGACGAGCTCCTAGGTTACCGACGAGCGAGGGGGGGGGGGGAATACACTTATTCTGTTTCTGTTGTATTCTATTCTCTCCAAACGTATATTTGGAGAGAAACCATCTTGGACAATATGTCAGCATCGCACGCGGAGTTTCCTAGACTGATTCACACACCCTTGACGCTGCTTCAATTTACACAGTATAATGAGTAATTCTCCACCTAGTGGTCGTAGGTGGAAAGGAAATCTGCTTAAATATACACTGAGTGGACAAAACATTAAGAACACCTGCTAGTTCCATGACATAGACTGACCAGGTGAATCCAGGTGAAAGATATGATCCCTTATTGATGTCACTTTGTTTAATCCACTTCAATCAGTGTAGATGAAGGGGAGGAGACGGGGTTAAAGAAGGATTTTTAAGCCTTGAGACAAATAGAGACATGGATTGTGTGTGTGTGTCATTCAGAGGGTGAAAGGGCAAGACAAAATATTTAAGTTCCTTTGAACAGGGTATGGTAGTAGGTGCCAGGCGCACCGATTTGTGTCAAGAACTGCAACGCTGCTGGGTTTTTCACACACAACAGTTTCCCGTGTGGATCAAGAAGAATGGTCCACCACCTAAAGGACATCCAGCCAACTTGACAAAACTGTGGGAAGCATTGGAGTCAACATAGGCCAGCATCCCTGTGGAACGCTTTCAACACCTTGTAGAGTCCATGTCCCGACGAAGGTGTTCCTAATGTTTTGTACACTCAGTGTAAATATGTCAACATATTTTACCTTACATGGTTGCCTGCCTCTACGGGCTTCTACTAAATCCATTCAGAACACCCTACTGGCTTCTACTAAATCCATTCAGAACACCCTACTGGCTTCTACTAAATCCATTCAGAACACCCTACTGGCTTCTACTAAATCCATTCTCCTTTCAGAACACCCTACTGGCTTCTACTAAATCCATTCTCCTTTCAGAACACCCTACTGGCTTCTACTAAATCCATTCAGAACACCCTACTGGCTTCTACTAAATCCATTCTCCTTTCAGAACACCCTACTGGCTTCTACTAAATCCATTCTCCTTTCAGAACACCCTACTGGCTTCTACTAAATCCATTCTCCTTTCACAACACCCTACTGGCTTCTACTAAATCCATTCTCCATTCAGAACACCCTACGGGCTTCTACTAAATCCATTCAGAACACCCTACTGGCTTCTACTAAATCCATTCAGAACACCCTACTGGCTTCTACTAAATCCATTCAGAACACCTTACTGGCTTCTACTAAATCCATTCTCCTTTCAGAACACCCTACTGGCTTCTACTAAATCCATTCAGAACACCCTACTGGCTCCTACTAAATCCATTCAGAACACCCTACTGGCTTCTACTAAATCCATTCAGAACACCTTACTGGCTTCTACTAAATCTATTCTCCTTTCAGAACACCCTACTGGCTTCTACTAAATCAATTCTCCTTTCAGAACACCCTACTGGCTTCTACTAAATCCATTCTCCTTTCAGAACACCCTACTGGCTTCTACTAAATCCATTCTCCTTTCACAACACCCTACTGGCTTCTACTAAATCCATTCTCCTTTCAGAACTCTATGGGCTTCTACTAAATCAATTATCCTTTCAGAACTCTATGGGCTTCTACTAAATCCATTCTCCTTTCAGAACTCTATGGGCTTCTACTAAATCCATTCTCCTTTCAGAACTCTATGGGCTTCTACTAAATCCATTCTCCTTTCAGAACACCCTACTGGCTTCTACTAAATATATTCTCCTTTCAGAACTCTATGGGCTTCTACTAAATCCATTCTCCTTTCAGAACACCCTACTGGCTTCTACTAAATATATTCTCCTTTCAGAACACCCTACTGGCTTCTACTAAATATATTCTCCTTTCAGAACACCCTACTGGCTTCTACTAAATCCATTCTCCTTTCAGAACACCCTACTGGCTTCTACTAAATCTATTCTCCTTTCAGAACACCCTGCTGGTTTCTACTAAATCCATTCTCCTTTCAGAACACCCTACTGGCTTCTACTAAATCCATTCTCCTTTCAGAACACCCTACTGGTTTCTACTAAATCCATTCTCCTTTCAGAACACCCTACTGGCTTCTACTAAATCCATTCTCCTTTCAGAACACCCTACTGGTTTCTACTAAATCCATTCTCCTTTCAGAACACCCTACTGGCTTCTACTAAATCCATTCTCCTTTCAGAACACCCTACTGGCTTCTACTAAATCCATTCTCCTTTCAGAACACCCTACTGGCTTCTACTAAATCCATTCTCCTTTCAGAACACCCTACTGGCTTCTACTAAATCCATTCTCCTTTCAGAACACCCTACTGGCTTCTACTAAATCCATTCTCCTTTCAGAACACCCTACTGGCTTCTACTAAATCCATTCTCCTTTCAGAACACCCTACTGGTTTCTACTAAATCCATTCTCCTTTCAGAACACCCTACTGGCTTCTACTAAATCCATTCTCCTTTCAGAACACACTACTCTACGGGCATCAACTAAATCCATTGTGATGGGTAATGCTGGGTTTCAAAGCAATGCTTTTCCACACACACAGTACCTCATGCATGTAGGGGTCGACCAGGATCTCAAAGGGCCCGACAGACAGTGAGATGTTGGAGGCAGCGGTGGGGATGGGGAGGACGTAGTGGAAGGTCTTCTTCCTCATGTCATGGGTATAGACAGTCTCTACCAAGTCCCCACAGGACACAGCTACCATAGAGGCATCCACTGTGAACTCCAGCTTCCAGGTGCACAGCTCAGAGTACGAGTCCACACAGGGGAACCAGAACCTGGGAGAGGAAGACCGGTGGACCAGAGTGTAAGTAGAGTCAAGGAGCAAGGAAGGATGAGGCTTGTGACAACATATCTGATAGTATTACATAGAGGAGAATGAGAGGGAAAGCGAGAGTAGAGAGAATGACAGAGAGAAAGGAGAGAGAGAATGACAGAGAGAGTATGAATGACAGAGAGTAGAGAGAATGACAGAGAGAGAGATAGAAAATGACAGAGGGATAGAGAATGACAGAGTAGAGAGAATGACAGAGAGTAGAGAGAATGAGAGAGAAAGGAGAGAGAGGATGACAGAGAGAAAGGAGAGAGAGAATGACAGAGAGAAAGGAAAGAGAGAATGACAGAGAGAAAGGAGAGAGAATGACAGAGAGAGACCGAGAATAGGGAGAGAGACCGAGAATAGGGAGAGAGAGAGAGAATGACAGAGAGAGAGAGATAATGACAGAGAGAAAGGAGAGAGAGAATGACAGAGAGACAGAGAACATGGAGAGAGAGATAGAGAATGACAAAGAGAGAATGACAGAGAGAAAACGGAGAGAGAGAACAACCGAGAGACAGAACAGGGAGAGAGAGAGTAGAGAGAATGACAGAGAGAGACATAGAACCGGGAGAGAGAGAATGACAGAGAGAAAGAGAAGATAGGGGAGAAAGAGAGGGAGATTATGACAGAGAGATACACCAGGCCAGCCTAGACAGCACAGAGAATAAAAGTCTCAATATGACATCAATCAATGTCTCCCTCCCCACCTCGTGGAGTTCTGGTATCCGAAGGAGAAGACGTGTGCTCCTCTCTCAGCCATGCTCCCCTCTACGTCAGGCACCACAAAGTGAAGGCCTCCTTTAGGCTGGTCCAGAGAGAACTCTATGTACACCTTCAGCACATTCATTTCTGAAGACATAGAAACAGTCATTTATTTACAGGGCACTAAGTTCAATTGTACATAAACAATACTTTAAAGCTTCCTGATGCTATATGCATTAAGCTGAGAGCATCGCAGGACATTAGCCTGGTTCCTGGTGTGTTGGTACTCTATAAACAGATCGAGGACCAACCGGGCTATCAGAATACGCCTTGAACCTTTATAGTCAAACTACAGACCCAAGACTCAAGTCCCAAGTACCAAGTACCAAGTCTCAAGTCCCAAGTACCAAGTCCCAAGTTCCAGGTTCCAAGTTCCAGGTTCCAAGTTCCAGGTTCCAAGTTCCAAGTTCCAAGACTCAAGTACCAAGTCTCAAGTTCCAAGACTCAAGTTCCAAGTCTCAAGTCCCAAGTCCCAAGACTCAAGTCCCAAGACTCAAGTCCCAAGACTCAAGACTCAAGACTCAAGTTCCAAGACTCAAGTTCCAAGACTCAAGACTCAAGACCCAAGACTCAAGACTCAAGACCCAAGACCCAAGACTCAAGACTCAAGACTCAAGACCCAAGACTCAAGACTCAAGACCCAAGACCCAAGACTCAAGACTCAAGACTCAAGACTCAAGACTCAAGACTCAAGACTCAAGTTCCAAGACTCAAGACTCAAGTTCCAAGACTCAAGACTCAAGACTCAAGACCCAAGACTCAAGACTCAAGACTCAAGACTCAAGACTCAAGACTCAAGACAGATGCAACGGTCAGTCATTCACCAAAGGTCATAACGTAGATGAACCCGATTCAGAGACGACATTTGACTGGAACAAGACGAGGTCAGTCATTCCCCAAAGAAGGTCATAATGTAGATGAACCCGATTCAGAGACGACATTTGACTGGAACAAGACGAGGTCAGTCATTCCCCAAAGAAGGTCATAACGTAGATGAACCCGATTCAGAGACGACATTTGACTGGAACAAGACGAGGTCCTGTATTTACCGTCTCCTTGCTTCCACAGCTCCGAGGGGACTTTGATGACCAGCTCGCCGTGTCCTGCATCTGGGTCCACAGCACTGACTGCTGCTGTGTAGGCACTGGAGAAATAGTTCAGGTTCCTCCTGTAAGGGACAGGGCAGAGAGGAGGAGGAGGTGAGGACTTACTGCAGGTCAGTGTTCTGAAAGTAGTTGTGTAATACAAGGGGGTGAATCTCAAGTCTTCTCCTTGATTCCTCCTGTCCTCCTCACTCGACTTTACACACATTTATGTCATTTAGCAGGAACTCTTATCCAGAGCAACTTAGTGTGCCTTCCACTAAGGTAGCTAAAACAACCACACATCCCAGTCATTGTTTCGGGTGAAAACATCAGAAAGAACCAAGGAGAACATTGGAGGATGGAGATGTACTGTTGGAGATGTACTGGAGGATGGAGATGTACTGTTGGAGATGTACTGGAGGATGGAGATGTACTGGAGGATGGAGATGTACTGTTGGATGGCGATGTACTGTTGGATGGCGATGTACTGATGGAGATGTACTGGAGGATGGAGATGTACTGTTGGAGATGTACTGGAGGATGGAGATGTACTGATGGAGATGTACTGGAGGATGGAGATGTACTGGAGGATGGAGATGTACTGGAGGATGGAGATGTACTGGAGGATGGAGATGTACTGGAGGATGGAGATGTACTGGAGGATGGAGATGTACTGTTGGAGATGTACTGGAGGATGGAGATGTACTGGAGGATGGAGATGTACTGTTGGAGATGTACTGGAGGATGGAGATGTACTGGAGGATGGAGATGTACTGATGGAGATGTACTGGAGGATGGAGATGTACTGATGGAGATGTACTGGAGGATGGAGATGTACTGGAGGATGGAGATGTACTGGAGGATGGAGATGTACTGGAGGATGGAGATGTACTGGAGGATGGAGATGTACTGGAGGATGGAGATGTACTGGAGGATGGAGATGTACTGGAGGATGGAGATGTACTGTTGGATATGTACTGGAGGATGGAGATGTACTGTTGGAGATGTACTGGAGGATGGAGATGTACTGGAGGATGGAGATGTACTGATGGAGATGTACTGTTGGAGATGTACTGGAGGATGGAGATGTACTGGAGGATGGAGATGTACTGTTGGAGATGTACTGTTGTTTTCTGTTTCCTTCATGGAGAGTTATGAATACCTGACCGTGTGTGTATGAGGACTTACTGCTTGGACTCGTGGTGGCAGACCTCTAGAGTAGGGTCATTGTAAATGAATGGTGCTTCGAGGTCATTGACCCGGACCCTGTAGATCCTGCACTGCTTGCTGTTGAGTTTGATCCGGTTCAGGTTGACCACAGTTGGGAAGATGGTCAGCTCCACAAAGCCCTGTCAAATAGAGGGGTGTGTCCGTTGACATGGATGAGAAACTAGACTGGTTCTACACGGCCAAATGACTAAGACTACACATATTTCTACTGTTGTTTTCAATGTCTCACAGTAGAAATATGTTTGGTTCTCAGTCATGTGGCTAGGTTCTACGGATACAACAACAGGGATATAGCCTACAGCTGGGTTCTACACATACAACAGGGATATAGCCTACAGCTAGGTTCTACACATACAACAGGGATATAGCCTACAGCTAGGTTCTACAGATACAACAGGGATATAGCCTACAGCTGGGTTCTACAGATACAACAGGGATATAGCCTACAGCTAGGTTCTACACATACAACAACAGGGATATAGCCTACAGCTGGGTTCTACAGATACAACAACAGGGATATAGCCTACAGCTGGGTTCTACAGATACAACAGGGATATAGCCTACAGCTAGGTTCTACAGATACAACAACAGGGATATAGCCTACAGCTGGGTTCTACAGATACAACAACAGGGATATAGCCTACAGCTAGGTTCTACAGATACAACAGGGATATAGCCTACAGCTAGGTTCTACAGATACAACAGGGATATAACTAGCATTTTATTGCTGGTACTTGGGGGAACTATAGTTAACGAATATATTTACTACGATATACTTACAATCACAGACTTTCTTTGGAAGTTGATGTTGTTGATGCAGACAACCTGGTGAGTCGTGTGGGAATAAACATGACATAACAGGTTAACACATTGAGGAATAACGGCGCTACATACAGTATTATATACTGTGCCAAGTAATAACTTAAGGACAAACGTGTGGGCAAAGCTAACTAAGCCAAAGGTCATAGAAAAGACTTATAATTTAAAAGGCCGCGGGCTCTCAAATCCCTTGTCCTTCTTCCTGTTCATCTTGACTTCATGCATTGATACGGTATATGAATTTGATCATGTTCGTGAACTACGGGTTTGACGCGATGGTCGTGTGGACTGGAAAGTTCTTCCTGTATCCACAAAAAAACATATATATATTTCCAGTCCTAATAAATCCCAATGCAATGAGTTCATGCGCAGCGAATGTGGCGATTTAGCTAGCTAGTCAGTCAGTTGGCTAGTGCTAACGTTAGCCAGTTAGCCAGTTAACACAACACTTCCAGCCATTCTTCCCCGCCGGCTGTCTGTGCAATGCAATCAGCGTCTCAAACACCTTTTCCAGATATGCACGCTACCAAAGACTATCATTCAGCTTTGCAAGAATAATTTATGTTTCAAATGAGCATTTTTGTCAATGTTGAGCTCCAAAAACATGAAACTATATCCTCTCCGTCTGAGCGACAGCTCAAAGTTCTTCTTCTTCATGTTTTGTGATTTTGAAATGGCGGTTGACAACCAAAAGGCGCATTACCGCCACCAGCTGGACTGGAGTGTAAATCCATTACACTTTACTGATCGAAGTGTTGTGATTGTTGAGCGGTCGTCACGACGTACCAAATACACAAAGTCGTAAACCCCGCCCTTTTCGACAATTTAACTTTTTAATTTATTTTAATTGTATCTTTATTTAACCAGGCAAGTCAGTTAAGAACAAATACTTATTTTCAATGACAGCCTAGGAACAGTTATGCCTTGTTCAGGGACAGAATGACAGATTTTTTACATTGTCAACTCGGGAATAGATCTTGCAACCTTTCGGTTACTAGTCCAACGCTCTAATCACTAGGTTACTTGTTTGTAACTTCGTACAATTAGATTTTAAAATCAACCCTAAACCACACTGCTAACCTTATACCTAACCCTAACCTTAAATTAAGACCAAACATAAATGTTTTGTTTTCATGAATATTAACGATATAGCCATTTTACAAATACAATTTTTTTTTTAGCGGAAACCGGTTGTGATTCGGTCAGTGCTATCTTGGTTCCTCGGTATGTCCCTAACCCATTGAATTTTACATTTAAAATGGTTAAGGTAAAGGTTAAGGTTAGGTTAGGACTTGTAGAGCCATTTTCGACTTTAACTTTAAATAGATATGGGAATGGATGGAAAAATGGGCTTTTGGATGTCACATCCAGGCCTGTGCCTGGGATCATATCACCTCTACCTTACCTGACACCCTAGACCCACTTCAATTTGCTTACAGCCCTAATAGATCCACAGATGATGCAATCACCATCACACTGCACACTGCCCTATCCCATCTGGACAAGAGGAATACCTATGTAAGAATGCTGTTCATTGACTGTAGCTCAGCATTCTACACCATAGTACCCTCCAAGCTCAGGGTTAAACTCAGGGTCCTGGGTCTGAACCTCACCCTATGCAAATGTCCCCTAGACTTCCTGACGGGCCGCCCCCAGGTGGTGAAGGTAGGAAACAACACCTCCACTTCGCTGATCCTCAACACAGGGGTGCGTGCTCAGCCCCCTCCTGTATTCCCTGTTCACCCATGACTGCATGGCCACGCATGTCTCCAACTCAATCATCAAGTTTGCAGACGACACAACAGTAGTAGGCCGGATTACCAAAAATTATAAGACAGCCTACAGGGAGGAGGTGAGGGCCCTCAGAGTGTGGTGCCAGAAAAATAACCTGTCACTAAATGTCAAGAAAACAAAGGAGATGATCGTGGACTTCAGAAAACAGCAGAGGGAGCAGACTGTTAAATAGCCACCACTAGCCCGTTAGAGGCTGCTGGCCTAAATACATACTGTCGACTTGAAATCACTGGCCACTTTAATAACAGAATACCAGTCACTTTCATAATGTTTACATATTTTCCATGACTTATCTCATATATATATATACTGTATTCTATTCAACTGTATTTTAGTCTATGCCTCTGTAACAGTATAACTTTAGACCGTCCCCTCGCCCATACCCGGGCGCGAACGAGGGACCCTCTGCACACATCAACAACAGTCACCCACGAAACATCGTTACCCATCGCTCCACAAAAGCCACGGCCCTTGCAGAGCAAGGGGAACCACTACTTCAAGGTCTCAGAGCAAGTGACGTCAC
Organism: Oncorhynchus mykiss; assembly: GCF_057628025.1. Classification (NCBI taxonomy): domain Eukaryota; kingdom Metazoa; phylum Chordata; class Actinopteri; order Salmoniformes; family Salmonidae; genus Oncorhynchus; species Oncorhynchus mykiss. Next base: position 9,338,275 of record NC_143024.1, read on the forward strand.
CGATTGAAACGCTATTTAGCGCGCACCGCTAACTGAGCTAGCCGTTTCACATCCGTTACATCTCTCCGACATTGCTCGCCCAAATATTTGTATATTCTTAATTCCATTCCATTACTTTAGATGTGTGTGTATTGTGTGTATTGTGTGTATTGTTGTGACATTGTTATATATTACTGCACTGTTGGAGCTAGAAACACAAGCATTACGCTACACCTGCTAAACATGTGTATGGGACCAATACAATTTGATTTTGACATAAATGTAGTCTTGGACTGACCATATCCAAGTCCAATTTCAAAGTGTACATTCTGTTTGACACTAGGGGGCGCTACACTCACTCCTCCAGCACATGGTAGGTGTAGGGATTGGACTTGGTAAGGATCCAATGTCATGTGTAAGCTATGGATGTTCTGATTGGCTGAGAAGTCTGGGGGGGCTCCAAGTCTCTTTCATTGCTCTGATTGGCCGAGAAGTCTGGGGGGCTCCAAGTCTCATTGCTCTGATTGGACGAGGGGTCACGGGCGTGTTCTGTTGCTTGTGGACTTTATAAGTGCCTCTAAAGCCAACTCTAATATACAGACCCCTTCACTTTTCCCATATTATGTTACATCCTTATTCTAAAATGTATTAAATAGTTCCCCCCCTCAATCTACACACAATACCCCATAATGGCAAAGCAAAAATAGGTTTTTAGAAATGTTTGCTAATTTATTAAAAATGTAAAACTGATCACATTTACATAAGTATTCAGACCCTTTACTCAGTACTTTGTTGAAGCACCTTTGACAGCGATTACAGCCTCAAGTCTTCTTGGGTGTAACGCTAGAAGCTTGGCACACCTGTATTTGGGGAGTTCCTCCCATTCTTCTCTGCAGATCCTCTCAAGCTCTGGATGGGGAGCGTTGCTGCACAGCTATTTTCAGGTCTCTCCAGAGATGTTCAATCGGGTTCTGGCTGGCCCACTCAAGGACATTCAGAGACTTGTCCAGAAGCCACTCCTGCATTGGAAGGTGAACAGTCGCCCCAGTCTGAGGTCCTGAGCAGGTTTTCATCAAGGATCTCGCTGTACTGTGCTCCGTTCATCTTTGCCTTGATCCCAGTCCCTGTTACTGAGGAGTGCCTGCCTTCTGGCAACTCTACCATGAAGGGCTGATTGGTGGAATGCTGCAGAGATGGTTGTCCTTCTAAAAGTTTCTCCCATCTCTACAGATTACCTTCAGAGCTCTGTCAAAGTGACCATCGGGTTCTTGGTCACCTCCACGACCAAGGCCCTTCTCCCCCTGGGTGGCCAGCTCTAGGATGAGTTTTGGTGGTTCCAAACGGCTTCCATTTAAGAATGATGGAGGCCACTTTGTTCTTGGGGACATTCAATGCTGCAGAAAATGTTTGGTACCCTTCCCCAGATCTGTGCCTCAACACAATCCTGTCTCGGAGCTCTACAGACAATTCCTTTGACCAGATGGCTTGGTTTTTGTTCTGACATGCACTGTCAACTGTGGGACCTTATATAGACAGGTGTGTGCCTTTCCAAATCATGTCCAATCAATTGAACTTAGCACCGGTGGACTCCAATCAAGTTGTAAAAACATCACGGAACAATGGAAACAGGATGCACCCGAGTTCAAGTCTCATCGCGAAAGGTCTGAATACTTAAAGTTATTTCAGTTCTATTTAATATATTAGATACAATTAACAAAAAAAACTTTACTTTGTCATTATGGGGTATTGTGTGTAGATAGCTGAGGATTGTTTTATTTAATCCATTTTAAAATATGGTGTAACAAAATGTGAAGAAAGTCCAGGGGTCTGAATACTTTACAAAAATATAAATACAACATATGAAATGTTGGTCCCATGTTTCATGAGCTGAAATAAAATATCCCAGAAATGTTCCAGACACACAAAAAAAGCTTATTTTCTCTCAAATGTGCACACATTTGTTTTCATCCCTATTAGTGAGCATTTCTCCTTTGCCAAGATAATCCATCCACCTGACAGGTGTGGCCTTTTGACCAACCTTCGACCCCCGGGCCCCTCCAGCACAATTTTTATTTTATATATATTTAGGAGAATAATTTATGGTGTTTTTTGTTTATATTTTATCCTAACTTTGTTTCTAACAGTAAAATATTGGGTTGGATAATTTGTGTTGTTTTAGAAATTTAAACACATTTTATTTGAAAGCCTTCTTGTCACTGCCCTTCTGCTTCTTGCCACTGGAGGGCACTAAATGATCAAATTGTGACTGTGGTATTAGGAATAAAGCATAAGATATATAGTATAGGTGGTAGGAAAAAACACAAAGTAGGTCATAATTACGAAAACATTAGATTTTTATTACAACATCTTAACAAATACAACAATACACTGATTCCAAACAACTTTGCTCGTCAATTAAGATATCCAATCGTCTTCATGTTGCCACTAGCCTTCTTGAATTGAAGACTTTTATTCCGTTTTGCGTGGACAAACGAGCGTATTTGGTAAGAAGAGCTCCAGTTGTTTGCTTTTCTCCACACAAGTCCCTGCATGACAATAAATCGTTGAGGATCAAATCGGTGTTAACACAGAGAGCTTTCCAGATAAAACAAGACCGTTGGACCAACACCACCTGGCTGTGTCTGACACCACCTGGCTGTGTCTGACACCACAAACATCTGGCACACAAGTCTAAATCTCTAATAGTCATTATGGGACAGCACAGAGACAGCGGTCATTCTGATGCTCAGTTTTACTCACTGTATGTAAGGGGTGATGTCCTCCTCGGTCCACTTCTGTCTCATGGTAAAGAGGTGGGTGAATCTCTCCAGTGTGTCCTCGGGAAGATCTTCCACTCTCAGCAGAGATATGGTCTCTGGTTTGGAGCTGCGGTCCACAAGGGCTAGACTCTATAGAAACCCATAACCATCTGGATAATCCTGTAATCATGTCTGCCAACAACCGTCTTTAAAAATGTGTAACTACCATATCTCTAAGGCTAAAATAAAACCTGCTGTAATTGCCTAAAAACGTAAACATCCATTATGAGATATTTTGCTGTAGAATCTGAGAATAGTCCACATGTTATAAAACCAGTGTTGGTTAAAGACATGCTCTGGAACTTTAACTAGTACGTATTGTTGTTTCAACCTCCCGAGTTGGGCTGGATGTGTCCATGTGTAGTTCATACATGCATAATCTGTGCGCAGAAAAACATCCTAACCTCAAACTGGCCACGAAATCCCTCATTTTAAAGCAACTGTTTTCTGGAAGCTATGTGGCGCCATTTTCCCTACATTTTCTGGACCAGGTTAAATCTGGAAAACTGGCCCATCCCCCTGTGAGCTGCCAGTCTGACCCCCGTCCTCACCTTCAGCTGGTCCAGTCTAGTGCCCATCCCGTCTGGGACACTTTGCTGCCACACCTCCTGGAACTCTGCCAGGTTGAACTTGGCTGCGTTCTGCAGCAGCATCTGAGCTGTGGCTCTGCACACCTTGTCCTCGTTCAGCGCAAAGAACACCTCATCTGAAAAATTACCACATTTTCATTTCTGTTTAATATCCATGAAATAGCTGTGAAGAGCCAAAATAGTGCACGAGGGAAGAAGTTGGCTGTGTGTCACTCTACAGCACACCAAAGCATGAGGGAAGAGGTAGTTTGCTGTGTGTCACTCTACAGCACACCAAAGCACGAGGGAAGAGGTAGTTGGCTGTGTGTCACTCTACAGCACACCAAAGCACGAGGGAAGAGGTAGTTTGCTGTGTGTCACTCTACAGCACACCAAAGCACGAGGGAAGAGGTAGTTTGCTGTGTGTCACTCTACAGCACACCAAAGCATGAGGGAAGAGGTAGTTTGCTGTGTGTCACTCTACAGCACACCAAAGCACGAGGGAAGAGGTAGTTTGCTGTGTGTCACTCTACAGCACACCAAAGCACGAGGGAAGAGGTAGTTGGCTGTGTGTCACTCTACAGCACACCAAAGCACGAGGGAAGAGGTAGTTGGCTGTGTGTCACTCTACAGCACACCAAAGCATTAAAAACGTAAGTACTTTGACTTACCGTTGTCCGTGTAGCGCCGTCCATAACAGTTCAAGCTATGCTCTATCATCTCCCTGGGCAGGAGAAGGGGTTTGAATGAGTATCAAACAAATACATGTATTCCCTACCCCACACACACACTTTTTAATGTTGTCATGACAACAGAGAGCCTCCGCACACTTCGGTTCAATGCACATTTTAAAGATATTGGTTGTCCTGAGCCTTTAGTCAAATGTGGCCTTTGACAGAGCTGACAACGTGATGACTAAGTATTACATCAAACTGCTCTCCACTTTATCATTTTATTTAACCAGGCAAGTCAGTCAACAATAAATTATTATTTAAAATGACGGCCTACACCGGCCAAACCCGGGACGACACTGGGCCAATTGTGCGCCGCCCTAGGGGACAGCCGTAACGTTGCCTAACTGCACCTACTGTGGCTCCAGACGTCCTAACTCCTCCAGACTGACACGAAGAGGGACTTTACTGAAGGACCAGGACTCAGAGTCCACCAGCTGAGTGATATGACCCAGTAGCTTCATCTCATAGTCAAAATCCAACAGCCTCCAGTAGCCTGGAATACACAAGAGGGGACCATGTGAAAAGAGCACAGGACAAACAAACACCTCCTCATACATGTGGACACACCAAGGCCAGCATGTTATTTCACGAATAGACGCAAACCACATACAGTAGATCACATATCTAAATGGAAAAACTGTGAGAAAATTAACATTTGGAAGATTTGAGAATTATTCTTACCGTTGACCTCACAGGCATGAATAGTCTGTAGTTGGGCCTCCAGTTCCTCCTCGCTTGCTTGGATTCTTTCAAGCAGGTCTCCCATAGTGTACTGCCAAAAGGAAACGTTTTATCAAGCAGGTCTCCCATAGTGTACTGCCAAAAGGAAACGTTTTATCAAGCAGGTCTCCCATAGTGTACATTTTAGTCATTTAGCAGACTCTTATCCAGAGCGACCTACAGTGCTGAGTGCATAAATTGCCGTACTTTTTTTTTGGTACTGGTCTCTCGTGGGAATCGAACCCACAACTCTGGCGTTGCAAGGTCCATGTTCTACCAACTGAGCCACACGGGACCACCAAAAGGAAAGCTTTTGAAAACAGAGAACGGTAGCGTAGCGGCAGACATTTACTCCGTGTATAATAGAGATGATGTTTTAGCGTGTACTGGCCTTTCCTGTACGTGTCTTTTCTTAGCGGCACCAACTTCGCTGATAGTTGCTTTATTGAGGAAAAGTTGTACCGACTATGAACGTGACAGTCCTACCTTAAGATGAATGGACTGTAAGTCTCTCTGGATATAATCTAGTAGCGTTAATAAGTACCTTCCCCTCCGTGACATCCTCCTGCCCACTGATACCTGGGCCCTCGTACGGATTCTCCATCAGAAGCCTCTTCAGCTTCTTTAGTTTGGGATGGCGCTTTCTCAGCTCCCAGTAACTGTTAGAAAAGCCCCAGATCTGTTGGGAAAAGGGTCATTTCTCAGGTCCTGAATACATTTCAGCATATTATGTCACACTGCAACTTTCTGTAGGTACTGGAGAGCATTATTGGTGTGTAACATTTGGGGAAAGTCGTACAGTATTGATAACATTGAATAATGTGGGTCAGGTACTCCCAAACTGAGGTAACTTTGTTAAAGCAAGGCCCCTGAACTCTCGTGTATTTTCTGCATTATGCAAATGATATGGGCAGCGACCATGTAACATGTTTACAACATACAGACTGCGCTGGTTATCAAGGGGCAAAGTATTGACACGTTTCTTTGAATTGAGAGAAGAACTTAAAGTTCTTTACTGACCAAAATGTTCACTCGTCTGACCGCCTGCATGATGATGAGTTTCTCACACGACTGGCCTATCTGGGTGATGTTTTTTTTCACCTGAATGATCTGAATGTAGGACTACAGGGTCTCTTTGCAACTATATTCAATGTGCAGAACAAAGTTGCTGCTATGATTAAGAAGTTGGAACAAGGACAACACACAGGTCTTTCCATCATTGTATGATTTTTTTTGTGCGCAAATTAACTCAAGTTTACGGACAATGTCAAATGTGCGAGCTGGGTGTGCAATTACACAGGTACTTTCCCGAAACAAACTGGATTCGTTATCCCTTTCATGCCCTGCTGCCAGTCCACTTACCGATATCTGAACAAGACAGCCTCAGAAATTGCAACAAGCGGTTCTGTGAATAAATTCTATTTAAATCAGAAGCCAGAATGTAATATAGCGAAGCACCTAAGCGAGCTGGGTGCCCAATTATGCAGGTACTTTCCAGAAACAGACACAAACAACTGGATTTGTTATCTCTTTCATTCCCTGCCTCCAGTCCACTTACCGATATCTGAACAGGAGAGCCTCATCGAAATTGTAACAAGCGGTTCTGTGAAAAATGTATTTAAATCGGAATCCACAGCCATATTTCTGGATGGGGCTGCACTCAGAGTATCCTGCCTTGGCAAATTGAGCTGTTAAGACACTGATGCCCTTTGCAACCATGTACCTATGTGAGAGTGGATTCTCGGCCCTCACTAGCATAAAAACTAAATACAGGCACAGACTGTGTGTGGAAAATGATTTAAGACAGACTCTCTCCAAATACAACCCAACATTGCAGAGTTATGTGCATCCTGTCAAGCAGGCCCTTCTCATTAACCTGTGGTGAGTTATTCTCCATTTACGATAAACAAATAAAGGTTTTATATGTAAGATGGTTAAACAAAGAGCAAAATTATTGATTATTATTATTTGTGCCCTGGTCCTATAAGAGCTCTTTGTCACTTCCAACGAGCCGGGTTGTGACAAAAACTCACTCATTCTTGTTTAATAAATGTATTGTATGTATGTGTGTGTGTGGCAGGCTTACAATGATGGCAAAAAAAACAACATTTGAGAGTGCCCTGCCCCTGGTGCTTAGAGGGGGTACGTAGCTGGAGGTTGAACGTTTGAAGGGGTACGGGGACTATAAAAAGTTTGGGAACCACTAATGTAGGTGAACACAGTGCATTAGAAAAACATGTAATACATCACAATGAACTCACTGTGTTAGAATGTCTATAGCTATTTAGTGTGCGTGTGTCAGCATGTTAACGTAATATCTACTGTACAGACATTCAATAACAGATCAGTGATTTTCAAAATGGCTGTCACACCAGAAACATTCATTGTGTTCAGATAGTTGATAAGACTCCTCCTACCTGTGCATGGACCAGCTGAGAGCTGGCCTGGTTGTCAGTAGTCAGATGATCTGGAGTCAGGCAGCCAGGCACTAACAGCAGGAGGTTTGAGGTGTCGGCTATCTTCAGGTCATAAGTCTTGTCTTCACTGCACAGGACAGCTCTCTCATCCTGGTCTCCTCTGATAACCAGGCTGTAGGTAGAGAACAAGGATAAAGGAGAGAGAGAGATTGTGGAGATCGTTGACGTGTAGAGAGACTCAACGTTAAAACAGTCTCTCTACTCGTCAATGTTAAACAGACGTGTAGAGAGACTCAACGTTAAAACAGTCTCTCTACTCGTCAATGTTAAACAGACTGTTTTAACGTTGATGTGTAGAGAAAGTGGCAACAGCTGGATGAGTTGTTTTCACCAGGGCTGGACAACCCTTCTCCTATAGAGGTAGTAGGTGGGTGGCCCTTGACCATCACACTCAGTTCCATTACATCACATAAGAGTCATTGGATGAAGGGGTATTCTGAAGGGGGAGGAGTTTAAATAAGAGACATGACGCTCAGTCTATACATTAACCCGCATCTCTTGCGGTACGGTTTTTGTGGAATTATTTTTTTTTATGTGATATGAAAAGTAGAAAGATTTATGTTTCTATAACTGTACTGCAAGTGTGAATCGATTCACGTTTAGTTTGAGTATTTGGCCGTTTTTGGCTTCCGGAGCCAATTTGCCCTTTAAACAGAACATGTAAGGTCCTTGGACTAACGGAGTAACGGTAGACTCCTTAAACCTGAATCAGGTGTGTTTCAGTCCAACACACCGGATTCAGTTTATCAAGGTCCTGATGGGGAAGATCAATCGGTGTGTTGGAACAAATGCCTGCAGACATCCGGTAAGAGTCCAGGTGTGTTGCCAAAGCATACTACATACACGTAATCTGTGAACCCAGAACAAAATCTCGCGTAAACCAACCAGTCACCTGCGAATGTTTAGGAGAGACAACCCACCGCCACATTTCTATTAACATAACTAGCTACCTCTTAACGTAACTGTGTTTAATCTCTTAACTGTGTATTTATGTTGAATTAGCTACATTGTAACTATGCAGATACTTTACCTCTTTCCTGCTTCTATGTGTTTACAGAGCGTGTCATCCAGTTCCATCAGGCAGTAGTCTCCGGACGAGACGCTTTCTCCAAAAGTCAAACAGTGAATTGTGTTCTGCAAATCATTCTCTTTTAGTTTGGCGATTTGTATGGTCGCCTGCACCTCTTCTAATGTTCTCGACATCTGGTTCTAATATATGAGCTAAATTTAATGAGAAATAGCCTATTTTGTAGTGTACTCCAACTAAATGTGATTCTCGCTAGATTAACTTTCCCGCAATATATACCGGAAGTACGATGGCATATTCGATTGACAGCGGCATAGGCCAATGAAAGTCTCGATTACGTCACGTTGTCCCTCCTACAGTACAGTCGATTTATGTCCGCGCAGCACGCCGAGTTCACCCGACGTGGGTGCACGGTGCTGAAATCTACCACTGGAAATGATCAGATGGAACCCAACCTTCGTCTACGGTCACTGAACCTAACCATAGCGCCAAAGGCGATGCGCTTGATTTAGCTCGCTTAGCACACCGAGTGAGTGCAGTTTGTTGGTTTGAGACTAGTCCACTTATCCGATTCTGTAACATTTGCATATATCGCGCCTTCTTGGTTTACTTCCACAATGCCCACTTGTCTTGTGAGCGTTGCCAATTTAGCAACTTTGTCGCTATATTAAGCGAGTTTTCAGACCCCTCCAGCGACTTTTATTGGTAAAGGATTCCAGCGACAAATTCAGATTTTCTTTTTCAGGATGCCTTTGGGGTTTTGACACAGAGGGTGTCTATGATTTTAACAGCATTTAGCGACTTTTCCCACTCAATTCTACCGCAAACAACAGTGGTTGAAGGTGCAGGCTACTTGTGCAACATTAGTCACATCAACGACGCACCCACATGGTGCGTTCACGTACTAGTTGAAACGAGGAAACTGACATTTCCTGGTTGCACGCGTGTATAACTTCAACCTATTAGCAAGTCGGACATTTCAGAGTTTCTTAGTTCCGACTAGCACTTGAACGCGGCAATAATCAGAGAGGCACAACGTGCGGCGGAAAAGGGCGAAAACGCGACGTGGGGACCGCAGTTGTGCCGCATCAAGCCAAATTCATGATGTGACGCCGTCGCGGAAACGGTAAAACGTAATCTAGCGTCTTCTAGCGACAAATCAAGGAGCCAATAGCTGTAATCACTGAAAAAAAAGTCGTCAACCCTGCACGGTGTCAACGTGCTTTTCATGGTAGGATCGCGTAGTAAACAGAGGCAGAGGTCCGAGTGGAGCTCATTACTACTGAAGAAATCTATGCACATTTCACAAGGAATCGCTGTTCGTTGAATGAAGCTTTACGGACGAGAAAATAATATGCATACGTTTAGATGGTTAGCGGACCAGTTACATTTTTAGAATACAAAAGAAGTTCGACATCAAGATAGTATCACCTCTTGCATAGCTATAGATAGCGTCTGTCCATTTTTCACTGTGTGAAACGTGTTTTTTTTAAATGCGTTTCTCACATTATGCTGCTGGTTTGCAAATCTAGGACAACGTTATCTCGAGGAACAATAAATCAGCAATTTTTTATCCATGGTGTTTGCAAGGTAAATTATTTGAAAAATTGTTATGCATTTAAATGTGCACGTAATGATCAAATACTACAGCACATGTGTGTCAGAGATGGACCACAGCAGGGGTGTTTTACCTGTGATCATGGAGGATATGATTGCACTGTGAGCTAACGTTATCTAATCTATCCTGTTTATTTCAATAGATTGTACTGTTGATATTCTGCAATTTTTTGGGGGATATACGAATGACTGGTTACGTCAGTTATGACACTAATACAGTATAGCTACAGTCATTAGGACAGAATACAGGGGAGCTATTCTGACGGCTTGTCAATGACAAGGATAGGCAGCTATGTATGGTGTACTGTACAGGGGAGCTATTCAGACGGCTTGTCAATGACATAAGGATAGGCAGCTGGTGTACTGTACAGTGGACCTATTCTGACGGCTTGTCAATGACATAAGGATAGGCAGCTGGTGTACTGTACAGTGGACCTATTCTGACGGCTTGTCAATGACAAGGATAGGCAGCTATGTATGGTGTACTGTAGCTCGTTTTCACAGGCTATGATGCCTTTGGCTTGTGTACAGTATTTACAGTGCCAGTAATATTTCCGTTATTTTAACAGTTGTAAAGAGATGGATGGTATCGGGAACACAATGCAGAAGAAGGCTGCGGAGCTCGAGCGCATGGCCGAGGTTCTCGTCACCGGAGAGCAGTTGAGGTAGGAGTGGCTGGCTCGAGCTGAGAGCTCTGTATGATCCTGTTCAAACTGTGTTGCGGCTTTTCAAACAAAGGCGTGAATTGTACCCATTCAAACCAACGCACAAATACAATACATTTTCTGCAATGCCAATGTGTATTGCGTTGTACTGGCGTAGTGCACGCACACAATGTGATTATTTCAAGTCTCAAAGGTTTTTTTTTTTTTTGCATTGTGTAACTGAAAGCCATTCATTCATTCATTGTGGTGTCAGTCCGAAGAACACTGCTGCTTGTTTTAGTGGAAGAGAAGTAACACCTGCTATTTGTGGAACAGAACACACCCTTGGCCCATATTAGGGGTGCCATAAAAAAGCATGATTGAAATAGTGAGATAGCAGGAAGGGACAGCAGTGAGTGTCAACATCAGTGAAATTTATAATTGGCATTGAAACGTTTTTATCGCCTGTCAGGATGTGTGTGTGTGTGTGGGGGGGGGGGGGGAAGTTGCTGTGTGTTTACAGATCTTTATCTTCATCATGGTCAAATCATATAGGTCAGTCAATAAACTCAATGTCAGTGTTCCCTATCAGTGGTTAATCTTTGACCCTCTCTAAAATGGTCACTTTTAACTAGGGCTGTGATAATATCAGTATCGCATTTTATTTTTCTATGGCAAAAATGAAAACGGGAAGCAGACCAAACTCTTTTTTTTTTGTCCTTTAAAAAACCTGCTGTGTGTAAAATATTGTGTGTCGTAACTTTGAAAATAAATAAATGTGTCTCTGAATGACAACGTAATGTTTTCCTAAAGAAGTTAAATCTGCTTTATCTGGAATACAATGCCACGATACTAATGAGTATTCTCCCTGGCCCTACTCTTAACCTGTCACGATACTAATGAGTATTCTCGCCTGGCCCTACTCTTAACCTGCCACGATACTAACGAGTATTCTCCCTGGCCCTACTCTTAACCTACCACGATACTAACAAGTATTCTCCCTGGCCCTACTCTTAACCTGCCACGATACTAATGAGTATTCTCCCTGGCCCTACTCTTAACCTGCCACGATACTAATGAGTATTCTCCCTGGTCCTACTCTTAACCTGCCACGATACTAATGAGTATTCTCCCTGGCCCTACTCTTAACCTGCCACGATACTAATGAGTATTCTCCCTGGCCCTACTCTTAACCTGCCACGATACTAATGAGTATTCTCCCTGGCCCTACTCTTAACCTGCCACGATACTAACGAGTATTCTCCCTGGCCCTACTCTTAACCTGCCACGATACTAATGAGTATTCTCCCTGGCCCTACTCTTAACCTGCCACGATACTAATGAGTATTCTCCCTGGCCCTACTCTTAACCTGCCACGATACTAATGAGTATTCTCCCTGGCCCTACTCTTAACCTGCCACGATACTAACGAGTATTCTCCCTGGCCCTACTCTTAACCTACCACGATACTAACGAGTATTCTCCCTGGCCCTACTCTTAACCTGCCACGATACTAACGAGTATTCTCCCTGACCCTACTCTTAACCTGCCACGATACTAATGAGTATTCTCCCTGGCCCTACTCTTAACCTGCCACGATACTAATGAGTATTCTCCCTGGCCCTACTCTTAACCTGCCACGATACTAATGAGTATTCTCCCTGGCCCTACTCTTAACCTGTCACGATACTAACGAGTATTCTCCCTGGTCCTACTCTTAACCTGTCACGATACTAATGAGTATTCTCCCTGGCCCTACACTTAACCTGTCACGATACTAACGAGTATTCTCCCTGGCCCTACTCTTAACCTACCACGATACTAACGAGTATTCTCCCTGGCCCTACTCTTAACCTGCCACGATACTAATGAGTATTCTCCCTGGCCCTACTCTTAACCTGTCACGATACTAATGAGTATTCTCCCTGGCCCTACTCTTAACCTGTCACGATACTAACGAGTATTCTCCCTGGCCCTACTCTTAACCTGCCACGATACTAATGAGTATTCTCCCTGGCCCTACTCTTAACCTGCCACGATACTAACGAGTATTCTCCCTGGCCCTACTCTTAACCTACCACGATACTAACGAGTATTCTCCCTGGCCCTACTCTTAACCTGCCACGATACTAACGAGTATTCTCCCTGACCCTACTCTTAACCTGCCACGATACTAATGAGTATTCTCCCTGGCCCTACTCTTAACCTGCCACGATACTAATGAGTATTCTCCCTGGCCCTACTCTTAACCTGCCACGATACTAATGAGTATTCTCCCTGGCCCTACTCTTAACCTGTCACGATACTAACGAGTATTCTCCCTGGTCCTACTCTTAACCTGTCACGATACTAATGAGTATTCTCCCTGGCCCTACACTTAACCTGTCACGATACTAACGAGTATTCTCCCTGGCCCTACTCTTAACCTACCACGATACTAACGAATATTCTCCCTGGCCCTACTCTTAACCTGCCACGATACTAATGAGTATTCTCCCTGGCCCTACTCTTAACCTGTCACGATACTAATGAGTATTCTCCCTGGCCCTACTCTTAACCTGTCACGATACTAACGAGTATTCTCCCTGGCCCTACTCTTAACCTGCCACGATACTAATGAGTATTCTCCCTGGCCCTACTCTTAACCTGCCACGATACTAATGAGTATTCTCCCTGGCCCTACTCTTAACCTGCCACAATACTAATGAGTATTCTCCCTGGCCCTACTCTTAACCTGCCACGATACTAATGAGTATTCTCCCTGGCCCTACTCTTAACCTGCCACGATACTAATGAGTATTCTCCCTGGCCCTACTCTTAACCTGCCACGATACTAATGAGTATTCTCCCTGGCCCTACTCTTAACCTGCCACGATACTAATGAGTATTCTCCCTGGCCCTACTCTTAACCTGCCACGATACTAATGAGTATTCTCCCTGGCCCTACTCTTAACCTGCCACGATACTAACGAGTATTCTCCCTGGCCCTACTCTTAACCTGCCACGATACTAATGAGTATTCTCCCTGGCCCTACTCTTAACCTGTCACGATACTAACGAGTATTCTCCCTGGCCCTACTCTTAACCTGCCACGATACTAATGAGTATTCTCCCTGGCCCTACTCTTAACCTGCCACGATACTAATGAGTATTCTCCCTGGCCCTACTCTTAACCTACCACGATACTAATGAGTATTCTCCCTGGCCCTACTCTTAACCTACCACGATACTAATGAGTATTCTCCCTGGCCCTACTCTTAACCTGCCACAGCATGGCACAGTAGTAGTCTGGTCTCCCTGGCCCTACTCTTAACCTGCCACAGCATGGCACAGTACTAGTCTGGTCTCCCTGGCCCTACTCTTAACCTGCCACAGCATGGCACAGTAGTAGTCTGGTCTCCCTGGCCCTACTCTTAACCTGCCACAGCATGGCACAGTACTAGTCTGGTCTCCCTGGCCCTACTCTCAACCTACCACAGCATGGCACAGTACTAGTCTGGTCTCCCTGGCCCTACTCTTAACCTGCCACAGCATGGCACAGTACTAGTCTGGTCTCCCTGGCCCTACTCTTAACCTGCCACAGCATGGCACAGTAGTAGTCTGGTCTCCCTGGCCCTACTCTTAACCTGCCACAGCATGGCACAGTACTAGTCTGGTCTCCCTGGCCCTACTCTTAACCTGCCACAGCATGGCACAGTAGTAGTCTGGTCTCCCTGGCCCTACTCTTAACCTGCCACAGCATGGCACAGTACTAGTCTGGTCTCCCTGGCCCTACTCTTAACCTGCCACAGCATGGCACAGTAGTAGTCTGGTCTCCCTGGCCCTACTCTTAACCTGCCACAGCATGGCACAGTACTAGTCTGGTCTCCCTGGCCCTACTCTCAACCTACCACAGCATGGCACAGTACTAGTCTGGTCTCCCTGGCCCTACTCTTAACCTGCCACAGCATGGCACAGTACTAGTCTGGTCTCCCTGGCTCTACTCTTAACCTGCCACAGCATGGCACAGTACTAGTCTGGTCTCCCTGGCCCTACTCTTAACCTGCCACAGCATGGCACAGTACTAGTCTGGTCTCCCTGGCCCTACTCTTAACCTACCACAGCATGGCACAGTACTAGTCTGGTCTCCCTGGCCCTACTCTTAACCTGCCACAGCATGGCACAGTACTAGTCTGGTCTAGTTGGCCCTACTCTTAACCTGCCACAGCATGGCACAGTACTAGTCTGGTCTAGTTGGCCCTACTCTTAACCTACCACAGCATGGCACAGTACTAGTCTGGTCTCCCTGGCCCTACTCTTAACCTACCACAGCATGGCACAGTACTAGTCTGTTCTCCCTGGCCCTACTCTTAACCTACCACAGCATGGCACAGTACTAGTCTGTTCTCCCTGGCCCTACTCTTAACCTGCCACAGCATGGCACAGTACTAGTCTGGTCTCCCTGGCCCTACTTTTAACCTACCACAGTACTAGTCTGGTCTCCCTGGCCCTACTTTTAACCTACCACAGTACTAGTCTGGTCTAGTTGGCATGTCTTTTAACCTACCACAGTACTAGTCTGGTCTAGTTGGCATGTCTTTTAACCTACCACAGTACTAGTCTGGTCTAGTTGGCATGTCTTTTAACCTACCACAGTACTAGTCTGGTCTAGTTGGCATGTCTTTTAACCTACCACAGTACTAGTCTGGTCTAGTTTGCATGTTTTTCTCCCAACAAAGTGATAACCTCATGCTTAATGTAACTAAGAACAGGAAGACTTGTGTCTCTAAGTCATATCATTGACTAGAGGTCATATGGGGATAGGCTATGTCTGCCTCCAAAATGGCCCCCTGTTGCCTTTCTAGTGTATGGGAATACGGTGCCCTGTCTTAGACATGCCGACACAGATGTTGCTGGCCACTGGCTACCACTAGCTGGAATAATTGGTCACAGCTGAACATAGTGCACCTGCCTCCTTTTGGCCCAGTTGAACAAGAGTACAAGACATGCTGTTGTGCTGAAGATTAGCTCGTAGCCTAGTGGTCAGTGTGTTGGGCCAGTAACCGAAAGGTTGCTAGATCGAATCCCAGAGTTGACAAGGTAAAAAGCTGTCAGTCTGCCCCTGAACTAGTTAACCCACTGTTCCCTTGAACAAGTTAACCCACTGTTCCCCTGAACTAGTTAACCCACTGTTCCCCTGAACTAGTTAACCCACTGTTCCCCTGAACTAGTTAACCCACTGTTCCCCTGAACTAGTTAACCCACTGTTCCCCTGAACTAGTTAACCCACTGTTCCCTGGTAGGCCATCATTGTAAATAAGACTCTGTTCTTAACTGACTTGCCTAGTTAAATAAATACAAACCTAAACATTATAACAGGACAAAAGCTTCCTTGGATTCTGTAGTGTTAGAATGGTATTTTTGACCCCTGGCTTTATAATTCTAATGAGGAAACCAAGCCGTGTGGATTCATGGCAGGTTGCCCTTTGGGTTTAGGTTACTCGCTACGTAGTGCACTACTTTGACGAGAGCCCTATAGGGCCTCGAGGCTCGGACTGAGCTGCCAAATCTAATCCAGGAGACGCTAGACAGCAGTAGATTCTACAGAGACCTCTAATCCAGGAGACTCTAGACAGTAGTAGATTCTACAGAGACCTCTAATCCAGGAGACAGTAGTAGATTATAGAGACCTCTAATCCAGGAGACAGTATTAGATTATAGAGACCTCTAATCCAGGAGACTCTAGACAGTAGTAGATTCTACAGAGACCTTTAATCCAGGAGACTCTAGACAGTAGTAGATTCTACAGACCTCTAATCCAGGAGACACTAGACAGTAGTAGATTCTAGAGAGACCTCTAATCCAGCTAGACAGTAGTAGATTCTACAGAGACCTCTAATCCAGGAGACACTAGACAGTAGTAGATTCTACAGAGACCTCTAATCCAGCTAAACAGTAGTAGATTCTACAGAGACCTCTAATCCAGCTAGACAGTAGTAGATTCTACAGAGACCTCTAATCCAGCTAGACAGTAGTAGATTCTACAGAGACCCAAAAGAGCCAGTGGAGCAGCTGTAATGAACAATGGCTGTTTTGTTGACTTTCTCCATTTTAACATTATAGTGAATCACCCCGATAAACACACGAGCTATTCAGGACACATCTTGAGGAAGATGCCTTTTTATTCCTGATTGTTGTTTAACTAATCTTCCGTCTAGTGGTTGTAGTTGTAGTGTTGTTCATGGGTCAGTCCAAGAGGCAACATAACATTTGTTCATAGCAGAGTAACGCGTGTACTGTAGGTACACTTTGAGACAGTGTTCTTGTAAAGGATCATTCATTTCGACATCTAGATTCACTTTTGTTGGCCAATCAATGAGTTTTGTCTCGTCTGCCTCAACCTCTCCTCTCCTGATCGATTTAGTTGCACATCTGCTGTCTTTCGTCATCTTCGTACTGAAAGAGGAGCCAGAATACACAAGGAACCCAGAGTGTGTAAAGAGTTCTTGTTCTACCCAGTCTGTCTGCTAAAGCCTGGGACATTTATTCTACTGTGCATTTAATGACCTGGACAGACACTCCAAATCACTCAGACCTGACTGATTTATATGACGTGCACCACCTACATAACAGCCCCTTATACATACTGAGGTATTAGTTAAAAAAAATGGTTAACTGTTCATTTTTTGACTGTTTCAGTTCATTTTTAATGAGGACACCTGTCAAATTTTATTTGAAGTGCACCACCTACATAAGAACTTCTAAATCTCTTCATCCATCCTCCTCAGACCTGTCCACTTTATCCCTCCCTCTGTCCATCCTCCTCAGACCTGTCCACCTTATCCCTCCCTCTGTCCATCCTCCTCAGACCTGTCTACTTTATCCCTCTGTCCATCCTCCTCAGACCTGTCCACTTTATCCCTCCCTTTGTCCATCCTCCTCATACCTGTCCACTTTATCCCTCCCTTTGTCCATCCTCCTCAGACCTGTCAACTTTATCCCTCCTTCTGTCCATCCTCCTCAGACCTGTCCACTTTATCCCTCCCTCCGTCCATCCTCCTCAGACCTGTCCACTTTATCCCTCCCTCTGTCCATCCTCCTCAGACCTGTCCACTTTATCCCTCCCTCTGTCATCCTCCTCAGACCTGTCCACTTTATCCCTCATTCTGTCCATCCTCCTCAGACCTGTCCACTTTATCCCTCCCTCTGTCCATCCTCCTCAGACCTGTCCACTTTATCCCTCCCTCTGTCCATCCTCCTCAGACCTGTCCACTTTATCCCTCCTTCTGTCCATCCTCCTCAGACCTGTCTACTTTATCCCTCCCTCTGTCCATCCTCCTCAGACCTGTCCACTTTATCCCTCCCTCCATCCATCCTCCTCAGACCTGTCCACTTTATCCCTCCCTCCGTCCATCCTCCTCAGACCTGTCCACTTTATCCTTCCCTCTGTCCATCCTCCTCAGACCTGTCCACTTTATCCCTCATTCTGTCCATCCTCCTCAGACCTGTCCACTTTAGGGCAAAAAACAGTATGCAGTCAAACGTTTGAAAACACCTACTCATTCAAGTTTTTTTTTTTATTTTGACTATTTTCAAGACATCAAAACGATGAAATAACACGCATGAAATTGTGTAGTAACGAAAAAAAAGTGTTTTATATCGTAGATTCTTCAAAGTAGCCACCCTTTGCCTTCATGACATCTTTGCACACTCTTGGCATTCTCTCAACCAGCTTCACCTGGAATGCTTTTCCAACAGTCTTGAAGGAGTTCCCACAAATGCTGAGCACTTGTTGGCTGCTTTTCCTTCACGCTGCGGTCCAACTCATCCCAAACCATCTCAATTGGTCTAGTTGGCCCTACTCTTAACTCTTAACTCTTAAGGTGACTGTGGAGGCCAGGTCATCTGATGCAGCACTCCATCACTATCTTTCTTGGTCAAATAGCCCTTACACAGCCTGGAGGTGTGGTGGGTCATTGTTCTATCGAAAAAAACAAACGATAGTCCCACTAAGCCCAAACCAGATGGGATGGCGTATCGTTGCAGAATGCTGTGGTAGCCATGCTGGTTAAGTGCGTCTTAAATTCTAAATAAATCAGACAGTGTCACCAGGAAAGCACCATCACACCTCCTCCTCCATGCTTCACAGTGGGAAATACACATGCAGAGATCATCCGTTCACCTACTCTGCGTCTCATAATGACAGAGTGGTTGGGACCAGAAATCAAAATGTTGGACCCGTCAGACCAAAGGACAGATTTCCACTGGTCTAATGTCCATTGGTCTAATGTCCATTGGTCTAATGTCCACTGGTCTAATGTCCACTGGTCTAATGTCCATTGCTCCTGTTTCTTGGCCCAAGCAAGTCTCTTCTTCTTATCGGTGTCCTTTAGTAGTGGTTTCTTTGCAGAAATTTGACCATGAAGGCCTGATTCACACAGTCTCCTCTGAACAGTTGATGTTGAGATGCGTCTGTTACTTGAACTCTGTGAAGCTTTTATTTGGGCTGCAATTTCTGAGGCAGGTATCTCTAATGAACTTATTCTCTGCAGCAGAGGTAACTCTGGGTCTTCCTTTCCTGTGGCGGTCCTCATGAGAGACAGTTTCATCACAGCGCTTGATGGTTTTTGCGACTGCACTTCAAAAAGCTTTAGAAGTTCT